>NC_138347.1:30765000-31122500 GCF_046562875.1 Panthera onca | reverse complement strand
TCATCTAAGACTTGATCAAAATATAATGAGGATTATTCAACACTCAACTTGCAAGGGCAGGTGACTCAGAAGTTAGTTGCATCTCCAATATATTAAAAAAAACCACAGGTAATTATTTACTTTTCTCATCTCTCAGGCTTATTCTGAGGATCAAATGAAGTAATGAACAACAGCAATACTTTGTAAGCTGTGAGATCTGAGATACTATAACATAAAGGAGATATTTTGTGTTTAAATATAACTAGGATTAAGGGGAAGAAACTGTTGGCATACCTGGGTGGCTTAATTGGGTAAGTGGCCTATGCTTGACTTTGGCTCAGGTCATGATCTCATGGCTTGTGAGTTTGAGCCCCACATCAGGCTCTGCAGCGACAGTTCAGAACCTGATTGGGATTCTCTCTCTCCCCCTTCCTCTTTGCCCCTCCCTTGCTCTCTCTCTTTCTCTCTCTCAAAATAAATAAATACACTTTTAAAAAAAGGTTAAAAAAAGGGTGGGGGGAGAAAATGTTGAGATATCTGTGGGCATGTCGATTTCTGTAGTTCAGTCTAGGAGCCATCATCATCTGGCAAAGAAACAAATTTACTGAATGATAACAATATTCATAATTTTTCATATTCATATAGTTACGTGTTATGGGCATTTAGAATATGCATACTCATATGCAATATATTTGAACTTCAAATTTTAAAGCTTTTTATATTTCAAAGTCCATTATTGTCACCACCTTTCATTCTTTGTTCTTTGCTAGAGTCAGGCTAACTACTTGCTGCCATCTGCATTAATCCAGGTCTTTGCTCTTGACATCCACCTGCATTAAATATCTTTTCTTTTTTTTTTTTTTTTCTGTTTGATTCCTACCATCTTTTTAGGCTTCAACTGAAAGTTGAGTTCTTACATGAAACTTTCTCTGAATTCTCCATCATACTCTAATCTCTTCTTTTTTCCTGATGTCCTGTTGAACTTAAGCTGTAACACTCCATTTAGCACATGCCCCATCTCCAGTTTTGTCACATTGTGTTAATCTTGTCATTCCATTAAGCTTGTAATCCCCTGGTGAGCACAGACTATTGAGGAAGAGTGAGAATTGGTTCTCTCAACCTCCATGTTACATCCTTTAAAACTGAAGAAATTAGAAAGCTAGAAATATTCCTAGACTTTGTGGCTACTGTGATTCCAGAAGAGAATGAGGTTCCACTAGTTGAATTATTTTGAGAAGAACTGGAGGGTGGGAATGAGGCAGAAGCCACTTTTTTTGCACCTCATTGATTATGCTGATATGCAATGTTATTAGCTATGTGCTGTTTTTCTTCAGGAACATTATTCTATTTCCCATCTTACCAGACTTACATGCCTCACTAGCAGCAGCAGTAGCTCTGGTGGAGCCTTTTTTACCCCATCTGCCTTATTCAGCTATATAGGAGTGTGTTTTTTAATTCCTGGCACCAGCAAAAAAAAATCAAATCAAATCAAGATCAGTAGCTCCCAGAGGCCTTGCCTTGACCATGCACTTGAAGTTTTCCAAACTATTTCTAAGTACCTATTTCCTTCTGTTAAAACTCTTCCAGTTCAGAATTCCTACAGTGATTTCTTTGTTCAGCATTGAGTCCTAATTGATATAGTGGTCAGATATTATGTTTCCTCATTAGCTCTGATAGGTCTTTACACAAAGTAGGAGATCTACTGAGATATTAATAAACACTTGGATGATTGTATTAATTATTTGTTGCTATATAATAAACTACACCCAAAACTTGGCAGCTTAATCCAAAACAAAAACAAAAACAAAAACGCACAAAAAACATTTATTTTATCCCATAAATTTTGAGGGTCAGAAAGAAAGAAATACTTTAACTGGATGGTTCTGACTCAGGGTATCTCAGGAGGTTGTAGTCAATCTTTAGGCTGACATGGGAAGTAAACTTGACTGAGGTTGGAGGACGCATTTGGAAGCACACCTATATGGGTGTTGACAGCAGCCCTCAGTTTGTCACTGGGGGTTGATCAAGAGTCCCAGTCCCCTCAACACATGGTCCTCTCTGTTAATGCTGCTCATGACATGACAGCTTACTTTCCCAGAGCAAGTGATCTGAGGGAAGGAAGGGAAAGAGAAAGAGAGAGAGGAGCCTAGCAAAATGAAAGGCACAGAATCTAATGTAATCTATGTTAGAAGTTAAGTACCATTAGTTCTAAAAATTTGTCACATGGCCTAACCTTGTTACAAGGTGGGACAGGACTATAATACAGTCTGGATTCCAGGCTATGAAGGCTATCTTGGAGGCAGTCTTCCCTTTCCACTAATAATTCCTGTGTGTTCTACATGCAAAATAGTCTCACTTTTCTCCAAGGGCCTGAAGTCTCATTCCATTACAGCCTCAGTGTGATATCCAGAATCTCATCATTTAATCAGGCCCAGGTTCAGGGAGTTCTACTTGTGTGTAATTCCTTAAGGAAAGCTTCATGAGTCCAGGTCCTTTCATTTTGGGGTCCTGTGATCTAAAGGGACATAGGATCCTGCCCCCCATCCACACACACGCCCAACAGACAATGGTGGAGCAGACACCAGAGAACTTCTATAAGAACTCCTATCCAAAAATTGGGAAAACAGGAGGCACACTTACTGATCCACAGCTGTTCTAAAATCCATCCAGGCAAAATGAAAATTACTTGATTAAGACTCAGTTCAACTCCTGTTTATAAATGACTTACTGTGGTTCTGGGGTCCACCCTCTGGGATCTTCATTCTGTGCTGAGTTATCCTTTATGTTATGTTTTCCTTAACACAAAAAGAAATGTGTGTTTGCAGCTGCATCCTGCTTGTAGAAGTCTGAAAATCCAAATGTTTTCATTTTCTACTCCCTTTCAGTCAAGCTTTCCATGATTCTCCAAATACAATTTTCTTTAAAAAAAAATTTTTTTTTTTTTTTTGGTCTTCTTGAATCTTATTAAGGTTCATTCCATTAAACAAAAACTCCCATCACAAATAACTCTGAAGTAAGTCCTTCTCTAGCTGAGCTTCTGCTAACATAGTGGAGGGAAACTCCCTAAAACTTAATGGGGCCTATTGTTTAAAGGGATTTGTGAGTCATAGCCTTAAACATCTTTAGAAAACCCTATCTGACTCAATAGTACTCTGAAATTCCAATTTAGGTTTTTCTAAGGTTTTAATAATGCATTTGACAGGCACACCCTCCACTTGAAGACTGCCCCCCACCCCCAACCGTGACTGAATTTGCTCTTTGTAGGAAGACATTTCTTAGTTTTAGCATTGTTTGTTAGCCTGGAAAGCCTGTGAGTATTCCAGGCCATCAAGTTCCAGTTTCTTCATGTTCAGCACTTTTTCCGTACCTTTTTTTCTTCTGGCATTTTATGATAAGCTCAAGAACAAACCAGGCAACATCTTCAACCCTCTGGCTGGAGTTCTGATCTAAATGAAGCTGTTCCTTAGGTCTATTTGCTACTTTCCACTTTACCGAAAGCAACGGTGTCGCTAAACTTTCTGCCAGTATATACTAAAAATTCCCCATCTACTAGTTTCCAGTAAGAGGATCATCCCTCCTTCAGGCCTTTACTGTTAGTTAGCCTCTTCAAAGGCCACGACACACATTAAGCTTTCAGTAATGTTCTCTTCCAAGTCTTTCCAGCTTCTGCTCACTTCCCAGTTTCCAAGCCACCCCTGCATTTTTAGGTATTTGTTATAGAACACCACACACTTGGTAGCAAGGTCTGTTTTAGTTATCTATTGTCATGTAACAATTTACCCCAAAAGTCAGCAGCTTAAAACCCACCTATTTATCGTAGTACGCATTTTCAGAGGCTCAGGAATTCAGGAGCAGCTTAACTGGATGATTCTGGTACAGAACTTCTTATAATGTTGCACTCAAGAAGTTCACCTGGGATGAAGTCATCTGAAGCCTTGAGTGGGGCTAGAGAATATGCTCCAAGCTTTCTATCATGGCTATGGGCAGGAACCCAAATTTTCTCACTGGCGATTGGACAGAGACCTCAGTTCCCCCCCACATGTGTATCCCCATAGGTCTGCTTACAATTCTCAGACAAAATGATCTGAGGTAGAGACAGGAAGCAGTCAAAATGTGAGATACAGTGACTTTTATAGTCTAATCTCAGAAGTTAATATACTATTGCTTTTCCATATTCTTTTGGTTATACAGACTAATCCTGATATAATGTGGGAAGAGACTACACAGAGATACCAATATCATTCAGAAGCTGGGATCATTGGGATACATCTAAAGAGTCTCCTACCATAATTGTTGAAAGATTCCCAGATAATGTGTCATGTCTTTCTTGTTAAATGTTTATTGAGTACCTATATCTGCCACGAATTTTAAATGTAAATATATTTAATTAATAACATATTTTATGAATCATATGAATTAAGGTTCTCCAGAGAAACAGAACTGATAGGATATGTGGTGCATATGAGCATGGGTGTGTGTGTGTGTGTGTGTGTGTGTGTGTAGATAGAAAGAGACAGAGAAAGAGAAAGAAAGAAAGAAAGAAAGAAAGAAAGAAAGAAAGAAAGAAGAAAAAGAGAATTTTATTTTAAGGAATTAACTCACATGATTATGGAAGCTGGCAAGTCAAAAGCATGCAAGATGGGCCAGATTGCTGGAGACCCAGACAAGAGCCAATATTATACATCAAGTGCAAAGACTGTCAGGCTAGAGACCTAGGAAAGAGAAGAGATCCAATGTTTCAGTTCAAGTCTTAATGCGGTATGCTGGAGAATCCCCCTTCCACTTGGAAAATCAGTCTTTTGTCCTCTTCAGGCTTTCAACTGATTGAATGAGGCCCACCTACATTAAAACTGGCAATCTGCTTTACTGGAAGCACACCAATTTAAATCTAAATATTATCCAAAAACGCTCTCATAGAAGCATCCAGAATAGTGTTTGACTATCTGGGCGTTGTGGCCCAGCTAAAATTTGACACAGAAAAATGAACCATCACAGAATTTAAGCACTATACTCGTATTTAAATAAGGTGCTAAGGTATGGTATTTTGGCATAATGAGTTAGACTATTTCTCCCACAACAATATCTATCTGTATTCACTGATTTGCCATTCAAATGAGGCTCGCTCTCAGTTCAGAGGTGGTGGGAAGGTAATTTTTAGTCAGCTCTTACCAGTGGGTAGAAAGGTAGTTTATTCATGTCTACTCTTGGTGTTCACAGATTTATGACTATCAGATTGGGGTGAGGTAACAGAAATAATATTTCAAGGAGGGCCATAATTGATCCCAGGAGAAAATTATCCAAAGAGAAATAAGAACCTACATATCAGCTATCTTACCTATATGACCTGGGCATCTACACGAGAATGGTGAATTCATGTACAATGAGTGGCAGAAACAGTAATCTATGGCAATTTGACCATCTGATGGCATTACAACCCCTGAGGAGAAAAAAGAACTAAGGGAGTGAGTACAAACAGCTTTTATTTTGGTGCTCTAGACACCCTTCTGCAAGAACACCAAAAGAGAGTGAGATATTTTATTTCTCTTCTTCAAGAGACTGCCATGCTATATCGGACTTGGAAGGGAAAATTGGAAGCTGACAGTATTGGCTGGGCTCTAAAGAAAGGAGGATGATACAGCAATTAAAGCATATATTGGCGCCTAAAGGGCCGGGGATAGATTGTGTCTCTGGCACACCATGGTGAGTAGAAGCTTAGACTGGTTTATGATCAACATGGAGAATATCAGCAATACTAGTGTGACATTGGAATAGAGATTAACACTTCTGTGTGAGCAACTAGAAGCTTGAAGCTCATAAGACTGCGGTAATAATGCAAAGATTACCTAAACCGCACCTATTGGTTAGGGAGGGCTGGGAACATTTGGTTTGCAAAAAGTATGTGCATGATTTCCAAGTTTTCTATTTTCTAGAAGAAAGCTGTATCTTATATAATGTCCCTTGCCTTTTAAAAAAGCAGCAGTCTATACCAATCAAATATTTATTTTCCTGTGTCCTCATTCAAGAGAGAAGAAAGAATTAAATAGAAAAAAATGCATACTGGGTAACAAGTAATGAGGTCTCTGGTCTTCATGCCATTTACTAAACAAACATTTTAACCTAATTTCTCAAAATCTCAGTTTCTTCTGTAAAATGAGAATATTAGTCCTATCATTTGGATATAGGCTAAAAAAAATTAAATGAGATACTAGTTATGAAATAATTGGGTATGCTTCACATGGTGAAGCATAATTATTTTATTTTGTTATGATTATTTAACTGAAGAGCTATTCCCAGTCAGGAACCACACAAAATTCTATCTTTCAGTACACACCTTTAAGTAGAGCAATCTGTGGCTGAGTACAAGATGTGATTTATTCATTTAATAATTTCATTGGAACTTATTCGTAACCAAACATCGTGATCATCTTTGCTTTTAATTTGTGACTTGATTTTCTTGATGCTAAATAATTCTACAATACAATTACCCATATTGAGGCAACGGGCTCTAGACTTATACAATCCCTAGCCAGCTCTAATAAGGGATCCCTTCTAAGCAAAAAGGGTAAAAAGGGCCAGATAATAGATATTTTAGGCCTTATGGGCAATATGGTCTCTGTTGCAATGACCCAACTCTGCCATTATATCGGGAAAGCAGCCATAGACAATATGTTAACAATGGCTGTTTTCCAATATACATTATTTTTGAAAGCAAGCATCAAGATTTGAGCCTGAAAGTTCAACTTTGATGACCCCTACTTTAAATAATTATTAGAATATATTTTGGTGAGTATATTTGTATAGTCTAAAGAGATCTTCTATTCCTTGTCTTAAGATATACTTATTTTACAAGTTTAAAAAAATCCAAATGCATAGATGATAGATAGATAGACAGATGATAGATAGAGATAATAGATAATAGTAAAAACTAACCCTGTATCCGACAGTAAAGACCTTTTATTATTTATTTATTTTGCATGTTGTACTTCTAGAATTTTTTGAAAATATATTTTTATTATAGATAATGTAAAGCTTATTTTGATTACTACCCAAAGTCATATTACCTTTACATTTTCTCTTCTTGAGGAAATCATTGTGATGATCTTGATGGATTTTTGGACTAAAAAAATATTTATGTGAATATAAACATATATAGAATGTATCCATAAACAAAAATATAGATTTTACTTATATATGTGAGCATGATCATCTGCCATTTATTACCTATACCAATGTATATCAGTGGTATATAAATATATCTTCTTCCCATATCCTAGTGAACGAACACTTGATATTGTCATGTTTTCAATTTTTGCCAGTTCAAATAATTAAGAAAATAAATTTTTAATCTTTGCCATTTCAATGGGTTCAATTCAATTACTTCTCATTGTTTTAATCTATGTTTCCTGATTACAAATGAATTTAAACTAATACCCTATGTTTATTAGCTGTGGTAGGCTAAATACATTCCCCTAATAACTATACACTAATCTCTAAAACCTATGAATATGATACCTTATATGAAAGAAGAAACTGAATATTAAAATTAAAGATTTTGATATAGGGAGATCATTCTGGATTATCTGGATTCTTCCAATCCAATCCTATGAGGTCCTACAGCATAAAAGATGGAAGAAGAGTCAAAGGAAATTAATGTAAGGACTCCACCTCTATTGCTGGCTTTAAAAATGTAGGAAGGGGGAAAATTTTCAAGGAATGTGGTATCCTCTAGAAACTAAGAATGACTCAGTTTACAGATTGCAAGAAAATGAAGATCTTGATGCCATGACCTCAAGAAACAGAATTCTTCCAACAACCCAAAGGTATGGGAAACATTCTCCCAAAGAGCTTCCAGAAAGAAATACAGCCTGCTGATAACTTGATTTTAATGCTTTGAGAACTGTCAGACTACTGACCTTGAGAACTACAAAATAATAAATTTATGTTGCTTCAGCCACTAAGTTTATTGTAATTTATTATGGCAACTATAGAATTGACATTAGTATTTATTCTTTTGTGGTTACCTGTTCTTATCCTTTGCCCATTTTTCTATCAGTTTGCTGGGCTTGCTTATTAATTTGTAGTTCTTTGTACATTTTGTTTACCAATCCCTCATTATAGTCTCTATTATATGAGTTACAAAAATCCTCTTTAGGTCTATCACATGCCTTTTAACTTTTTTATGAGTATCTTGATATACAGATGACTTTAATTTAATATAATAAAATGTATGAAAATATGTCCATTAAGGTTATGCTTTTGTTGTCTTAAGAAAACAATCTTGGGGCACCTGGCCGGCTCAGTCAGTGGATCATGCAACTCTTGATCTCGAGGTTGTGAGTTCAAGATCATGTTGGGTGTAGAGATTACTTAAAATTAAATCTTAAAAAAAAAAAAAAAGAAAAAAAAGGAAAGAAAAAGCAGTCTTTCTGTTTCAACATGAAGAAACAACTAGACTATATGCCAGTTTCATCAGTAAGCTAATTCCTAGGTTGAGTGCTGATAATGTCAATTGGCTTCTTTTAGTTTCATGTAATAAGACACAGAATAGAAGAGTAGAAAAAAAGAGATAAAAAGAAAATATGAAATTTCACTTTGTAGTTGTTATCCACTATAACATTTAGTTTCCATTTTAATATTTTAAGCAGTATAAAACTGACAGTTTTGAGTTTAAACAGTACAATATTGGCCATTTCACATGATTTGATGTATATATTCTTACACAATTTGGCAAAGTTTATAGTTTTTACATAGGTCATGATAAAAGCTAATTTTATCCAGATAATTTGAATTCCTACACTAGATTTTAACTGTTTTATAGGTCATTAAAAAATTTAAAGGAAGCGATATTAAAGTTATCACTAAAGGATACACAAGAAATACTCAACATTGTTAGGCAAGATGTTTCTACAGGCATCTCACTACATCTTTCCTTGGCCTTAACTCCCAGAACCTTGAAATTGAAGATTAGACTCGCAGACCATCAGAATAGCATTTTGCGTGGCCTGACGTTCCCATTTAAATCCTATTTATGTATTATGACTGTTATGCAATCCAACAATTTTCCCTAGTGGATCTACCAAGGTTTCTAGTTCATTTTTCAGCTTATACCCTTTCAGATAGGTGTTTTTGTCTGCCTTGCATGGATTTGAAAGATCGCCAGAGCAGATGTTAGCATAGTTTTCAGTTGGAACGTCTTTGCTGTCTTGCAGAAATGCAAGCTATCATTACTTGAAAACTGGATTTTAAATGTTTTGTGTCATTGTTATTGTTGCTGTTGTTTCTTTTTAATTGAAATCAGGCAAAGAAGGAAGTCAAATGCAAATATTAGCTATTGTTGGCTGATGGATACAGTGACCTCAAGTCTCTCACACAAAATGCTGTACAACTTCATGGGTTTGATATGGAAATATAATTTCTGTATCTAGTGCAGGCTTTTATTAAACCTTTGGGACGCAGAGGGTATAGAGAGCTATCTATATTTAATGAAGCTCTTCATTATCTGGGGATATGATTTAGGAAATATCTAATGCACTTGTTTCAAATTCCAAATTTTGTGGTGGCAGATGGAATTAGTCTAAGAATACCCAAAAGTTAATTCTCTTTCTGAAGAAATGATAATCATTATAAATATTGTTATTACAATGATTTATTTCATCAGGGATCTAAGTATTTTATTAACCAGAGGTACAGCCTGGTATAATTTCAGGCTCTTTTTTTTTTTCTCCTTCTGACAGACAGTTTTTTAGGTTAAAATTAAAGCGCATTTTAATGATGACCTTCTTCTACAGGTTAGACAAAAGGGAAAGGTTAACCAGAATTTAGATAAAAACCAGTACATGAAAACCAGTATGTGTGTGTGTGCCTATATTACTTATACATGTGTGTGTATATATATACATATATATGTATGTGTATATGTATATGTATATATGTATATGTATATATACATATATATATGTATATATATATAATTTATATACAACAGTCCAAGTTAGCATTTTAACTATTCTTAGAATTACAGTAATAAAGAAATTTGTTTGACTCTTTTAAACCAGTTTTTCCCAAATATATTTGCCAATAGACCTTTTGTCTTAAATAATAACTATTGATACGTATATCAACAGTTGATACATAATAACTGTTGATACATAATATACATACATATCAACAGTTGATACATACATAACTGTTGATATATAATATACATATATGATAGAAATAATATAATATATATGTGTGTGTGTGCCTATATTGCTTATACATGTGTGTGTGTATATATATACATGTATATGTATATGTATATGTATATATACATATATATATGTATATATATAATTTATATACAACAGTCCAAGTTAACATTTTAAATATTCTTAGAATTACAGCAATAAAGAAATTTGTTTGACTCTTTTAAACCAGTTTTTCCAAAATATATTTGCCAATAGAGCTTTTGTCTTAAATAATAACTGTTGATACCTTTGAAAGCATTTCTGGAAAACAGATATTGTGAAACTCTGATTACTGATGAGGTCAGAATCTTAAATATTAAAATTCCTGTTTTGAAATATACAGTTGATCCTTGAACAACATGGGGGTTTGTTAGGCTGATCCCCTGTGTAGTCAGAAACCCACATATAACTTTTGACTTCACCAAGACTTAACTACTAATAGTGGTTGGCTGGAAGACTTAATGAGAACATAAACAGCCGATTAACAGATATCATCTACGTATATTCTTACAATAAAGTAAGCTAGA
This sequence comes from Panthera onca, assembly GCF_046562875.1. Taxonomy (NCBI): domain Eukaryota; kingdom Metazoa; phylum Chordata; class Mammalia; order Carnivora; family Felidae; genus Panthera; species Panthera onca. Next base: position 31,111,765 of record NC_138347.1, on the reverse strand, counting down.
GGAAAGAAAATGTTATTAATAAATCATAAGGGAGAGAAAATACATTTATAGTACTGTATTATATAGAAAAAGAAGCTGTATAGGCAGACCTGCACAATTCGAGTCCATGTTTTTCAAGGATTAACTGTACTTTACCTTAAATTCTGGCCATGATCTACACAGAATGAGGATAGTATACATCCAAATATTTTGCTTCATCCCTTTCCACTCCAAAAAATTAAATTGGTCACATCTGTTACACTGATCTCACTGCTCTCAACCACCTCAAATCACCTTTTTTTCTTTAAAAAGAAAACAAAAGAAGTGCAAAATATTCCTCTTCATCTGTTTACCAATTAAGCATAGTGGTGAGTCATCATTTTTTTTCCTGTGAGTTGCAGAATTACTAATGTATAAACACAAAGTATGTCTGTTTTTAATAAAAAATCTGAACTCTTAGAATATTTTCAGGTATCTTTTTTATTAATGCTATGGCCAGGCTAAAGAGGTTAGATTACATATGTAGCTATGTAGCTGTCCATTTTTTTTTTTAATATTAGATTTGAAATTCCACTTGGGAAAATGCCAAACACTAAAAGAGATTTATTATATGCATGACTCTCCTAATCCATATATAGAAACTTACCTATCCGCACAGTACAGAGAGGATGAGCTCAATTAGGGAGGAAATTATTATTTCACTTTTTCAGTGAACTGTCATTTTTTTAAACATTTTTTTAAATGTTTTAATGTTCAAAAACATTATACATAAGAAGACAGTATGTTAAGTATTGGTTGAATATCTGAGAAAGACGAAGATGGTTAAATTTCAGATTCTTAAAATCATCATGCAACTGTAAAAATGCAGGTATTTTCCCATGCGTATCATTACGTAAAAGGACACTTTAGAGGAAACTGGATTATTGACTAGGCTTTGGCCTGAAATTTCTTGGTGCTCTCCTACTCTAACAGTATTTGTGAGCTTAATTTGGAGCCCAGAAAGAGACCAACATCCCCAGTCCCGCAAAGTATTTTGATCCTCATAATTTTACCATTTTAATGAGTAGTAAAGCCAATCACAAATTTAAAAAAAGAAAGAAAGAGAAAGAAAGAAAGAAAGAAAGAAAGAAGAAAAGAAAAAGAAAAGAAAAGAAAAGAAAAGAAAAGAAAAGAAAAGAAAAGAAAATAGCATTTACCCCAAAATTCAAAGAATATCTAACCTAACCAATCTGCTTCCTGCCTCCTTCCATCTGGATCTATGAGAATGCTGCTGGGTCTTTCTTCCAAACATCTGAATTCATTGTGGTTTGAAGATTGCCTCCCAAATGGGAGATGATCCATCTATATTTCCAAGAGTTCCCAGAGAAAAGAGTAACCAAAGACGTGTTCCAAAGAGAAAAATGACAACTTGATGTGGAAGGCCTCTTAATTTCTTAGTCTGAAAACTCTGTAACATATCACTATAACCCATTTATGTCCTTGAGTTTAGAGTTATAAATGGGGAAGTAGACAGTTATTGAATTCCACCAAGAGGTTATATGTACATGTGTACTTTTAGGGAGCTTATATTATAGGGGTAGTAAGTGGCTGTCAAATAAGGCTACACTTCAGATTATATAAATAAAAATGTACCTGAGGCCCCACTCTAGACATCCATATGTTTTTACAACACATCAAGGTGGTTTTTAAAGCTGCATTCTTTGCTTTAAATAGTCCTAGGATTGCCTTTAGTAAACAAATTGCAATGACAGTCATTAAAAAAGTATAGGGAATTATCTTCACTACATGAGTTATACTCAAAAGTCAAGTGGTAGAGTTTATAGCAAGGAATATGTTTACAAGGCTAGTTCCTACAGTCACAGCATCTCTTTGTAAGTGGAAAGTTTATTAACACAAACCAAGCAAAGAAGCCAGACTTTAAGTATAGGGTTAGGGATCAGAACAAGAGCTTAATACTGAGCAGAGTTGTTTTGTTTTGTTTTTTTAAATATTATTCAAATAGGTGTGTGGAAGGAGGCAAAAAAAAAAAAAGAAAAAAATTCACTAAATTCAAAAACTGCACTGACCATAATTGAAGCTTTCATTCATAATTAATGGCCTCTGAATCTTTTGTATGAGCATTAATTCTTACAGGTGTAGCAAAGTAGTAGTAAAATGTTTCAGGGTGGTGAAATAAAAGATACATTTCCATTCCCCCACTTACCTCTTCCCATAACATACACACATAATACATGTCTGTAAATAACAGAAAACCTAGGGATCTGCATATCTGTGGATGAGAGTACATGGGGATAATATGAGAGAATGTACAGCTGTCTCATAATTTTATACATTTTTACTCTCTAATATTAAAAGGAGATATGAACTTTTGAAATGTAATTGAAACATTACATATATAATATATAGCATATATGCACACACTGTTTATTTGTACAATACTTTTGGGGCACCAGAGTAAATGATGTAAGTTTGCTGGATGTAGTGACACTTCAGGAAGGAAATACATCTTACATAAGAGACATTTCTTAAACATTTGATGTTGCTGTCAATGAATCTATGGCTTGCTTCTAAATGAAAAACCTATTAGCTTTTGATTCAAATTTAAGTGACAAAATTTTAGGAACATTATGGGCCTGTGTATATAATACACGGGACGATTTTTTAATAGGAAAAATATTAGTTCACATAGGTCACTCAGAAAGAAAAGTCAGCAAGGAGCTACCATGGGAAAATACTCTAGCAATGATTCAAAATTGGAGCAAGTTCACAGATGTTTGGTCTCTGAAAAGAATGAGGTGCCAGTTATAATTTGCCTGTGGTGACCTTTTAAAATAATGTCAAGTCCCAAAGAACTACCACCATCTGGATGGCTGCTGCCTCTAAGACATGGATCTAAATTAGGCATTGAAAGTAAACCAAGGATTATCTTAAACAATGACAAACTGAACTTAATTTGTAATAGGTCTTTATTGGCTTCCTGATTTAGCCCATTACTCTCTCTATGTGGTTTCTAATTTCCTGGGTATTAATAAGCTCAGCCTTTCTAGTTACTCTCATGACAAGACTATTACACAATACACAAGAATGAGCCACTGCCCCTTTTCTACTTGCTTCTAGATAGAGGTGCCCACCAGTAGAATAGAACATAGGATGTGTGATAGGTAACCACATAATTCATTGTCTATACCTAATTCTAGCAAAACTATTAGGAAAAACAATGGGTCTGTACTGTATCTGGGAACTCTTTCAAGCATATAGGATCAAAATAACCCTTTAACATATAATTAGTTCTAACGCACAGTGCAAAGGTCTTCCCAAACTTTCTCCAGATATTCAACAAAGGTAGAACTACCTAGACAATTTATGGCTCAACTATTAATTACTATTTACTTGATTTCTTTTTTTAATTATAATTCTTTCATAAAGCACTAATCCTTTATTTAAAAATATGAGAAATTTTGTGTCTTGTAACCCCTACTAAAATCTTAACCCCCCATTGTAAAAACTCTCATCGCGTTCTTAAATGACTTCACAGCTTCAGGTAAAAAAAAAAAAGAAAAAAAAATCAGAACGTCCTATAGTTTTTCCTGCTTTGTCTCCTATTTTGTCTATGTCTCCACAAATTCTTAGGTACCTATACCTTTTTTTTTCCAGCTGCATTGAAAATCCATTTTATCCCTACTATCTATTCAAAATATCTTTTCCTCCTATATTCAGTGAATAAAGCCCATTCAACATCATTTGTATTTTATATTGTTTCATTTTGTATTTCAAATTAAATCAGCTACACAAACCCTAGTAATTACTAAGGCTACATCTTTATGTTATTAAACATCACCGCCCCCCTCTCCAGACACACACAATTGGCTAGAAAAATGTGTTAATGGAAGCTTCATCAGTTATCCATTCCAAAAGTAAATAAATCTACCACCTCCTGCAGGCACAGCTCCTTACCTGGTTTCACATATACACAATTTGAAAACATGGAATCTGGGAAGAAATAGTTGGTGTCTATAGGACTTGCCTACTATCCTTAAACTTTGTAAGTAATGGACTTAGCATTTAGGTTTTCCCTGTTGCTTTTGATCCTTTTATTCAAATGCCTTTTCCTCCCTCATATGCAAATCACTTCTTTTTGGCCACATTGCCATGCAGGGGAAAAAAAAAAATCTTAAAATGTCTCTTCATTCAACAAACATTGAATGAAGACCTAACTTTGCACCAGATACAATATTATATTCTTGGGATATGAACATGATTCCTTCTGTAAGGAGCCACTGTCTAGTGGGGAGAATACTAAGCTAAGAACTATGCTAAGTACTACAAGAGACATAAGCACCATGTTCGGGTGATACCTGAATTCTAGCACAGTAGGAGAAGAAGCATAGTGAAGAGTTAAATATGTTCCTATACACATCCCAGTTCTGCTGCCTAAAACTTAAGCAAGGAAATGTTATACAATATCCGTGGATAATTTTAGCCTGTTTCTGTTTTAAGTGTGCCATTAACGGTAATGACATTTTTTGAAAATTACATGCAACATAGTAGGTGAGAAAAACAGGCCAGTTGTGATTATCAAGAAGCCCAGGGAAGAGCTTAATTCTCTCTGAGGAGGATCCAAGGGTATGTTACTCAAAAATTGACATGAGCCAGATCCTGAAGTCCCCACAAGCTGAATTAAGAAGTTTGGGCTTAAACCTGAAATTACTGTGCATAATTTTGAGGAGGGAAGTGGCACGATTGAAGTAGCATTTTAGGAAAAAAACGTTAGGGTTATGTGTGTAGAACATGAATTGGAGTCCTCACATGATGACTGTGAGGAGGAAGGAGAATTGCAATGCTCTTGAATAGCCAGTGGAACAGTTCCATAGAGCTGAATTAGCTCAGTGGCCGTGAATTTGGATGGAACAGATACTGACAGTCAATTGGATGTGATAGAAAGGGATCAGAGTTTAACTCCAAGCATGCTGGCTTAAAAACTGGACATATGGTGTTACCGTTCAGTTGCTGACATTATTAAGGCATAAGCTTTCCCTAACTCTAGTAGTGCCAAATGTTTGTGAAGAAATGTAACTAATGTCCCTTTGTAGTTTGTGGAACCAGATTCATAACATGTGGTTGTACAGCCTAGAGGAGAAAGGTAATTTGCTTTTAGGATAGTGCCAACTGTACATTTCATCTACTTGTTGAAACTTACTTTAGGTTTCCTGTAATCTGAAAAAAAAATAACACATCCTAAACCCCTCAAACTTCTCCTTTATAGATATATACTATTTCTTTTAAAAAAGATTTTTAATGTTTATTTATTTTTGAGACAGAGAGAGAGCACGAGCAGGGAAGGGGCAGAGAGAGAGGGAGACACGGAATTGGAAGCAGGCTCCAGGCTCCAAGCTATCAGCACAGAGCCTGACGTGTGGCTCGAACTCATGAATTATGAGATCATCACCTGAGCCGAGGTTGGATGCTTAACCAACTGAGCCACCCAGGCGCCCCTAGATATATACTATTTCTTTTTCTATCAATATAGGCATATACACAGAATGAGCTCTCCAAATTTATAAAAGTGAAGCTTGCATATCCAGTGATCTTATCTTAGTTAAGATCAAAGCAAGTACCTAACTCATTTTTGACAAAAGCTTTTTGGCCATATCTTCTTTCTTCTCTCTTATCTAACAAAAGGTGGTGTATTCTGACAGGAAAAGCAACATGATCAATTATCTTTAATATGATTATTTCATACCTTGACTTTCACAGAAATGTTTTTTTTTTTTTGCATAATCTTAATATCGTAACTTCTTTTAAATCCTAGATCATCTACATTACATAAAATCACATACATCATTATATATATTATATATATTATTGTTAAAAAATAACAACACTTGAATAAATGGCCAGTAACGAATTTATAATACTACCTTTCCAGGCCACTAAAACATAATTGCCTTTCAGAGTCAACTAAAACTAGAAGACAACAACAACAACAAAAAACAATGAGGGATAATATCAAGCTATGGCAGGCTTAATAATGGCCCCCAAAGTTGTTGACATTTGAATACCTGGAGCCTATCCATGTTACCTTAGACAGTAAAAGAGATTTTGTAGATGTGATTAAGTAAGCAATCTTGAGATGAGGAGATTATCCTGGATTATGGGAATGGGCCCAATGTCACCACAAGTGTCTATAAGTGGGAAGCAGAGATACATTTTAAGAAGTAGGTGATGTGACAATAGAAGCAGAGATGGGGGTGAGGTTGCTTCAGCAGCCTCTAGAAGTTGGAAGATTCACGGAACAGATTTTTTCCTCTAACTTCTAGAAGGAACCATTCCTGCTGAGTCTGATTTTAGCCAAGAAAGACTAACTTCTGATCCTCAAAATTGTAATAATATAAATGTGTGTTTTAAGCTACTAATGTAGTGGTAATTTATTTTTAAAAAAAATTTTTTTTTGAAATAGAGACAGAGCATGAGCAGGGGAGGGGCAGAGAAAGAGGAAGACACAAAATCTGAAGCAAGATCCAGCTGTCAGCACAGAGCCCCATGAGAGGCTCGAACTCAGGAACCATGAGATCACAAGCTGTGCCAAAGTCAGATGCTTAACTGACTGAGCCAGCCACCCAGGTGCCCCAGTGGTAATTTATTAGAATAGCAATAGGCATCAAATATATGTTTGATAGCAGAGAGGAGCGTACTGCTGAAAAAATACTTCCAGAAGTATGGAAGTAGCTTTATAATTGGGTAATGGGGAAAGGCTGGAAAAATTATAAGAAGCATGATAGAAAAAACTATAAATTCAATAGAAAAATGTTCAAATCAAGCTTGCATTATAATTGCTTGATATTTTCTTGTAATTTATATGTTGTTTATCTCCTCTAAATATAATGCAAGCTCCTTAAGAACAAAATTCCTGTGTTAATGATTATTATGTCTCCTATTTCTTGAGCAGTCCCTTACACTTACTAGGCTGTCAAGATATATGGTGTAGATTGAGTAAATAGTTTTTTAAAAGTATTTGAAAATGAAATTTCAAAAAATGTAAATTGCCTTAAAGAGACTGTTATAGAAATATAGATGTTAACGACTCTGCTAGAGAGAACTCCGAAGACGTGAGGGGAATGATAAGCCTATCTTCGAGAATACCCAAAGTGTCATAAACAGACTAGATAGAAATATGGAGGGTAAAGGTGCTGCTTGTGAGATTTTGTAAGGAATAGAGGAATATGTTATCAGAACTGTAGGGAAAAGTATCTTCATCATACAGTGGCAGGAAACTTTGCAGAACTGTATTCTATAGTCATATAGAAAACAGAACTTGTAAGTGATGAACTGGGAAATTAGCTGAAGAAATTTCCAAGGAATGTGTTGGGGTGCAGCCTCATTTATTCTTGCTATTTATAGTGGAATGCAAGTGGTTAGAGATAGATTGAGGTAGTAACTGTTAGGCAAAAAAGACAGCATTAATGACTGGGAGAATTCTTAGACTATCCTGATTCCCCAAAGAATGCTACATTGGAGAGTCATTGTCGGGAAGCATGCTCTGGAGAGAGAGCCAATTTTGTGGTTGAAAACCTTTTGCTAGTGCCTCTGAAGGATCAAAAAGTAAATTGTTCAGTCACATAGAAGTCCTTTGAAGAGGGTATGTATGTGACTCGGTGATCCCTTCAGCCATCTCAGCAGTAGCTACCCTCTGACTTCCAAAGATTCATGTTCATCTCACATGCAGAATACATTCACCTCATCCAAGGTCTTCAAATTTCTCAACCCATTATAACATCAAGTTCAGATTTTCATATAAGTCTTATCAGCTGAAAATTCCCAAACCTCATCATCTAAATTAAGGATGAGTGAGGTTTTATAAATAATCCACCCTGGGGCAAAAATCCTCTCCATCTGTGGACCTATGGGGACCATTGTGGATTTATGACCTTCAGAACTGTAAGAGAATAAATGTCTTGTTTTAAGCCACTACCTTTGTGTTACAAAAGTTAAGTTAATATTTGTTACAGCAAGAATAAAAAACTAGTAACCTGGCTTTAAAACTTTAAAAACTTTGGTGTTTGTGGTTGGTAACCTCTCTAAACAATAAATAAAATTTCAATGAAAATTTGTCAAAAAAGTTATCAAGATTGTCTAGCAGATTTTTTTTTCTGACAACAAAGTAGAAAAATTTATAGGTTCATAGGAAGTCAGTAAAGACATTCTGTCTAACATGATATATTTTCATCCTTGTTTGAATGAGAATTAAGATATTCTTTTAACTCTAACCTTACTAAATTCCCTTAGGTCAGCAGCCTTTGGCAAGTTAACTTCTCTGAGGCTCAGATTGCTAATGTATAAAGGATGAAAAATAATACCTAATTTATGGGCTAACTAGAGGTGTTAATAACAGCCTTTGTAAATTCTAAAATAATAGCAATGTTAACCTTTATTATTTTCACCTTACTTGAGTATTTTATTATTATTTTAGTATCTGTTTAAATAAATCCCTGTTGACCAAGGAAGGAAAAAAAAATATTTTATTTACTTAGGGATTTATTTTTTAAATGTCTAGAATTACAAATTACAAAGTTAAAAAAGATTTTTTGCAGTGTTCAAAATTGCTTCAAACTTTAATAAATGAAATACTTTTCAAATGGATTTCATTTTGTGTATGAACTGAGAACAATTAAGGATAAACTATCAGGTATTCCTTATTTTTAGGGAAATCTAGTTTATAATTTAAACTTACAGAGCAGATTAGGGAATTGCTATTTATTTGAAATAAATCACCTAATGGCTTCTTTGAATAACTACCAACAAGAAAGAATTATACACATACATATAAAGTGTCTACAATATATATATTTTTAATATGCTGAGACTACAGGACATTCTCCAGAAAAAATAAAATAAAATAAACATAAAACCAAAAAAAAAAAACAGATTTTCTTTCCATGTGGACATTCTCCAGAAGAAAAAAACAGATTTTCTTTCCACGTATATACATTTTTTTTTTTTTTAACTTTGAACAAAGTCCCTCCATGCACACAAGGGCTATTTTTAGTTCATCATGAATATTCACAAGAATGCATGTTATTAATAGTTTTGGAATTGTTTGCCTTTATACTTATGAATTTTCTTTACAGATACATTTCAAAATTCAAGAACTCTTTTTATGTATTTCCTGTCTTGAATTAAGAAAAATGTGTTTTAAGATAAAATGCTTTATCAATTTAGTTTCAATTAAAAACAAATATATTAAATAGGACAACACATATAAGGTACCTACCCAAATCCTTAATACACAATAGGCGTTTAAAAAATAGAAACAACTGTAGAAAAATAAAAAAATAGAATTATATGACATTATTATATTAATACTATTGTAATCAATTTAGAAGAGCCCAAAATGTTCTATGTACATAGATTTACACAGAGTAAGACTCATATTTATGCAAACACATTTTATACATTTTTAATACAGCAAGAGAAAGAAGTAAAGTTTTAAAGGGACAAATTAATTGTTTTATATCATATTTTAATTTAACAACATGTTTGGTTTACTTTTTAAGCTAGTTACACATTTTTAAAAAATTCAAATTATTTAGGTTCTATGATACATAGGTGCTATGATACATACAAAACTGAAAAAAAAAATACCCTCACAGTTATGTTTTCTTTTCTCTCATAGCATGGATTTTTCTCCTTTCCACCTTTTTTATGTGCTAAGTAATATGCACATATTATCAGTATATAATGTCCACTTATATTGAACTTGAGATGGCATTGAGATTTAGCACTATTAGAATCAGAATCAGAAAAAATGAGAACAGAAATCAGATCATAAAATCAGAATAAAAAATAAAATCAGCATCAGATTCAGACATAAGAAATAATCAGAATAACACAATAACACTAGAAATCTGATCTGTCTAACTTTACTCCATAATCTTGCTATTTAAAACTATTAAATAACTCTTAACCTTGAAATATAACTTAAAGTACAAATATTGTTTAAAGAATTATAACTTGGGTGTTTTTCTTGTCATTTTCATTAATTATATATAATTTCATCACTACTGAATCTTAAGTAATATTAATATTAACATAGTAAAATATACTATATTTAGTCTCACTATGCCCTCATTTTTATTCATGTTTATAGTAGAACATCTGTTTGGTTGACATTTTAAAAGTGCCTGTACTGAAATAAGGCTAGCAAATGTTATTTGACACCTCATATAACTAAAAGTAATAAATCTAAAAACGCACAACAATAAGACAAGGTGATATTTACATCATTAAAAAAACTACATAAGTGCTATAAACATAATTCACTTTTAAACATCTTTATGTGACATGGAAATACATTCAGCCAATCATAGTGCTTAGATATAAAAATGATCCATTTTTAATGTATATAGCAAAAAGTAGCTCTGGAAGAAAGCATATCTTTTTTTTTTTTTTTTTTTTTTTTAATTTTTTTTCAACGTTTTTTATTTATTTTTGGGACAGAGAGAGACAGAGCATGAACAGGGGAGGGTCAGAGAGAGAGGGAGACACAGAATCGGAAACAGGCTCCAGGCTCCGAGCCATCAGCCCAGAGCCTGACGCGGGGCTCGAACTCACAGACCGCGAGATCGTGACCTGGCTGAAGTCGGACACTTAACCGACTGCGCCACCCAGGCGCCCCGAAAGCATATCTTATGGTATGAAATAAGAATATAACCCAATAAATAAGAGTTAATAGTATACATAGAAAAAAAAAAACAGCTTAAATTCAAGCTTTCTATAAAGAGAAGCAATGTGAATACTCTCAAAAGCAATGTCCTATATATTTTCAACGTGTGTTTGCCTATTTACACATATAAAGAACTCTTACAATAATGACACATCTTTGCTGTGCTCTATGCTTGTGAGGGCATTTTCATATGCGTTTAATTTTAACCTTATAGTCACTCTTTAAGGTAGACAGCAGACATTTGATCCCCATTTCACAGACTAGATAACTAAGACTTAGAGAGAGTGAATGGCCAACTAATGAATTATAGTAACATGGAAGCTATAGCTCTAATTCAACTTTTTTCAATCCAAATTCCCCAAATCTTGACTTTGGGATGGTTATTAATAAATATGAGAATCCATATACATTAATCATGAGAAGGAAACAACATATTTCCCATTAGAACTAGCCTCCTAGGGTTCTCTGAAGGAATGAAGATGATTAACAAGGTTTGAGTTCAAAGGTCAGTCACACAAATATTACCTCTTCTCTGCCAAAGTATGAAAGCAACTGGAAAGACAAAAAGATTATAAAAATGGGAACCAAATACTACCTTTATTGGTACTAAAGTTGGAATTGTAGAATGTGGCTTGGACAACTGACAATGATACACTTCCTACTATTGATTCCAAAAAATCAGAAAGACATAACCCCTCCCCCCCACCCCCCAGTCCCTCACAGCCCTGGACCACCATGAACCTTTCTGTGGGGCAGAGCCTTAGCTTTTAGGGTGATCCTATAACCAAGAGCATCAGACTTCTGTAGGCAAGCAGACCCCACAAAAGAGAGAGGAAGAGGCCAAGGTTCTCATGTCCAGTTTATTCCAATACTTAACAAATAGATGAATGAGGAGGGGGAGAGGGGCAGGAGTGTTAAATGGGAGAGCCCACCCTACATGGAAGAAACTATCAGAAATGGGGAAGAAATGTGTCTTCTCCCTAAAAGCAGGTGTTAAATAATCACACAGATGAGAAGTATAAGTGAAAACTATTTAGATTTTCTAAAAGCCTTTTTAAAAGTCACAATGTGTCAGTATTTGCCATGGAAGGATATATTATTCAGATTAATGATTTTATTAAAATGAGACATTATGGTAACCCCATATTTATATTGGACCTGCAGTCTCCATTGAGCTATTTTAAAAATAATCTATACAAGCATGGCATACTTGACTTTTCCTGCCATCTCTTAAATTGATATAAGGAAAGAAGGATGCAGCTTATTAAAACAACTTTGATGACAGGCTCCTGGGTGGCTCAGTCAGTTGAGTATCTGACTCTCGGTTGCAGCTCGGGTCATGATCCCATGGTCATGGGATGGAGTCCTGCATTGGGCTCCACGCTGAGCATGGAGACTGCTTGATATTCTCTCTCTCCCTCTGCCCCTCTCCCCCATTCATGTTCTCTCTCTCTCTCTCTAAAAAAATAAAAATTAAAAAAAAAAACCCAACTTTGATGAGACAGTATTATCTCCCAATTAGAGCTAGATTTAAGTGGGTTCCTCCCTTCTCCTCCTGGCAAAGGGAGACTTGTACTGAGTTTATTTACCTTAACCCATAGTTTTGAATTTCTAATATGGTAATAAATCTTATACCTCAGTCACCCCACCTCAAACCCCGGCTGAATTTTTAACTGTAAACCAAATTCTACATCTCTTTATCCATATGATGGGGTAGCAAAGATATTTGGCCCCTGATACCAACTTTTGCTGGAGTTATGACTAGAGAGAGTCAAATTGCTTGGTTACCATCTGTGTCATTTTGGATTACCTTGTAGTGTCGGTAGCCTCGTTTTTAGCTTCTGTCACTTCCTATCGAGCATCATTGCAGTTCTTTGCTAACCTGTTCTATTCTATGTATGTATGTGCCTTGATGACAGGCTTCATGATGTCACAAGAAGCATATAACTAAATTGAAATGTATTTGGCAAACGTCAAACACTTCCAAACTTTACACTGTTAAATTCACATAAATAAAATGCAGTGAGAGGCTATGTATTTGTTTTCTTAAGGAAATCAATAAGCACATGCAAATTTAGAAAATTCGAAAGTCATGATTGGGGGTTGGGGGATAGAAGGTAGAGAATAATGCATATTCGACTCAATTTGTTTTTCTTCTGTCACAAAGAAACACTCTGATAGCTATTGCACTAACCCACCACAACTCACAGTGTGGTCCACACACCAGCAATATCCCGGAGGCACTTCCTAGAAATGTAGACTATCATACCTCAACTCAGATCTACTGAATTCACATAAGACCTGATATTGAGAAAGCACTGTATGATTCCATGAAAACAACTGTTCAAAGAGCATTCGGAGCCCAAAGCACGTTGGGATTTTTTTTTAAAGAAGCATTTAGGAATAAAATAGAAATTATTGCCCTGTCCTTATTCAAAACAACAAAGAATCCACACCTGGAAAGTCTCCTTGATCCACCTCAGGAAATAATGGAGTTGAAGAACGTCTGGAGAACTATAAACTTAAATTACTGAGCAGAAAGAGGGCCTGCCACATGTGGAAGGGCTAAAGACTCATTCAGCCTGCAAACATGAAAGATGAAGCAACAGTGATCAAAGTTTACAAAATCATGAAAGGCACGGAGAGCATGTTCACTGATATTAGTGTCAAGGAGCTGCCTATGCTGGAGAAATATGTCTGTCCTCCACCCCGGCAAATGTAGATTAAGTGTCTGCTACTCAGGCAGCCAAGCAGCTGTTTGTAGTTACCAGGTTTACTTCCAAGGCAGGTTCAGTCAGGACCGAATCTCAACCGAGTGAGAGGAATATAAAGACAGTGGAGGCCAAGACAGTGCACTGGCTCTGTGTCAAAATTCTTCTTTGCTTCATTTCCATCCCCAATTACCTTTCCTCTTCACCCTTCCAAAGATGCTCTCTTCACTTATTTTTGCTGCCTGCCAGTATTCTCATATTATTTAACTGGACTTCGCACAGTCTTTACTCCTTTGCTCAAGGGTGTGAAATGCTCTCTTGATCTGATCTCTGACCGACCAATGCTCGGACACGACAGTTTATCAGCTTTTGATATTCCTTCAGGCCACCTCAGCTCTTTCCGGTGGTTGATTTAAGATTTTTAGATGTCACTCCTTGGACCTTGCAGTGACTTCACTCAAAAAATGGAAAGTATTTCTCTATATAATAGTAAAACTATCCTGTAAATGGTAGGCTACAGAACTACAAATAAATTTAAGAAGGTTTGATATTGAAATCATTAAATCCATAGATTTTTTTTATTAAAATCTATGAGACTATTTAAAGGAAGAAAGAAGACTTAAATATTCCTGCTTAATATGAGGGAGGATCTTTCATAAAACACCCCTAAGTAGACAGAGGCACAGCACTGAGGAAGTGAAATATACTTCTACTCACTGTGACATCTTTTTATCCTCAGTTGTAAATTAATAACATCATTTAGTTCTAAAGTCTCATTATGGTTGAGAAAAGACAAATAGAAATGTCTGGTAATATTTCGTGTATTTTTGTTGTGGTTCTCAATTATTTCCAAACACATAGGATATAATTTTTAATTTTCCATATACTCCTTATTTATACTTAATATTCCTTAATGATGTTTACTTATAAACCCAATCTCCTTCCTTTTCCATGTTATGGGAAATGAGTTGAAGTGTACAGAAATGTGCATATGATGTATTTATAAAAGAGGACATTTGTAGATTTGAAGTTGTGGACTGGAAAGAAATTTAGTTCAGAGAAGGGTTTTTTAAGAAAAAAGAGTAATGGGAAATAAAAAGGGCTAATCGATATCTCCTGAGTACCACTATGTGCCAGATACAGTACTTGTGCTTTAAAACACAACCAGGTAGGGGCGCCTGGGTGGCTCAGTTGGTTAAGCGCCTGATTTCGGCTCAGGTCATGACCTCTCAGTCTGTGAGTTAGAGCCCCGCGTCAGGCTCTGTGCTGACAGCTCAGAGCCTGGAGCCTGCTTCAAATTTTGTGTCTCCCTCTCTCTGACCCTCCCTCATTCATGCTCTGTCTCTCTCTGTCTCAAAAATAAATAAACGTTAAAAAAAAAATTTAAAACACAACCAGGTATATTTCCTATAACCTCAGAGTTTCTATCCAATACCTCTGAGGCCAGAAAAAATATACTAGATGTCACTATACTTCCAGTTTTAAGTTGATTCTTATGTTTTCTGTACAATACTTATATAATGCTTGTTTCTGGCAACATTACCCCATCACCCAACTCCAGCTTGTATGTGGGAGGCAAGAGTGAGAGAGAATTAAAGACAGTGTTGGTGAGGATTTATCTGGAGAGACTGGTCAGTGTGCTCTCCCCACCTCCTGTGCGGTAGTGTCAGGAAGGGCTTCCTCTCCTCCCAAGCTAAATAAGCATGGCTTCCTGAGGATCACTGGAGAGCATGGTATATATTGCCTGGACTATCTGACAGATAAAGAGTCTGTTTTCTGTCACTCATGAAAAATCTGAAGAAGGAGAATGTATAACTTTTATCCCACAGAAAGTTTCCTTGCCTGAGGTAGGGCCAGCTGGTTGTGAAAAGAATTAATTGGTGATGTTTGGAGTTTTAATATGATACTGGGCTAGATTTTGAATATTAGGAAATAGAGACAATCCATTATCACCTAAAATTATCTGGAAAAGCTTTGGGCCATGAATGACTTTCACACAGAAGAAAACAATATATGTAATATATGTTCTAGTCAGAACATCTCTCAGTGTACTTCAAAATATTCATAATATATAACATAATTATTAAAAGAAAGCATATCCCTTTTTTTAAAAAAAAAATATACACTTATGCTTGCTCATAATTAGATGCAAACTTGATTCATTCAAGCTAAGTCTCTTCCTTTTAGTATACTTCCCTCTCATCCCCACACTTCCCTACCCAATGGTGAGGACATTAATGAACAGCAAAACAACTGGGAAATCAGCCAACTAAAATGAAATATTTGCCAATATAAATGAAAAACACATATTAGTAATGTCACTACCCCAAAAGAAATCAAAACAGATCATATGATTCAGGTAAGATCACCGTGAAAAAAAAATACACACACACACATATATACATATGTATCTGTATATGTATATGTATATGTATATGCTTATGTATATGTATATATGTATACACATATATATGTATATACATATGCATATACATATACACATATATATGTATATACATATGTATATACATATATGTACATATATATGAAATTGTTCTTCTTTCATTTTTCTATTGCTTCAGCCATAATTATCAAGGTATCAGTAGCTCCAAAATTTGTATCAGGAAAATTCATTATTTCTGATTACACAAAATATTAAATAATGGATCAAAATGCTTAGCTTGTCTCTGCCTCATTTACTGAAATGAATAGATAGATGATAGATAGATAGATAGATAGATAGATAGATGATATAGATAGATAGGTTTATTTATTTTTACTGTCTCCTGGAACTTTAGAATTTAGTTTCAATAGTCCAATTGTGCGATCAAGGACTCTATTTTCTAAGATATCTCAACCTTATCTTTTCTATAAATTTACACACTCTCATCCCATTGATAAGATTTATTTGTCAACATATGGAGTCCATCACTTCAAATTAACCATAAATGAATTAAAATAGATGTGGATAACAGAGTCATAAAAGATTTACCTTCTTCGTAACCTGCTTTCCTCTTTTCTGGCTTCTGAGTCTAAAGTAATAGAAGAGAATTTCTGTAATATATCTCAAAGTTGAAAAAGATATAGACAGTCTTGTTTTAATGAAATATTTACTATATGCCTGAGGAGCTTAATCTTTGAAACACAAATTTACTGATTTTCTATTAGATTCTCCCAACATCCATAAGCATTCCTTCCGTATTTCTCTTTACCTCTGCTTCCACAGAGACGAAAACAGAAAATGCCAAATACAAGCCAGAGGCCAGCTACCAGGGGAGGTAGAAACTTGGTGGAGAGTTTGAATAAAAGGCACAAAAGTTCTAGAAATTATGTTGGGAGTGAACAGGAGTAAGAACCAAAAGGAAGGTTCTCTACCTTAAGCATGGAGGTATCCCCACAATCTGTTCTGAAAATTTAGAAGTGAAGCCTCCATATCAATGGACTAAGCCTAAGGACAAATACAATGGGCTATATCTCCATCATGTTGTGAAACTTGCTGTTTGAGTTGAAATATTTAGTGTTCATGATTAAAGAAAAGTGATAATTATTTTCTACAATTCCTTGATTCTAATGAATTGTTTGTTGTAGGCTGCATTACCTAGAAGTATTACGATTTGGGAATGGTACTGTCTAATATTATTACACTGTGACACAATATTTGGCTATGCCTTAACCAAACTATGCCACAGAACTAACCCTGGCAAGACACTGACATGACAATTAGTGTCAATATAAGGTACAAATAAGTGTACATACTATTTGCCATGCATTTATCTAACAAATATTTATAGAGCATGATTCTTTGTCACAATACCCTCTCAGAGTGAAAAAGACAGAGAGAAAATGGAACATGGCCCCCAAAACACAGAATGAGACACAACTACAAAGACAAAACTACATCTTAATCTGAATTTACCAAGGATCGTTCCTAAGAGAGGTAATTTAAGAAAATACCAAAGGGTAGGTTTTGTAAAGAAACATGGAAGACTACATCTTTAAAAGAGTTTGTAAGGGAGTCGCATCACTTTTAGAGCAAGAAAGCTGATCCACAGAGAGAACTCAAGCAGACATCAATTCACTGATGGATACTTAGAGGTTCCAGACCAATGGTTTGGGGATTAGAATTAGACCAGGCATGGTGGCCTATTTTGGATATCATCATAGGTTAAAAGGTAAGGCATTTTGCATTTGACCTGTATCAGAAATTCAGGAAAGAACAAGGGATATGTAGAACAAGAAAGTCCCTGCTGGTGAGGTTCTGCAATGCTTGAAATACTTGAATACATCATCCTCAGTGTACTAGATATCATCGACTTTATTTTATTTTTTTAAGTTTTTATTTTAATTCCAGTTAGTTAACATTATATTAGTTTCACTACATAGTATCACATTAGTTTCTAGTGTCCATTATAGTGATTCAACACTTACACACATCATCCAGTGCTCATCACAAGTGCACTCCTTAATTCCCATCACCTATTTCACCCAAACCCTCAGCCCCCCTCCCCTCTGGTAACCATCAGTTTGTTCTCTATAATTAAGAGTTTGTTTCTTGGTTTCTCTCTATTTTTTTTTTCTCCTGTGCTCATTTGTTTTGTTTCTTAAACTCCATATCTGAACGAAATCATGTGGTATCTGTCTTTCTCTCACTGACTTATTTCACTTAGAATTATACTCTGGCTCCATCCATGTCATTGTGAATGGCAAGATTTCATTCTTTTTTATGGCTGAATCATGTTCCATTGTGTATATACACTACATCTTAATCTATTCACCAATTGACAGCATCTGGGCTGCTTATATATCTTGGCTATTGTAAATAATGCCTCTAGAAACATAAGGGTGCATGTATCCCTTTTAATTTGTATTTTTGCATTCTTTGGGTAAATACCTAGCAGTGCAATTGCCGAATTGTAGGGTAGTTCTATTTTTCAACTTTCTGAGGAACCTCCTCCATACTGATTTCCAGAGTGGCTGCACCAGTTTGCTTTCCCACCAACAGTTCATGAGTATTCCTTTTTCTCCACATCCTCACCAGCACCTGTTGCTTCCTGTAGTGTTGATTTTAGCCATTCTGACAGGTATGAGGTGATCTCTCACTGAAGTTTTGATTTGCATTTCTTTTAAAGTTAGTATTTCTGGAGAGGAGCAGGAATAAAGGAAGGGAACCCCATTCTCTTAACCATCTAGGAAGTAATGGTTAACATGCTTCTTATATATTTTATATGAGTGATTGGAGACAAGAGAAGCATGGGATTAGGCATTGCTTAGGCAATTGTGGAAAGGAGGTTATTACACTGAGGAACTAATAGTCTACCTCAGGCATTTAATTTGTCCAAAATTCCCCTGTAATTCTCACTAACAGTAGTTAATTTAGGTAACAGGGATAAAAAACAGAGATCCAGAGTAACAAAAAACTAAGTATAGCAGCCTTCCTGAAGTGAGTTGGGCAAACACGACATAGAAACCATATCCTCTCATGGAATTTCTTTTGGGGTAGGGGGTGGGGGAGAGGGCATTATTCTAGGACAATCGAAACCAGGTGTCCCCAGGTATATCCCATTTGGATGTAAAACTTCAGGCCCAGCAATAGCCACAAAATTGGTACAGTTCTGGACCTTTCCCTATAGCTCTGTAGGAAAAGCGCAGACCCCAGCCTACACCGTCCTCTCAAATTTCTTCTCAGTTTGTACTGGAGGTCACCCCTTCCATCACACATATGCTCAGAAAATAGTCCTGCCAGTGAGTCTGATTTTCTGCAGTGCTAATCCTTTCCTACTGAACTGCAGCCTCAGAGCAGGGCTGCCGGGCCTTCCTAGACATCTTACCTTGGGTTAATGAAACCCTCCTTCTGGTTTTCCTCTGTCCCTGCTTCAAACCTTGTGGCTAGGCTGAGACACTCATCTTCAAGGGTTGCAGTTAGAGCACAGTCTGAGTGACCAACACTAGCCCACTCAGAATAACTGCTCCAAACCTACCCGACACCCACCTACATACTCACAGTGAGCCCATGCCCTGAAACGAACTCAAAATGGTTTATATTCCCAGGGTGCCTGGATGGCTCAGTCAGCTAAGCAGCAGACTTTGGCTCAGGTCATGTGATCCGTGAGTTCGAGCCCCGTGTCGGACTCTGTGTTGACATATCAGAGCCTGGAGCCTGCTTCAGATCCTGTATCTCCCTCTCTCTCTGCCCCTCCCCCACACATACTCTGTCCTCTCTCTCTCTCTCTCTCAAAATAAATAAACATTAAGAAAAAAATTTTAAAAATGGTTCATTTTCTCTAACTCTTTAGGATTTATTCTTTTCCAAAGAGCTTCAAGGAATTACTTCTTATTGCTAGAGGATATTTACAAGTTCTGTTCACGAAAAGAGGCCAGGGCCAACCAATTACCCTCCCACAAAATTTTACCACTTCATGCTATATCTCTCTGAATAGTTGCCCAACATCTCCCATCCTAGGCCAAAGCAATGAGAAGTTTGATGGTCCAGGTGTAGTTTCAATAAATGGCCTATCATCCTTGCTAACATACTGTAATGTGTTTAGTTAGGTTTCTGAAATGAGTTGCACAGGATTTGTGATGAGATCAGCATTTACATTAGGCTTTCCGATCGCACCTAATTGGTTATAAAGAGCTTCACAAACTTCACAATAATGCAGCAGAAACTTCCTGTTGTCAAGAGCATTGCAGCAGACCCTGGTTAGATACTCACCCATCCCATTTTCTCTTGCTGAGTATGCGGGAAGGAAATTTCAAAGATTCTTTCGAGGTTAGCTTAGAGATCCATCTGATTAGTTTTATCTAATGAAATGTGAATGGAAGCGATATTTGCTACTTCCTGTCCTATATACTAAAATCTCCCAGAGGGGTGCCTGGGTGTTTCGGTCAGTTAAGTGCCCAGACTCTTGATTTCAGCTCAGGTCATGATCTCATGGTTCTTGAGATGGAGCCCTGCATCGAGATTCTTGGGATGCTTTCTCTCTCCCTCTCTCTCTGCTCCTCCCCCATTCGTTTGTGTGCACATGTGCACACTCGTTCTCTCTTTCTCAAAATAAACATTAAAAAAATTAATTAGAAAAATAAAATAGGGGTGCCTGGGTGGCTCAGTCGGTTAAGCATCCGACTTCGGCTCAGGTCATGATCTGGTGTTTCATCAGTTCAAGCCGCGTGTCAGGCTCTGTGCTGACAGCTCAGAGCTTGGAGCCTGCTTCTGATTCTGTGTCTCCCTCTCTCTGTCCCTCCCCTGCTCATGCTCTCTCTCTTTCTCAAAGAATAAACATTAAAAAAATTAATTAAAAAATAGAGTAAAATAAAATAAAATCTCCCAGAGATATTCAGCTAGAGTGTCCTCTCCCATTTGCCCTGAGGACAAATGCAAAAAACTTAGACATGACTGAGTCACATGGTGAAAAGAGCCATAATCTTTTTTTTTTTTTTTTTTAATTTTTTTTTCAACGTTTTTTTTTATTTTTTTATTTTTTTTTTTTATTTTTGGGACAGAGAGAGACAGAGCATGAACGGGGGAGGGGCAGAGAGAGAGGGAGACACAGAATCGGAAACAGGCTTCAGGCTCCGAGCCATCAGCCCAGAGCCTGACGCGGGGCTCGAACTCACGGACCGCGAGATCGTGACCTGGCTGAAGTCGGACGCTTAACCGACTGCGCCACCCAGGCGCCCCGAGCCAGAATCTTTAAATCACAAAGTCGGAGAAGAATCTTGCCCAGGAGACACATCCAGTCTACATCAGACTTGAGATTGTGATGTATATGTGCATGTGTGTGTATGTGTGTGTTTGCATGCTTGAGTGTGAGTGTGTGTGTTAGTGTGGTGTGTGTGTGCTGTTTGTTAAACCATTGAGGTTTGTGGGTTATTTGCTACAGCAACTAGTGTCGAGCACCCTGTCTTGTATGGTGTCAGGTGATATCTCCTGGTTTTGATTTGCATTTCACTGATAATTACTGATACTGAGCATCTTCTCATGTGTCTGTTGGCCATATATATGTCTTCTTTGGGAAAATGCCTATTCAGGTTCCCTGTCCTTTTTTCAATTGGATTATTTATTTTTTGGTATTGGATTGTGTAAATTCTTTATATATTTTGGATGTTGACCCTTTAACAGATATATTATTTGCAAATACTTCTCCCATTCAGTAGGTTGCCTTTCATTTTGTTGTTGGTTTCCTTCATTGTGCTAAAACTTTTTGTTTTGATGTACTCCCAATAGTTTATTTTTGTTTTTCTGTTCCCTTGCCTAAAGAAACATATCTAGCAATATGTTGCCAAGGAAAACAAATGATAATTTTTAAAAAAAATAATCAAAAAGATTACTAAGGCTTCCTTCTAGGACTTACTGTTTCAGGTCTCACGTTTAGGTCTTTAATCAATTTTGAGTTTATTTTTGTGTATGGGGTAATAAAAATATTTCTTTAAAAAATATCAGATCCATTTTATTTTAGGCAAGGATTGACATACTTCTGTAGTGTTCCTGAGATGACATCAGCAATGCCATGTATCAAGCACTAAGGTAAATAACTAACACATATTGCATAAGTTGATACCCAGTAAAAATGATTTAGGAATATGGTTTGTTTGAATGTATGTTGTTATTTCATTTTGACTTTAATAAAGGACTGCCTCTTTGGCTTGCCTGACAGCATGGATTTTTAGAATGTATAGTTTACCTTTGAAGCTAAGTTTTCTCTACTTTGGGAGAAGCACCAGGAAGAGTCCTTCAGTTGCATACATATAGGACAAATACCCACCTATCATTCAGGGACAAAACTTGAAGTCTTATAAATTGGAATAGAAATATTGATGGATTGTGTAGAGTTATATAAGTTGGGTTTATCAAGAGCCACACAATAATCTTATAAGTGATATTTTTTCTTGAAATAAGTAAATAAATTGGAATATTAGTAGCCTCTACAATAGGTCACTTGGGAGAAATAGTAGAGGTTTTTGGGAAATTCCCTGTGCACTATTGGCTTATCTTGTTCATTATATGTATTTCTTTGTTTAAAAAAAAAGGAACACATACTACACATTTAAAAAGTAGTAAAGGACTGGCAGAGTACATAGCTGATTATAAGTTTCTCAACCTTACATCCTGAGGAACTATGAGGGGGGGTATACAGACATGGTCAGTTAATATTGATCCAAACAAAAATTTAGTATGCCCAGGTCTTGACGATAAACTAATGTTGGTAATGGACTCTACCTTAGATCAATAAGACTTTCCAATGACAGTAACCAGGATTGGTTTACACTTGGTCAGAACTAACTCTAGTGGGCTTTGGAGAGTATCTGAAGAAGAGAAGCCAAGAAATAGAATAAGAGCTCCTCAATTCAAGGAGTCTGTCTCAAAGCCATATTGATTTGACTACTAAAAGGTCACAACCTTATATTTAACATGAAGTTGGTGAAGCCAGACAGATAAGTTATTTAGGCTCCTTTCCCAAAATTCTTTCTTATATTGCAAAAGTCTATAGTTATGAGCCCTTTCTCTGATGCTGATTATAGGTTTTCTTTATCCTTAACTTCATTCTGCCTTGCCTGCAGGAGGGAAAAGAAAGTAAAGCTTGAATGTTATTTTTAAGGCTTACTTGAACAAACATGGCATTTTCTTCCTTCAAAATGGCATCCTAAGTACATTCTAAACGGGGTCTTGACACTTGGGTAATTTCTTAGAAGTTCACCAGGCCTATTATAAAGGAATTCTGCTTCATCATAAGGAGACATTTTTGCCAGAGGGAGGCAGTCTGGCCACTTAGCTTCAAAGCCAACTTACTTCTACCCTACTAGCTCTAATTCTTCAGTATATTGTAGCCTTTGGCAAAATAGCTTTAGCAAGAAATAAGGAAACACAATGAATGAAAAAAAATCATCAAGGGCAATGAAAATAGCCTTTTGAGCCATCATCTCAGACTAAAAATATAAACTTTATCAGGTCATTCTCAAGTCAGTTTGCACTTGGCTAGTTAATGGCATGAAAGAGATGTGATGAAGTTCATCTCTACAAAACACTGTGATTTCTTGTTTCCTGGGTAGTAAGTATTTTTCAGCTTCATAGCTCAATATATAAAATGAACAAGTTGACAACCCAAGCCTCATTTGTTGTCATAAACAAAACAGGATGTATTTTCTCTAGGATCTTGTCACATCATTAACTTAGAGTACAATACGGGAGAGATGCCTTACTGCTCAAACTAATGTCATTGCGGTATTGATTCTTAGACCAACCATGATAAAAAGAATTAGCACTGTTTTCCACCTCTCATTAAGCAGAAGGGATGGAAGGCTTGAGAGAGAGGTTGATCAACTGGAAGATGTGAGGCCGTGGACACACACCTATCTTTCTCCTCAGAGCAAAACTGAACACTGTCCCTGGTTTGTATGTGTTAGTTTTTCCACATTTTAAAAAATTGCTTCATGTAAACATCCTATAAATTCAGACAGAAGAGATCACTAGCAGGTTCAACCAAGGTAAGAAACAGTTCTCTGGTACCACAGGTCACATGACACCAGTACCTTCTGTTTAAACAGGTTCACATTGTCTGTCAAGTCTGACTAAACTGTCAGACTGAATTTTTTTTTTTTTTTTTGAAAGGCAACATGGTTATTCAGTGCACTTTTAAGAGAAAAAAAAAATGTACTGGGAAGAAGAATTACCAGGGAGAAGCACAGAAATAAAATTTCCTATTTTAGGCAGTTAGATAATAAATTGCTCAAGCATGGAAATGTAGAATACTTTACATCAACTGGAGAATTGTGGTTATTAAAACGATCTGTCAATAGAAACAAAGCCAAGTTTAGGTGATGAATAGCTAGCAGCTGCACCTTCGCTGCTCAGTCAGGAATTTATAATGAGGTGTAGGTGCTGCGTTTCTTTTCATTTCACTTTTTTTGGTAAATAAACAGAGAGGCCTAGAAACAGCCTCAGGATTATACTTACAGTGGATTGCATCCCGTGTTTTAAATGTTGTAGAATATTTATGTGTTATGAGGAAATTTGGGGGGATGAAGCAATGCATTTCTTCTGCTCATACTGTCTTCGTAACAAACCTAGCAGTCCATGAGAGCTTAGCTAAGAAAATTTATATCAAACATAAATGCCTATGGGTTGAGGATAGAATCTTTCAGATAATGATTACAAGCTCTGGACTTTCTTTTATACAAGAAAACAGAGACACATTAAAAAACCCATTAAAATCATCTTAAATCTTTTGAAACATATTTATAACAAAATTGACATTAAGATGAAACATTCAAACTAACATAGTGCCTGACTCCCATACTGTATTACCTAAAAGATCACTGCAATTTCAAGTCTCTATAATTCTAATATAAAATATAAATGAAATTGGAAAACTATGGTATAATTGATCTTGGGCTATAGTTACCTTTCTTGACTTCCTAGCCCTCAGTCTTTCTGAACTTTGTATCTAGGGTCACTTAGCTTCATCAATTAGCTCCTATCAATGTTCTGGATCAAAGTCTAACTCTGGTCAGGTATAGTGTATGCCAGTTTCATGGAAAAAGGAAATCTTATTTATTTGACCAAGCCTATTGATTCTAAGAACTGATCTCTTTTACTTGTGGAAGCCCATTGACCAAAGACACCCAAAAACACAAATGCAATGTAAGAAAGTGAAGCATGATAAAATGATTTATAATAAATGTATATTTGTTCATTCAGTGACCAGAATATATATTTCAGGTGTGTTTGGTTTTATCCACAGTTTCTGAAAATTCTTCAGAGCCATAAATGTGAATGAGTGTCTTATTAATGAAGGTGACTTTTGGACCACGTACAAAAGGAGCAAGGGAATTGTAGCCAGGAGGATCAACCATGTGATTAAAAGGTTGGAACATTCAATCCCAACCTCCTGACCTCCAGGGAGGGAAGAGCGGACGAAGGTTGAATCAGTGAATGGCCAATGACTTAGTCAATCATGACTATGTAATGAAGTCTCCATAAAAACCCAAGACAAGAGCTTTTTGGACTGATATTTTGAGAACTTTCATGCCTGGGGAACCAGAACACTTCCATGTGCCATCAAGACAGACCCCAAGCTCTATGTGGACAGAAACATGTTAGGGACCTCACCCTATGTATGTTTTCATCTGACTGTTGATTCATATCCTTTAATAAACTTGACAACATAAAGTGTTTCCATGGGTTCTGTTAACTGTTCTAGTAAATTAATTGAACCCAAGGAAGAGGTTATTGGAACCTCCAATCTGTAGCTGGTCATCAGAAGTATAAGTAACAGCCTAGGACTTGTGACTATTATTTAAGTGTGCTGTAGAGGGACAGACTTATAGAATTGAACCTTTAACCTTTAACCTTTAATCTGATGTTACCTCCAGGTAGAGAGTGTTAGAATTGATTGGATATCTTAGATGCCCTGATGGTGTTATGTGTGGAAGAACCTCTCCCTGCCCCCAACATTGAAGTTGGGTCTGGGAATTGGATTAGGTTTATTAGTTTCCTGAAGCAAAAGAGAACACATACCAGAATTATTGTGCGGGCATTTGGAAAGACCATGGGAAAGAAGAGGATCTCTTATAGCATTTTAACTTGGACTGGTTGACTCTAAGCAGGAACATAGAAATGGGGGTCCCATTTTGAGATGGATGCATTCAAGAAGTTCTGCAGTTGACTATTTTAATAATCTTTATTCAAGAAATGGGAGAAATGAAATAGGGCTCTTGTTGTCTTTGGTAATAAGGTAGCAATCACTCTGAACAACTGGTCCTTGGTAATATTGTGGTTGTGGTGTGGCCTTGAGTATGACTCTGAGAAAAACATTTTTTTTTAATGTTTGTTTTTGAGCTGGGGGAGGGGCAGAGAGAGATGGGGGACAGAGAATCCGCAGTGGGCTCTGCCCTGACAGCAGCAAGCCCAATGTGGGGCTTAAACTCACAAACCATGAGATCATGACCTGAATGGAAGTCAGAAACTCAACAGACCAAGCCACCCAATGTGCCTCAGAAACACTGTTTTTTTGTTAGCTTTGTTTCTGATCCATTGTGAAAACATTTGATGTTCCCTTATGAACATCACTGTCATAATTATCAGCAGGATTGATTTTTACTTTCATATTTTGTTCCTGATCCAAAGAAGTCTGTCCTACAAATCTCAGCTTCTTATTTTATTCACTGGATCTCACTATCCTACTTGTTTCGGTTTTCTCTTCAATGGCACTATCCTTCTGTTTCATTACTAAAGACCCAGCACATGCCTCTGAATACCATTTGGCTGGAGTTGCAACAGTTTTGAACATATCTTCCTCATGCTAATGGCTTTATGGGACTCAGCTGCCAAACTGTGTCACCTGCCAGGACATCTGCCTGTTTTAACTGCAGAATATTTTAGTTGCTTAAACTTCCTCCATCGTCTGCTTCAGGAACTTTTCCTGATTTTCTGCCTCATCATTTTTGTTCTGTTCAGCCCCTCTTGCCCAACCACCAACTGGACTCCAACAGAAACGAAGAAACACAGAAACAGAAAGTTGAAAATTTGGTCCAAAAAAGGAATGTTTCTAAATATATAGGTGTTTGGCAATTGACAATTCGTGCTACAGACCACACCAGTGAATATTTTGTTGTTATCGTTATTTGCCTTTAAATATGAGAACAAAACACATTAAATTAACCTAAAACAATTAGTGATGAAAGGGAAGTGTTTCTTCTTTATTTCAAAACTGAGCCAAGATAACTTGGGTTTAAGCCTATCTACGCTTTTACTACCTAAGCAACACGATTGTAGAAAACAATTATTTAACCTCTTTGTGCATTGATTGCCTTCCTCTGCAAAAACAGATACAATAATAGTCTCACCTCATAAGATTGTTGATATCTAAAATACATTGTGTGGCACACAGTACCTTGCCATTATTATTATTTTTAATAAAGGCAATTACTGAAGACGGTGTCATTGGAGGGAACAACATTACTGAGACCAGCTATAAAATTAATATTAGGAATATTTCTGGAAAACATGACTTAAAAGGTTTATTCTTAACATTTAAATGATTCTCTTAGGTTAGTGCCATTGAACGGGAATATATATGATGACAAGAATGAGAATAATTCAATAACGTAATTTCTGAGATAATACACCTACGGTCTGCCGATGTGAGTAACAGTGGTGTTGCAGGGCTAACACAATTCTTAAGTGCCACTGTTAGTTATGCCATTGTTTAAATCATGTAGCATTTTGTAATTTACATGTTCCTAGAGATTTTAAAAGTAAGTGCACGTTATAAATCAAAGGAATAATAACAATGACCATAGACATTATCTTTATCATCAAATAAAATATGACTACTGGATTATCTTAGGCACTTTCAAACTAATACTCACGTATAATGTGTTATTATTTTACTTCCCTTAAATATTTGTTTTAACCCAATATTTCATATTCCATACTCATGCTTAATGTTTTGTGTAAAAATATCGGAATCTTTTGCCATCCAATGGAGGAATCATTTAAATTAGACTACTTCTATCAACCTTATATGTTTTTTTACTCCCAATATTGCACTGGACACAGGCATGTAAAACATCACTTCGTCAGATGGAGATGGTGGCAGCTTTCTGAGCCCCGTTCAGCAAGCCCTCAGCACGACTGAACCCCTTCATCCTCGCCTTATATTTGCTTACACAATTTCATTTTCTTATCAGCCAATTCAACACAGTCCCTAAACCTCGGAACAGAAAGCTTCTATTGTACTTTTTACCTTTATCGAACTCCAGCAAGCATTCTCCACCTAAACATTCTTGAAAATTAACTTCAAATCATTGCCTGAGGGGATTTCTTTTTCGCCTTCCAATTTTCCACTTCTGTGGTCCTCTCTTTGCTTCAGCATATTCTGAAATGTGTGCAGTTGATAGGAACACATTGGAAAGCCAGTGCCAAGGAGCACCCCACTCCTCGGCTTTTTCCAGGTGGCTGCTCTGGTTTCCTGTGCTGTGTGGTCTGTGGTGGTGGTATATGCCTAACGAGGCAATGGTAGTTGTCTATATATTAGGTGTCTTGGTAGGTTTCAACATCTAGTCTCTCTCTCTCTCTCTCTCTCTTTTTTTTTTTAATTTTTTAACACTGAGACAAATTGTCAGGGAAATGAAATTTAAATAACAGTCACAAAAACTCTCCAATGTAGGTGACATAAAAGCCACTTACTAAAGTAAATCATATCTTGGCAACTTAATGTCTTGCAGTAATGAGAAAATTTGAAGTCATTCCTAGGAACGATAGATCATACAGCTCTGTCCTTAACAGGAGCTTAAGATAAAATGGCGGCGGGGGGGGGGGGGGCGAGGCAATAGCCATTAATATAGGAAACAGCTATGAAAATAAAACTTACAAGAAGATATACTAAATCAAGATGTGAACATTTTAAAAATAGTGCTGCTAAAAATGGGAAGCAATTTTAGGCATAGTAAAAACCTTTTAAAAAAAATCGAAGTTCACAGTCTTCAAACCCAGCTTCATGTGAGGCAAAGCCCTAAAACACACAGAGAACATAGTATGGTCACTAAGATATATGCAACCGAACCTTAAAAATTGAATGTGAAACTTGCTCCTTCTGATTGGCACTTACCTCTATGAAGTGTAGGTACATTATTTTATTCATCACAAGAAGATGCTTTAGAAAATAATTGATCACTTCTAGAGAACTGATTTTATCAATTCACAAGTAGACATCAGATTCAAAGACATTATCGATAGTTAACAAACTCAACAGGCACTGAATATTAAAGTTGATGTCAATGTGTCAATTGAATCCAGGCAAGCAGAGAGGGCAGTAATGTTCCATGTATTTATTCTTCTCTTATTACCAATGTAGGAGTTGTTCATGTAGACACTCTAAAGAATATGGAGAAATTGAAAACAAAAAATGAAAATCAACCACAGGTGTATCACCCAGAGAGAACCATCGCATGACTTTGTAGTGTCTTTTCAGCCTTTTTTGCATATTTTTATATATTACTTTGTGTACGTGTGTGTTTTTATTAAGTTTTTTAAATTTTAATTCCAGTATTGTTAACATATAGTGTTTTATTATTTTGGTTAGGTTTTTATTTAATAATGTAAAATAAATATTTTTGATGTAATAAAATATACTTCTAGAAAAATTGTAGACAGCTTTAATACTGCATTGTTTATGCGGTATTTGAAATCTAAGAAGGTAATGCATCTCAACAACTAACCTTAACTCAGGAACCTCAACTTTCAGTGATGGTACCAAATCTTAATCATAGAATTAAAGAAAACTGAATCTCCTGTGGATGAGATTTACATCACATTCAAGATTCTTTTTTTTTTCCTTTCTGAGATGTTGTTTGTATATTGGGAGAAAGTTATGCATGGTGGACATATATGCATGACTATTGGGTTAGAGGTAGTTTATAGCTGACTTCTTATATGCCTCTTCCCCCCCAATCTGGTCCCTGGTTCTGGCAGAGTCCACTGTTGCCTACAATTTCAACTTGGCACACATGAGTGGAAAAAAGGTACCTAGGTTCTAGATTTGATTTGATCTGATATCATTGATTCTTGCTGCTTTTGTGGTTTTGGCAAGGATAATGCCCATTTCCTCACTTTTTGGAGGATCCTTAGCCTTTCTCCTTTTGACTTCTGTCAGCATCAAAAGCTGAATCCTCAGAAGGTCTTATGCATCATCACTTGGCTGAGTGAATTCAGGCTTTGGTTCTTCTCTCTGATTGTAAAGAGCCTGGTAGGTTATCATCTATACACATTGACATCCAAGGACAACTGGTAGGGAAAAGAGGAAGGAAGGAGTGTGCCTTCCTGGCTCTCTAACCTCAGCAGAACAAATATCCCCAAGCCACCCTGGAGAGTATACTCAATGAACCCCTATCTTTAGAAATCTCCAGTCAAAGAAAGGCACTTTATTTTGGAATCACTTCCTTATGTGTAACCATGGCTGGATCACAGTGCTCAGGTATCTGGCCAAACATTATTCTGGAGGACATTTCTGTGGAGGTATCTTTTGAATGAGATTTACATTTAAATCAGTGAACTTTGAGTAAAGAGGTTACCCTCCACAATACGGATGAGTCTGATCCAATCTGTTAAAAGTCTTAAAAGAACAGAGGACTGACTTCCCCCAAGCAAGAAGGAGTTCTTCTAGCAGACCGCCTTTGGATTCAGACTGGCATTCTTCCCTGGGTCTCCAGCCTATTGGCCTGCCCTGCAGATTTTGGAGTTGCAACTCCACAGTCTCATGAGCTAATTCCTTAAAATAAATCTCTTGATGGTAGATGATAGATAGATAGATGGATACATAGATAGATAGATAATATCTCTACACACACACACATATACGCACACATCCTATTTGCTATTTCTCTGTAGAATCCTGACCAATATGCCATACCCCAGAAATCAGAGAGATTTTTTGCCTCTACTTCCACCCCATCTTACAGGATTGGGAACTTGGTTTTTACTTTCTCCTCCCCTTAAATTAAATGGTAATGTAATTTATCATTAAATTGCCATTAAATCTCCAAGCTCAACAGAACACTACACTTCCCCAAGCTATCCTGGAAAGTATACTTCAATGAATCCCTGACTTCAGAAATTTCCAGTCAAAGAAAGGCACTATTTCTTTATTTTGGAATCACTTCCTCTTTAGTGGCTAATTTTATGTGTAACCATGGCTGGACCACAGTGCTCCGATATTTGGTGGATTAAATGGTAACACTCCCCTGTCCCCAAAGATATGGCCATACTTTAATGTCTGGAGCCTATAAATGTTATATTATTTGAGAAAAGGATCTTTGCAAATGTAATGAAGTCTAACCTGTATTATCTTGGTGGACGCTAAATCAAATGATAAGGGTCCTTATAAGAGAAAGGCAAAGGGAAATTTGAGACAGATAGAAAAGAAGGAGACGATGTGATCATGGAGGAAAAGATTGGAGGAATATGGCCACAAGTCAGGAAATGTGCACAGCCGCTAGAAACAGAAAGGAACAAGGAATGAATTCTCCAAGGTAACCCAGAGGGCTGAGGGAACACTGAGCTGCTGACACGTTGAGGTCAGACTTCTATCCTTCAGAACTATGAGAGAAGAAATTGCTATTATTTTAAGCTACCAAGTTGTGGTCATTTGTTATGGCAGCTTCAAGAAAGTAATATACTCTTCCTCTTTGCAATTCAGCTTCCCCTTAAATTCCTTTTTTTTTTTTTTTTTCCTTTCCTTCCAAGCACACGTTATACGGGAAAATGGAAGCAAGTGAGATAGAGAAGCAGATTCTTTTGGAATATATCCCATATAAATTTCTAGTCACTCCTCACCTACCCTTGAAAACATGCAATAGTGGCCAAGAACAGAGAAGGAATTTCTTTAAAACAAAAAGCTAAAGAATGTGGCATCATTTAAAAATTTTCCTGTCGACCAAAAATTATCTTTGGTTCATATACTTTTACCATATCAAGTTAACCAATATTGAGGTTGTAGGGTATTTATCATAAAGAAGATAGCCGCAAATGATCATATTTTGGCTAAATCCTTACCCACAACAAGGATGGGGAATTTTTAAGTGGAGTGCAGAGTTGTAGAAACTGCAAAGATTAAAAGATTCTGGCGTATTTATTATGCCTTCTTATTAGTCTCCCTGCTTCTGATTCAGTGTTTCCCAAAGTGTGTTAACAAGAGATATTTATTCCAAGAAGTTATTAGTGAATAGGCAGCAGGTAGGAAATAAGTTCTGTAGTCACATTTCTGGATATTCATTATATAGTGGTAATTCACCATGTTTGAAAGAATCTATATTTTAAAGTCCTTCAACAGGACTCCTGCTTCCTCTTTCAGAGTCTGAACTCAATTTCTCGGTCTCTCTTGCAGACTGGATGGTCACATTTACCTTGTCTCCTCCAACCAGATGCACGTGCATAATTAGTTTTAGAAGGGAACAGAGTGAAATTACACATAATTATCAACTTAGCGGTGGAGGTGGCCAGCTTTGCTCGAGCACTTTTAGAAGAATTTCTGACATGAAACCTTAACTCTCACTGGTATGAACTGAGATCCTGGACTTAAGTAGTCGCAATGTTTTGCCTTGAAAGCAGCCCGTGTGGTATACCACTGAGGTTTTTTCTTACTCTAGACCTTACAATCCTTGCTCTCAGGACCTCTTGGAGAATCAGTTAGTTGGTTCATATTTTTTTTTTTAATTTTTTTTTTTAACATTTATTTATTTTTGAGACAGAGAGAGACAGAGCATGAACGGGGGAGGGTCAGAGAGAGAGGGAGACACAGAATCTGAAACGGGCTCCAGGCTCTGAGCAGTCAGCACAGAGCCCGATGCGGGGCTCGAACTCACATACCGCGAGATCGTGACCTGAGCCGAAGTCGGACACCTAACCGACTGAGCCACCCAGGCGCCCCGGTTCATATTTTTTGATAACTAACTTTCAGCTTAAACTCACTAGTGTGGTTTTTCCTTTTTTGTGATAAAAACATTGACCAACAACACATTAAATAAGTTTGAGAAACCCAGGGTTAAATTTTCTCTGCAGTTTTCTTTACTAAAGCCAACTTTAGCATATTTATTGTGCATTCTGACCTTCCAGGAAGATAAAGTATGCAGCTTTTCCTTAAATCTATTTGGCTACAATATACTTACTCTGAGAAAAATCATATAAAAACCATGTCCCGTGAAAAATTATTTGAGAAATGTTTCAGGTTTCTCCAATCTACCTGCCATGAGAAAGACAGAGTAAGCTTGCCAACATGCAAATCTTATCATGGCTCCCCTTTCCATAAATTCCTCAATAGTTTTCTATCGACCTGTAAGATAAAAAATGTAAACTCTTCAGTGAAACATAATATTTTACATATGCCTTTATTTATTTATGCCTTCTGACATTTAATTCCTGGTTCTGGATCCAACCGCATGACCCTCCTCTGTTATCTCCTACTTTTGGTTTGACAATATTGAACTGCCTATAGATTCCAGAAAAAGCCTTGCTCCTCTCTACCTTTGTATGCACTGTTCCCTCTGCCTGTATCTTCTCCTCTGAGGAGTCTAACCAACTTTCTACATCTTAAAACTCTCAACTCAAATACTATATTCCTCTGTAGCATTGAACTTGACATCCCCAGGAAGATTTAGGTTCTTCTTCTCCTATTGTACTTGACACACACAACATTAAAATGATTGCCTTATGAGCTCCAACTGCTTATTTGAAGTGTCTGCTCCTCGGTAAGCTATCATTCCAAGAGGACTCAGGCAGCATCTTCTTTCTTATATAAGGTCATTTGCGTGGAAAGGAGACCGGAGTACAGTTCTTTATAGAATCAAGTCTCCTGTCTCTGCTAGTGGATAAATCAAGTAACCTAATTCAGACTGATATACAGAGAAGTTCTTTACTTCTGGTCAAAGGTTTCTCCACACAGATTCCATTTTGAATGGAGGATGACAAGACACCTATAAGGATTATTCAGCTCACCTACCAGTTCCTTCCTGAACATGGAAGAATAATATTCTCCCATATTCTTAACTCCAGTACACTTGGGAGAATTGCCTTCCTGTAAATTTCTATTCACCCCTTCTCCACATGCTTTGGAGTCCCTTAAGGAATGTTGCTCCCCTGATTCCTGCCCTGTGCTCTTGCCTCTTCTCAAATTCCATTCTTGGTTGACAAACCTTCCCTTTGACCTAATATTTCTTAGAATGAAATGAAAAGTTTCAGGTCTCTGAGATTAGGGAAAATACTGAAGGAAAGAATAGCTGTGTCAGCCTCAGGATCAAATATCAATAAGAAAACCAGCCATTTACATTGTCAAGCAAACTTTCCATAGCATAACTATTGTGTTTTTATGCAGAGAGAGATATTTCTTTTTCCTTTCTTTTCCCTCTAAGTTGTATTTAAAGGCCCATATCTTTTATTTTACCTCATTTAAGCACCCAGAAGGGATGCATTTTATGCCCAAGAAAGTGATAGTGATGCATTGGTGGAAAAACTCTCTCCTGCCATCTTTGCAATCTCAATGTCCAGCAGGATGAGGACACATATTACATATATGTAATTGTCTTTTACATTATCACAAAAAATAACAACTGAATATTTCTTTTTGTTTTGTTTTGTTTTGTTTTAATGTTTATTTTTGAGAGGGAGAGAGAGAGAGAGAGAGCACACAACAGAGTGTGAGCAGGGGAGGGGCAGAGAGAGAGAGGGAGACACAGAATCCAAAACAGGCTCCGGGCTCTGAGATATCAGCACAGAGCCCAATGCAGGGCTTGAACTCACTAACCATGAGATCATGACCTGAGCCGAAGTCAGACACTTCACCAACTGAGCCACCCTGGTGCCCCAACAACTGAATGATATTTCTAAGTAAAGAGCTTAAGTGTATAATAAGGTGTATATTAACGATAATTAGTATCATGACAAGTGATTTGATACTGGAAGTTCCCCAGTAGAAACAGTATTTAGGTCACTTTTCAAAACTTTTCTCAAAGTGGAACAAAGCAGCATTTGGAAGGACACACAGGGTCAGAAGTTTTCTTATTTGCTTGTTTTCATTTTTGTTTTTTAAGATAGGAAAGACATAAACATATCAATAAATGAAGGGAAAAGCTCTTTGGGGAGTAAAAAGCTAAAAGTCTGAAAATTGAGGGCACAAATTAGGAAGTAATGTCCCCAAGAAAAATGAAGGGAACATGATCTTGAACACACATAAAAGGATCCACTTTGCATAAGAGAGACACTGTCTTTCTATTGAGGATGGGGTGGATGTGAAAATGGACACAGAGGCAATTAAGTTGATCACAGATCAGTAATTTAAAGAAATTTGAATCCGAGAGCTTGTCTCTATTTAGGCATATAATATATATGTATTTTTTTTGTTTGCCAAGAGTTGACTAAATTTAACTCAACGTGTGGTGGCACAGACCCATGTAAGTTTCCTTTTCCATTTTATTTATCCATCAGTTTCACCCTTATTTCTACTTTCACTCATCTACTCTGCCCCTATTGGCACTTGTTCAAGTGTCTTTTACTTATGATATTTATCTATCTGATGAGGCATTATTCCTAGCACATGCATGTGTAGATGCAGCTGGGGAATACATCAGTGAACAAAAAAAAAAAAAAAACAAAAACAAAAACAAAAAAAAAAAAAAAAAAAACAACGCCCTGCCCTTGTACATTCTAACATGAGGAGAAGAAGCAGAAAAAGAGAAAACAAAATAAGTAAGTAAAGCATATAAACCTTAGATGGTCATTAGTGCTATCAAGAAAAAAGAAACCAGGGAATAAAAATAGGAATGCCCAGGAAACATAAGGTTGGGGTTCCGATGGGGCAGTCGGAGTATCACTGAGAAAGTGACATTAGAACAAGTACGTGAAGATTTGAAGCCAAAGATCCTTAGAAAGGCCTGCAAAGCCCTGTACACCTGCCCGCACTCTACCTCTGTAAATGTTTGACCCACTCTGCCTCACTCTTGAGGTCCAGAAACAGTAGACTCTGTGCTGCTCTTAGAACACACCAGTACCTCTTGCATATGCACCTGCTCTTCCTTCAGCTATGACTCAGTGCCTGCAAATATCCAAACAGCTCACCTCCTTACCTCTTTCTACTTTTTCCTTAATTGTCACTTTCTCAACAAGGCATTCCCCGGGGAATGCATTTAAAATGAAACAGCTAGGTACCCTGAACAAAAATCGGAGACACATTGTGTCTATGCTTAGGGTGGATGGGAAGAGGGTTCCCATAGGTACAGGATACTCTCTGCTCCTTTTAATGGCCCATACTGAGACAACAATTGCCAGATTTTCTTCCCAGCTCTCCAACTATGAGGTCCTGCTACCCCCAGGAAGAGGGAGTTAATAAAGTCATTGGGGCATCCAAAAAGTAATACATAAATTAACATACCTTCTACCCCCCATGTCTGCAGTCTCTATCCCTCTCCCTGCTTCATTTTATTCCATAAAATGTATCTCTTTCTAAAATGCTATAGAAATGGCTCCTTTCGTTTATTATCTGTCTCCCCTCAATTCTCCTCTGCAGCCCCCCATGGGCACACACACTAGAAAGTGACCTTCTAGGGAACGGGACAAGGAGTATTTCTTTTCTGTTTTATTCACAGATGTATTCACTGATCACCCACTTCCTCCCTGCAGTACCCAGAAAAGTAGACTTTGAGTAAATATTTAAGAAAGACATGAGCAGAAGGAACAAACCATTGGATATCTGGAAGACAGCTGGGCGATACCCAGGGGGAGCGGGCTGAGGGAAAAGTGTTCCTGGGTTGTTCAAGGAAAGTAAAGAGACCACTATAGCCCAAATAGATGAACTTGGAGAGGACAGCAAGACAGTGGGCAAATTGTGCTGGGTTTTCTTGGCCCCTGAAGGATTTGGAAGCTTTGGGAGAATTTTAACAATTGGCTGTCATGGGCCAAGGGCTAAAGCTGGAATCTCAGTTAATAGAGCAGTGCAACAAGCCAGGGTAAATACGATGGAAGAAGCTTAGCTTCTTATAAAATGTTTGGTGTCATTTTGTGCTAATGCATTTTTAATGCGTACAAATATTACTATGATGTTCTTCCTCTGTCTTACTTTTCTTTTTTCAGTCAGCAATATGTTTTCATAATCTGTCTATGCTGATGGGTGAGCAGCTAGTCAATTGCCTCTAACTGCTATGTGTTATTTCACTGTCCGCATCTATATCATTTTTCCTAACATGAACTAGAAACATGGCTAAGATTGGGATAAGCTGTCATTAGGGGAACAGTGTGAAGAGAATAACGGTAAGGAGACAATTGCCAAGGAGAAGGGGAGAGTGTGAGCAACTCAGAACAGAAATGGGTTGGATTAAGTTAACAATGTTGGAATTTGCCAGATGGGGGCAGTGAAGGAAGACAAAGGTCAAAGACCTAAAAGAACTGGTAAGAAACTGACCAAAAGAATAAACCCTGGGCCCTTCTGGACACTAATAATAATAACAACAACAACAACAACAACAGCACCACTAACAATAAGGTAGTTTTCCCTAAATACTTTCAATACACAAGACACCAGGTAGGTATTCACATGCATTAATTGAGGAATGGACTAATACATTTGAAGAACAACAAAAAATCAGGTTTTGATACCGCATTGAAATGAGCAAAGCACTTTAGTGAAAATAACAAAATGAAAGCATTAGAAGTATAGAGTATGATATTCAGAAGTACTGATACTTAATTTTCCAGAAGCAAATACTTTCAAGACTACAACCAGGTCTAGTGAATGTCATCACAGCTGGATGAGAAACTAAGATATGTTAGCAAATCATGTACGTGGATGTTGATGTACTCTGAGGTGATGGTAGGAAGTACAGTGGAAAACTGAGACGATCGACGTATACTGACTGCAGTTGTAATTGAGAGATAGACAATGACATCTTAACTTCTGTCCCATTGATGGGCAGGGAGGAACAAGAAGCCCATGCAGAGGATGGACCATGAGAGAAGCAATACCACTCGAGGTCAGCAGATTTAAAGCAACACAGAAGGAAATCAAGGGCAGACACTGAGGTAGAAGGCAGTTTCTTGACGGTGGCACAGGAGGCTCCAAATTGCACAATAATGAGGTCTAAATGAAGATAATGGGAGAAAGTACAAAACCATAGCGGGGGTCAGAGGAGGGAAGAAATGGCTGATAAAACAGGACTTGCAATTAGGCAGAGAGAGCTCATAGTTCTAAATCAAATAATGGCAAAGTTTTCCCAGTTAATTAAATAATGAATTTAGAGTGAAATCTTTAAATCTATCTAGACAAGTGCTTTGGCTCCCTGAATATAACCTATGCAGCAAGCATAACTTCCCGATGAGGAAAGACAGCCTAATTCCTCCAGCCCCCCTCGCCTCCCCACCCACCACCCATATATTCATGCACATATACAAAATAAAATAAAAATTTCCTATTTGATCAATTGGAAAAAATATAAGATATCATCTCAATAACTATATTAAATGGCCTTTGATTCTCCTTCCACTTTTTAGAGCAAGTAAGAAATTAAATTAATCTGCTTATGACATTTAATAATTTTAGCTTTTAAAAATTTTTTCTGGTTAGTCCTTTGGCTCTCAACTTTTAAAGTAACTTTTTCTTCTTACCTAAATAATATTTGATACACACACAAGCCATTAACAGGCCTGAATTATAAATAGATATGCAGATGTCATTCTCTCACCTCAGTTTTTGCACATCATTCTAAAAATAAAATGTGATAAACTAGAGCAGTTTATAGTTTGGGAAATCACAGTGTGTTTATAATTCAAGTCATAGGATTCGTTGTTTAAAGTTAAAAAAACTGTATTATTTGACTTCTAATTGTAACAATGGCTTAGTTGTTATATATGTGAACATATATATAACATGAATATATATAACATGAATATATACACATACACATGTTCATGTTATGTGAACACGTATATTAAATGCAGTAGTCAAATAAACTTCCATCTTTGAGCTTTGTGTCTTTCCTTGTCTCTGGTGACATTCACCAATGCTCACATACACTTTGAAGTGAACTTGGGCCCAACGTTGTTTCCACATATGTTATAAATCTCCCATAAGACTGATAGTGACTGGATTATGTCCTAAGAGGTTTCAGTCCACAGGGGAAGACCCTATTCTCTATTTTCCCAAAACCCTAGTAAAGAACATAGGTAACTACTCGTAGGGTATGAAATCATTCCCATTGTCAGAGAATTGCCACGTAGAGCAGTTTACTAATGAAAGCATTCCACGGTGCAGAGACACAAGCTGAAGAGTTGGGCACCACTATATAACATCCGTTCTTGTTTACCAAATAGCACTGTGAGCCAGATGCAGGATGCAGGGATGAAATGAATGAGGAGTTTCCCTGTAAGAACACACAGTTCATTGAAGGAGACTGATGCATAAACAAATATTTATAATAACAATAGTTAATACATGTACGTTCTTAGTTGTGGCCGAATAATCTGGAAGAGCAGGAAAGATTTTCCATTAATGGAAAGAAATCTACCTTATTAGTAATCACTTGTGAACAAAACAAAGTCAAACATGTGATAACAAAACCTTTTTGCTTCCTCTAACCAAGAAAAGTTCAGCCCCTTTAAGGTTCTTTTCAGATGGCTATCAGGTGACTCTTTTCTCCCTGGCTGTCCTCTCTGCCTGCATTTTTGTGGGTCTTTTCACCTTTTTGGATTTTCCTGCCGAGTCCTGGTTCTAGGCTGAAAAGATGGTAATAGATCCTTATTGGCCTTCATACACAGAAGCTTTAGTCTTTCGGAGTCTCCAAAATAGAGGAGATACAACATAAATCGTTATTAGTGTATGTACTTCCACACCAACATTGAAGTTTTAGTGTACTTCCAACACTAATGTGAAGTTTCTCTAGACAAAACTGTTCCAGTATCAATGGACAAGGTCTGATAATGTGAAAAAATGATCCAGCTCACGGATTCTGGAGTCGGATTGCCTGGGTTTGAAACGCTGTTCTGACAGTATTTAACATCTTTCCTTTCCTCATAACATTGGTTGAGGATTAAATTAATGGATAAGATGTGTAAAGAGCAAGAAGAAATTGAAAAGCAAAAAAAAAAAAAAAAAAAAAAAAAAAAAGTGAGAGAAACTGCAAACCTCGTTCTGCCGTAGAAAAATAAATATGCAACTCTGGAAATTCAGGGGGCATCAGGCACACTGGTTTTGTGTGAATCCTCTGTCCTGGTGTCATAGCTCCAGACCTCCTTCTATCTGGGAGAAATTCCAACTGTTCTGGTCTCCAAAAGGAACTGCCTCCCTAGGGCTGCTATTCCTGTGGCCGTCTACATGAAATTAGTCTTAGCAGGTTGATAAAATCTTCTCCAATCATGTCAAAGTGGAGAACTGACTCACCCTCTGCCTCCAGCTTATTTGCCTTTCCAGGTGGGTAGGTTCTTCCCCATAATGGTGACCAACAGGTTCCGAGAGCCCAGGACTCTGATCTCTCACCTCTCATGTCTGCAACATGCTCAGATTCCTTATTGCTTTCCTTTTCTGATACTAATGGATGGAGGCTTTGTTTGACCATTTTCCCAGCTGAAGTTAAAGCAAACAGCTTCTATTTCAGTTCTGTGGAACCCAAGGACTAGTCCCGTGTATGCAGTTTCCTCATCCAGAGATACTTAACTGAGCTATCTCATTCCATCACCTTCCTGGCCACGAGAGTCTAAGGTCACCCCAGGGCAATTGGTTTACCTTGTTAATGGGAGCACATTTTCCATAAACATGGTAAGAGGGAGGTGCTAGGGAAGATGGAACTGGGCTGTCCTTTCTCCTTTGGCTGGGTGAATGTTTCTCAAATCAGGGCCCCCATCTCCATTCTTCTGAAAATTTCATTTTTTTTTTTACATCTTTTTAAAGTTTTGGAGCCCTCATTTGATTATCGCCTCCATAAAGTGAGGCATTTACAATACAACCCTCAGCTGAGCACATAAGATCACACAAAGACTGTGGCTAGGCACTTTTTTGTTTATTTTTAATCTAAAATCTCTGAGAAATAGCACATGGAGAGTTTCTTCTATAGAGTAGTAGTATGTGCAAGGTCACAAGGAGAGTGTTCGATAAACTTTTACTTCTAGCAAGGAAAACTGCATATAGTCTTAGAAATCAAGATTTTAAAGAAATCAGTCCCTAATGCCTCCTGGTCTAGAACAAATGGCAAGCAGAACATCACTGAAAAAATTTAGTCTTAAATTAGTGAAAATGAATTAAAGCCTGTCTCTTAACTAGCTTCTGATCTTGAATTATTTACCATCTCTGAGGCTTTGTCTCCTCATCTATAAAGTGGGTATACTTATATCTTCTTGATATGACTTATGATATAATAAAATGAGAAAACATGTAAGCAACTAGCAGAGTATGGTGATCATCATGATAAATCACAAAAACCCTCTTGTTTTTCATTATATTGAATTCAAATAATAATCATTGAATTAGTCAACTGTAATTTCCAAGAGTCAGTGTGGAATTTCCTACAAATTACAAAAATAAAATAAAATAAAATAAAATACAATAAAATAAAATAAAAAGGTCAAGTTAATTTACCTCTCTGGAATATTTAAATATAGCTCCTCTGAAGGAATTCAATGATTGCTTAAAGAACCGTGTCTGGTGGAATTAGATGATTTATTTAGCTCCTTATCTTAGATTTCTATTTCCCCAAATAAAGAATCACAAAAGATTATGCTATTCCTGTAGCTGCATAATTAGTACCCACTGAAAATGTTTGTGCCATGCTCTATAATAAATGCATTATTCTCTTAGTTGCAAAAAGCTCTATCTATAAGAGGCTGTATGTTTTTTCCAGATCATGGAAGTGTTGAAGTCAGTAATTGATATTATTAAATATGTTTACTGCTGATGCAGTGACACAGCTGAAATGTGCTTGCTTTTCTATGCTGAAAATTGATGGGATATTGAATTTGATTTCAGTTCTGCAGTGGATGTCAGCAAAACTTCAACATGTGAACCAAAGAAAGCAGGAACAGTTGATAAATGCCCTTTCTGAATTAGTCTCAGAAATGAGAGCGAATCAAATGCCTGTGGTAACATATGCTGCAGTTTCAGACAGAGTCGGCGCATGAAGCCATTAATAGCTGGTTCAAAGCAGGCTGTTATCCACAGAATGGATAAAGCAAAGCCCTGTGGAACCGGAAGAATTGGCTCTCAGCCGTACCTTCGGACCCAGGCTTGCTTGGGGCCTGGTCTATGCTTGTAGCTGCCTTCCTCAGAGATACACATTTTCTTTGCCTGGAAAGGTGACTTTTGTTTTGTTTTGTTTTGTTTTTTCTCACTACACTGGATAAATGGTAAAGACTGTCAGAAAAAAATAATCAGGCATATATAGATGAGAGAAATATGTTTGTAAAATAACGGCCAGAAACATGAGGTTTATGTTAGAAATAATGTAAAATGGATATTTCTTTTTTTTCCCTTTGCTTCTATGGTACATTGTGTCTAAGTGTGCATTATTTAGACAAAGATTTATAAATGGATATTCCCTTCCCAAAGAAAACAGCATATCCAATGTTTTCTGTTTCATAGTTTTCGTTGTTGTTGTTGTTTTTAAGTTGATTTATTTATTTTGAGAGGGATAGAGAACACACAAGCAGGGGAAGGGCAAAGAGAGGGAAAGAGAGAACATCCCAAGCATGCTCTGCACTGTCAGCGTGGAGCTGGATGCAGGGTCCGAACTCATGAACTGGGAGATCATGACCTGAGCTGAAACCAAGAGTTGGTTGCTTAACTGACTGAGCCACCCAGGCTCCCTGTTTCATAGTTTTAGATGGAATCTTTTATGCATATTAGGCTACTTCCAGGAAGGGTAAACATTTATATCTATTTTTATAATATCATTAATGCTGTAGCAAAAATGCTTCATCTTATTTAGTTGCTAGAACAACCATGTGACCATGTGGCATGGCATTTTACTCACCATTTTACACATTAGCACACTAAAATTCAGGGTAGGGAAATGACTTGGTCAGTGTCAAATAACTAATAAGTATCTCAGTGATGGCTCTGTTTCATCTATTCTGATTTCAAATTGAGTGGTTTTTTTTTTTTGTTTTCGTTTTATGCTTTTGTATATCAGAG
The DNA here is from genome assembly GCF_046562875.1 of Panthera onca. NCBI lineage: Eukaryota > Metazoa > Chordata > Mammalia > Carnivora > Felidae > Panthera > Panthera onca. The sequence goes on along the minus strand of NC_138347.1, from coordinate 31,068,701 downwards.
CACCTTTCCTGCTTGCTTTGGACCATTACCAACATAACTCAAAAGAGAAGAAAACTACCAAATTGTCCCCTCTATTGTTTCCTTCGTTAGATATGATTAACATTAAGGATTGTGTGCTCTCTGAGCTAGGATCACAGAATGTTAGACTGGCAGATGTTAACAATGATGTAATTCAACCCTTACACCAGGTTTGCCAAATCTTTTCTTCATCTACACCTCTGTACACTTGGCAGGACTTCTCCATTGTTCCTGTTCTATGGTTATCAACATAACAATTTCCAACTTTACTTATGAGGTACATTCCCTGGGTCTGTTGCCATCTTTCCCAAATAAGATGTTAACAAATCAACTGGGTAATTGAGGTCATGTTATAAATGAATGAATTATAAGGCGTGGGCAGAATAAAGAGGACTAGTGTGGTACCCTGGAATCATTACCTCTGGGAGGCCTAAAGGACCCAGGGACAGGACAGACACTGGAAGCTAGAGAGCTATAAGAGAGGGCTGGAGTGTAATTGGCAAGGCTGAAGATAGGGAACCAACACACCAAACTCTCTTTCTTCTGAACCACCTACTATCATGCTATGCCTCCCATTATCTCATTTCTTTTTTGATAATTATAAACTGGAAACCAGATGATGTATTAGCCAAAGTGTATTTTAAACATAGCTTATGCTAACATATTCTTTGGAAAACAAAGGTAAGGGAAAAAAGGAATGAGGTAACAAAGGGAGAGAAAATATTTAAAATGTGCTTTACTAAAATAGCCCCATCTTCATAAGCTTCAGATTGCTTGGTTCCACAAAGTATCTCCAGAGAACTGCTATGAAGCTGTGATGTCTCTCAGGAGTCTAAAGGGGCCCATTGGCTATTAATAGCCCCATGAAGTGTCGATGCTTCTGATCTGGACCATGTCATGCATGGGCAGTAACTGGTCTCACGGTGTTTTCCACTCAGCAGCAATGAGGAAGCTGTAGGGTACAAGGAAAGAAGTGGCCAGCTTAAGCCAAGGTTCTATGGGGTGGGGACAGTGACAATCTAAAGGAAAGTGAACCATCAAAACAGAGGCACCTTGGGCCTTAAGTGGGAGGAAAGATCTAGCTCTATGATCTAAAGAACAATGTTAGCCCTCACTAAGGCCACACCACTCAGAGAGCAAACAAGGCAATGGTGCAGATCTAGGGATCTATGAACTGGGTCTGGTACAGAGGTAAGAGTGTCCATAAAGACCAGCCTCATAGGATGCAAAGGGAAAGCAGGAGTTGGGGGAGAAGAGAGCAAAGTGGGTCTGGAGGGAAAAACAGAAAATATACATCGCGTAGGTAAAAAATGGGAAGATGTTTCTACAAACTGGCCACGACATATTTTGCAAAACTGTATCTCCAAACCTTATTCTTTTTAAGATTCCCAAAGTTAAAGTGGCAAGATAGAGTGGTCTAGCGGTAGAGTCTGATTGCCCTGAGCGTAGTCTTACATTTTGCTCTGTCTCTTTTAGTGGTTGATTTTCATCCAATTGTGGTTGGATTTTCATCCAGTGGGTGATTTTTCATCCTGTAAAACTGCATTGTTACACACAACCCACCCTCACCATTTTCTCAACACTGTCATCTCTTGCTGGTGCCTTTGCTTATTGCCACACACCTAGGACTCATTATATTCCTTCCCACGTCATTCTTTACAATGATAACAGGATAATCTCTTAAAAACACAAAACTGATCATATCATTGTCTCTTTTAAAAAGACTCTACCATCTTGTACATAAATCATCTTGTAATTTAGTATTGTAAAATAGTATGCCAGTTTTACGTGAAGTTTTATTTATCTCAGTCTCATAAAAGGGTCCAATTTGGTGTCTTTATAAGGGAGCAATATACTTTTCAATTTTTAGTAGATCTGAGCACAAGGAGGGCATGAATTTCACTAAAAAAAATTGAGTGTGAGCATGCCCGCTCTAGAGAGAGCACGCATGCGTGTCCCATGTTACTCAATTGATTGCATTTTTTCCACTCACATTCTCTCTTGATGGAAAGGTTGTCCACTCCTCCTGCTTAGACAGACCATTTACATACCTTCATGATAGTTTTTGTGACATAGTTCAGTAATTTTCTCTAATTATCTCTCTTCCTCACTTCTTTAAGCCCGACAGCGAGTCTTAATCATGTGAGACTCTCAATAGTTGCTACTCAGTGAGTGGTTTTGATTGAAATATAGAATCGAGTGTATTAATAGTATAGGTTTTGCTTACGAGCCTATTTATTCTTCATTTTATTTGTATCTACATATATTTACATGTGCACTGATATTCCATTTTGAACACTGATTTAATTTAAAGGCATAGGCTTTCAGTAGTAAAAACAAAAACCAAAATATAGATGTTTATTATTTAATTATACAAAGCACACCCAAGAATATATAAAAAAAAGCCATTCAAAGAAGGGTTTTTGTTCTTGTTGTTGTGGTTGTTGTTTTGTTTGTCAAAGCTACTTCTCTAGCTTTTTAGGTATCCTATTCCTGAAAGGCATTAAATAGTTTTTACCACTTAATAAAAGCATGTCAACTCACCAGCTAGTCTGGCATCAGTTTCACAGTCTGTGAAGTGGGAGGAATAACATCTATCTCCTGAAGGAATGTACATAGCATGCCTAGCCTCGTTCCTTGAAAGACTATTGGACTCCTCTACTCACTCTGTTGAAAGCTAATTTTTAACAATGCTTGATATATATAAATTTGGCAATAAAATGTAAATATTGGCCAGAAGTCGAAGAATATTTTCATAATTGTAGAGTATGGCAAAAAATATTTCATTTTCATACCTTCAGGTCTTTATCATCATCTTCAGAAAAGGGAGTTAAGAAATGCTTTATTGACTTATTCACTCACTCGGCAGATATTTGTGGAGTTTCAAATTTGCACAATGCATGGAGCTGAGCACTAAAGATAAAAAAAAGAGCATTGGTTCAGGTGTGGTCTCTTCCTGCCCCTTAAACAGATATAGTCACCCAAGATCTACTGGCTTGTGGCAGCACCTAATTATCCTTCATGCCTGGGACGTGGAGTGTAATGTTCCTAATCTCCTTCTTGCAGAATTTGCTTCTGGCCTCCTCACCTCAGTGTCTATCCCACCTTGAAAGTTTTACCAGTGTTAGAGATTTATACATGTGTTTTAGTATTTAATTCCTTCTTATACATTGCCTTATCATATTTAACCCACTAATTTTTTTTCTTTTTGATAATTACAATAAATTTTAATTGTAATCACTAGTTAAAGAGAATATCATTTCCCCTTTCCAATGTTGTGGAAACTAACCTGACCTAGAAATGTATTTGCATTTATTAATGTCAAACACCATCTAGTTATCCGTAATTGTGATTGGAGCCACATGGGGGGAAAAGAAGTAAAAAAGGACTTGCCTACCTCAGCTGTCTAAACTCAGCTAACAATTAATATTTGCAGGTGCTGGAAAATGTCTTATAAGGTTGCTGCCAGGGCACACGTTGATTCACCCTTGAGGCATGGCATTAGGCCTCCAACTACATAACCCAGAAAGGAATTGTGCAGAGATACAAAACAAATACACAGATGAATTGCCCAATGCTTAGTTTTGTACTCCTCTGATTCTAAAGACAATGTCATTGGTCTTTAGACCATTGTATTAAGGTCTTTAGACATTGTATTAAGATAAAGATCTAATTATAAGTAAAGACTAGAAAATATTATAGAAGCAAAGGATATTCAACAATACGAATAATACATTCTTGAACAATCATAAATTATTCTGATGTCTTTCCTCATCCTTGTCCTCACCAAGTTGCATATGTAAGGCTACCTTTGCAAAGATGGTACATAAAATTCCATCTGTGTGATTAAATCTTTTGGTATAGACAGGAGTGGATATAGTACAGAATAATGTTTTTCACCAGAACGTTCTTTTTGTTTAGGTGATGAGGGAATAGGGAGTGTCTGCAAATAGGAAATTTTCAAGAAGCTTAGTTCTTCCTTGCATGCATGACAATCACCCTGGCAACAACCGCAATAGCTAAATACAGAATGATAATTTCTTCACAGTAAGGAAATAAAATAAGCTATTAACTCCAGAACTAATATTATGTTAGAATAGTTTAAAAAGTACAGTTTTAGAAGGCAAGGGCACAGTTTTGTAAGTGTCTTCCTCTTTTGACATTTGAACTTTGAGGCTGAGGGTAGATGGTACAAGTTCCCAGGATCTGAGTTCTGGAACAGGAACTAGACTCCAAATACATTGCATGTCATTACCATGCCCACAGTTCTGTTTTGGTTTTTTGGCCCTGTTACCCTTTCTGAGGTCTAAGACGGTTTGTTTTCTTTTGTTTGTTTGTTTGTTTGTTTGTTTGTTTGTTTCACTAGTACCAGAACCCATTTTTGGTCATGTACCGTATTGCTAACGTTGATCTACTCCAAATCTGTGTAAATAAAATTGGAGCACATTTTCACATATCTACTTTAGAATTGCAGTTCTTCAAGTAACACTGTAACATGAACATCATTATTGAATGTTCATGGAGAATGAAAATTTTCTCAATACTACCCTAAGTCTAGATTATTTTCTCCTAAAACTGGTAAAATCAAAAAGAAAAAATCAAAGATTAAAATTTCTTTAAAACACAACATTAAAAAATAAGTTGAGTTATGCTGCTAGATTGATCCTTAAAGGTGAAAACTACTATCTTAGCCCCTCTTTGTTTTTATTGGTAAAGAAGCTAAGGTCTAGTGATGTTAATTTAATAGGGCAAGAATAGAGTAAACCAAGAAACTATGAATGGAGCCAAGGTGATTTGTTTCTTTTTTTTTTTATGTTTATTATTTTTGAGAAAGAGAGACAGAGAGCAAGCAGGGGTGGGGCAGAGAGAGAGGGAGACACAGAATGGGAAGCAGGCTCCAGGCTCTGAGCTGTCAGCACAGAGCCCGACGCAGGGCTCGAACCCACAAACCACAAGATCATGACCTGAGCTGAAGTCAGCCACCTAACTGACTGAGCCACCCAGGCACCCCTCAAGGAGGTTTGCTTCTAATTCCAGTACCGTTTCACCATCCATGCTGCTGGATTCTATTTAAGTCATAAACCAGTGTTTTCAAAATATAGACCCCCAGGGTCTACCTGCATCATCGTGATGCTCCCTAGCTATAGTTTCAAGACCACCTCCCGAGATTAATTTTACAGATCTGGAATGAAGTATTTTGAATGACAACCACCCAGGACACCTGATGCACACTAAGATTTTAGAACACTGCCCGCAATGTGATACCTTGGATCACTATGTAGACACACAATAAATCCTGACTACCCGCTTCCCATTCATTTCCACTCAAACGTACATGGTATCTCTAATTCAGATATTGGTACTGAGCCTCTGATGGAAAAAAAATTCACATGTAAGACTTATCTATTTATTCAGTGAAGCAATAGATAGAGTGTAAGATTCGGTAACACAGATTAACTCTCATTCTATAAATGGTGTGCACTGAGTCAAAATCAGCTATTGCATTTTACTTCTTCACAGAAGCTGGCAACTAGCATCAAACAGGATGGAGTGGATGTATTTTTCTTTAGCTAAAAGCCGAATACATATGGGAATGGTGAGATCCTCAAGAAATATTCATTCAGCTAGCAGCACTTGATTATATCCAGCCTCAAATTCAGAACTGGTGACATTCTGAAAAAAAAAAAGATGGGAAGTTCCATCTACCAGCTGAGAAATGACACTGCCGAGAGCCAATATTAATATTATTATGATCATCGGCAACATGCTAGTACCCATTTATTTGTGAAAGCTGTGATGCAATTTTCAACTGACAATGTTCAACAAGAATCAAGATAACATTTCTCATGTCAGGTTTTGATTTTGTTTTTGTTTTTGTTTTGTTTCAAGAGAGTGAGGGAAGGAGGGGACTGAGAGGTACTTCATATTGAAGTTTGATTGAAAACAAGCAAATGCCTGCACCAGTCTACATACAAGACGAGGCCTCAAGTTTTCTCATTTCAAGCCTGAGTAATTTAGATCATCTGGAAAGCACGTGGGTGCAAGGCCACAGATTCCAGTCAGTGTCAGTTGCCTTTGTACAGGAGACAATCAAGCAGCAAGGCACACTGTAATTTTTCTTTTATGTTTCAAAGGGTTCTTTAAAAAGATTGTATTCTTCCCTCACATTTTCATTGCCACAGCTGGTGACTCCCTTCTAAATGGTATATTAGGGCCCTCGAGCACTTGATGTCTATCTTCTCTTACTTGACTGACATGATGTGTGTCAAAATGTAAATAGTCTAATGCAGAAAGCACATGAGTTCAAGGAGAAATTATAAAACTGTTCCTGAAATGTCTCTGAGAGGCTGTGCTCTGAGAAATTTCAGCCCTGTGACCTCCCAGCCTTCTCTAATTCTAAGCTGGTGGATTTACAAAGTGTGCTAATGACCACACTAATCTATACCCACTGAAAGGACCAAAATGTTCTATTTCCTCTACTTGAATACACAGCGCTTTCTGCAGTGATCTAAAGCAGATTATTCACAGCTTGCGATATAGCCCTACCGTTCCTGAGAGCTAAATTAAATTAGGCCCATTTCAGATTCTTTTACTGGTTATTAGGAATAGTGCATTTCATGTTTGGAACCTTGCTGTAATGAGAGTTCTGTTGTTAATGAAATCATTACGCACCGATAATGCTGTCTGCATCTGACCAACAGACAATTGAATGTGGTCTTGGCATGCCGGAGATGGCAGGAGGTGAGAGACGTAGGACCGTTTAGTTGGGCCTCCCCTCGCCGTATTTTTCAGATGCAGCATTCTGTGCGAGCTGATGTTAACAGCTAATCCTGCACCTGCTCCTGGGAGGCATCTGCAGATGCCTCCCCCTTTTGCCACGGAGCCACTGCCTTGAAGGTGAAGATGGACCAGAATCTTTATCATGAGTCCTGGTGGCAGGAGTCAGACTCTCTTGGCGGGTCAAATGCAGGTCTCAGAGTCTGTGATTCTCTCCTTACTCTCATCTCTCTTACTTGCCATGTTGATTAACTGCCAGGTTTCGCGAGGTACTCTGCTAAAGATAGAGTTTTGGAGATGAGCAAGAAATTGCCCTCAATAAGCTAATAAGTAAATAGTTGTAATCGTTTATTAGTGACACCAGACAAATATTAAAAGAGACACCGTGAGGATGAAAAAGTGAGATTCATTTGCATGATGGTGGCATGCCCCTGTCTCTTTCTCCAACCAGGTAAAAGATCACTCCTTCTTCTTCTCTTGCGTTCTTACAATACCTCCCAGCTAATGGTTTGGCATGATCAGAGTGCTCCTACTCTCTCAAACATGCCTTGGCATTTCACACCTACCATCCTTTACAGGCTTCTTTTTTTTTTTCAGGGAATATTACATAATGTAATGGCCAAAATGACTTCTTCCAAACATGGCTGTCTACTATTTCCCCACCTCTAGAGCACACAAACATCCTCCACACACGCTCACTAACTCCATTTTCTGTGGGATCACAATGTGCTTCACTGTGAAGATAATACACAGTAGTCTAATTTGCAGAGATTTAGATCATTTTTTGAACCCATGATTTATGTCTGGCTTTTTTGAGTAATATGATAATTTAAGCCAACCTCAAATTCTGTAACCGGCCAGGTTTACCAGATCAAAAGATTGTTGCCTTGTGTCATCGTATATTTTACAGAAACACATTCCATCTAAGCTCTGAGATCCTGGTTTCTAAGTCATGTTGTCAAAACCAAACTTTGCATACTGAAGGGTTTCAACTTGCAAGCAGAAAAATTCAAGGCTATAGGAGCAAAGAGTTTCAAGTTCCTCACAGACTAAGAAATTTTCATGGACTAAGTATGAAAGTTACTTGTTTTTTTTTCAGCTGATTTGTTGCCTAGTGGTCTTCTTTCTTATTTGGATCAGGGTAGGTGACTCTGGGGAACAAGGAAACCTAGAGATGATATGAACAAACTTGGCATTTGAGGATTGGCTGGTGTCTTCTGCTGATTTCTGAGAAAAGCTGTGAATTCCCGTAAGGTTAAGTTAATTTTCCTTTATGTACTGCATTGACTGTCTCCATTGTGTTCTTAACCTAAGTAATTCCATTTTACTTTGATTCCACAATATGCCTGTAACTTGTGATAAAGATAATCCATCTATTGAGACCCACAAAATGGAGGATGCCCCAGTGGTGTTGCCCATATCACAAATCAGCTGACATATAGGGAAATGCCTCACTATCAAGGAAATCTAAAATACATCAATCTCAATACTCCAACTCAGCTTTAACTAGCTTACCTTACCCTATAATATAGACTGGATATATATAAAATCTCTGATCTTCCAGCTAAATCTTGTTTCCACGGTGCCACATCTAACATTCTATAAAACTCACTCTTGCCCCAAATCCCTGTGAAACAAGTGCTCATGAGACACTCTACTCCCTAATTCCATGGATGGTTTTACCTTAAACACAGGACATCAAACTCATTATTAATTTTTTTTTTATTTTTGTCATTTGACAGCTGTCTCCTGGTGAAATGTGTTTATTTTTGAATTTGTTTTTATAAATACATTTGCATATAATGGTGTATTTATTTCTAATTGGATACAATCAGTTACATTAGGACTTCAGTTAATTTTTAAAAAGTTAATATATAGCTTCAAATAGAATATTGGAATCATGTCCTTAAATCTCCTAAGTCACTATTTTTTTTTATTTAGATAGGGGCAATATTATTGATGGTTAATTTTAACCATTACATGTTAATTCTTTTTAATTTCACTCAAGAAAAAGTTAATCTAATTTCAAAGTTCTAGGAACCTATTGTTGACTAGGATGGAAATCTGAAGGGGCATAGTAGGATCCAATATTAAGCAGTTGCTTCATCACTTCATAGTGCAAGTTTTACATCAATTGAATAGGTAATGCATGTATTTCAAAGCCAATAGGATGATAAAAATAATCCACATTTGTACAGCATTTTAAATGTTAAAACAAATACCAATTTATTTCATTCTCACAACCCTATAGATGGAAAAATTATTATCAGTAGATAAATCATTGATGTTTCTCCCAATAGTAGAAAAAAAATCCCTCATATAAAAACATTCAATTTGCCTAAAAATGAGAATTCCTGGAATGTGATTTAGGTTTGTTTCTTCAGAGCTTTGAAGAAACAGCAGAGCCCCGCCATACCAGGTAGAGGTACCAACACTCACAAACTCCATAGGCAGGGATATTTTCATGCATATGTACATCATCTCATTCTTGCTGGTGAGGGGCAAGGAGTGTGTATGGATGATGTAAATCCACAAATAATCAACAAACTTCTTTGGCTCAAAGGGTTTGCACTTTATCCCCAAGGAGGCTTTGGTCCTGATCTCTACCTAGAAGGAAAAATTGACTGCTCTTTCTTCTTCCTTAGATCCCCTTCTCAGCTTGTGGCCATGAGACTCCCCTCCAGGAGTTTATGTAGTATCTCCATTGGAGGTCATCTTTTTTTCATCACCATCTGGAGGTCTTTTCCCAGGCACTTTGGTTACTCCTCCACCTGATTACAATATCCCACTGATCCTGTTTTGCACTCTCTGCTTCTTAACAGGATCTCTCTTTGGTGTCCCAACACCATAAAGAAGTTAATAATGCATAATGAGCTTGGACATCAATAGTTGGAGCTGTCGTGGACTAAAATCACCCTTCTCTTTCATGTCATCATGAAGGCAGAGTCTGATCACGGGCTCAAGTGAATTCCCATGTTGTCGAGACAGACATTGTTGGGTGCTTTGTGAACAACAGTAAGCATGTGAGGATAGGCCATAGCAAATGCACTTCTCTCCCTTGTTCTATTCATCTGGAAAACTGATAACTTTGCGTCTGTCCTTGAAGAACCAGCAACTACTAGTCCGGAAACATTACCTTTGTCTAGTAAAATGCACAATATAATCTTGGCGGTTTCCTCATAAATCCAACTTGCCTTTCATTGCCTTTGGTTTCGTGTTGCTTAATAAATTATGATTAGCATGTTTAGACACACTTTTTAAAAATATCTATTTTCTTTAAGAACATAGCAGAGTCCTAGCTTAGATATGTCAAGAGCTTCTAAAATCATATTATTTATTTTCTTTTATTATGTTACTAGAAAGGAAAATAGTGTCTGCTTTATGAATTGATTGCTTGGAAAAATAAAACACGCTTACAAAAGCGAGTTTTTGTTAAATGAATACATGAATTAACTAATCCTTTGAAACAACTTGGGTACATGGACAAAACATTTGGTTTGGGGAGAGGACAAGAAGTAGGAGGCAATTTGGGATCAGTATTTGCTCCAATGAGTGTAATTATTGTGTAAATTGTGGCTCTTGACAAAAATCTCTGAGTCCTGTGGAGATGTTGTTAATGCCCCGGGAAGAAGCCTGCCTTCTCTAGTGTGATTGCTTACAAAGATGCTGCTGCCTCCTTCCTCCTTTTCCCACAGGAGATGGGCAATTTGCCAGTGTTTCATTTTCAAGTGCCATTGTTCACCTAGAGCTTTAGGAAAAGCTCCTGCTTTTTGATTGTTAATTCAAGCCTAAATGATGACCTTTAAAAAAAAAATCCTATAACATTGTATAACAAATTTATTAGGCACTGACATTAGCCACTATGGCACAAAAAAGCTTTGCCACTTATTTTTTAACTTAACAAGTCATTTAGTAATTTATGCAGCCTGGGAATTACTTTATTGGTTTACGAAATCTCCCTTTATGAGTAATTCATTGGAAAAATTATAAATCTAGAGCCGCTTCAGCATTACCTTTCAAACATCATGCTCCGATTACGATTCTGACAACAAAGCGGTGTGGTCATGTTTATTACATGATTTAATCCTTTTAGTGTCTATATTTTACATTGCATATGTATATGACACTGAAGAAAAACAGTCCAATTGTCCTACAGTCTAAGGAAATAAGATACATTTATTCATTAAAGAAATTGAAGAAAAGGTTAAAGATGTTAATGATCATCGAATATGAGCTCATGCTGGGACCTTATGTGTATTAGATTTGGCAGTCTTGGACTAATTCTTCATATTTAACACACACTACACATTCGGGGGTAATTTCCTGTGTTTTATCATAAAGACTAAAGCCTGATCGAAATGGATGCCAGAATTTGAAATGGTTCTAAATGGTTCTATGCAAAAATGGAAAGAAGGTAATCTTTGCTATTATCGCTCTACATCCCATTCAGCACGCTTGCGCTCCCTCCTCCTAACCCTCACTTCCCATAGCCTGCACACCTTCTAGCACTTGTGGTCTGTCACTCACCAAAGCCCCTACCATGAGGGCATCGTTATGCTCCCAGCCTTTCCCATTTCCCACACCCTCAGTTCCAAAATTTGCTCCAAATGTTACATTCTTTAAGAGTCCTGTCTACTCTAGAGAACAAGAACACTGATTTGTCTTTAGGAGTTAATCGCTGGTAGTAGCTATTAATGTGACACCCTTCCCAGATATAATTTGCATTTAAACAGCTGCCTTTAACTGAAAGGAGTGGAGAATGCTGGCAATTCCAGACTCTGAGGCAGGGCCAGTGAAAGTGACTTTTTGCCACCAAGCCCGTCCCAGTACCCCTCAGGTGCTTAATCTGCTTAGGTAACATTAGGAGGCAGAAAAACAAATAAATAACATTCTGATTTCATGCCCAACTCTGATAATTACTGGCTATGTGACCTTGAGCTAGTTCTTTAGTGTCCTCAATCATAAAATAGGGCTAATAAGGTTTTATGAGGACTGAGTAAGATAGCTAAGACTCCTAAAAGGTTTACTATTTATTGGTTATAAATGACAGAAATTCAACTCAAATCAGACATTCTGATATAGGAGGAGCGGGTTGTTGTCTAAGAATGTGTATTTTTTAGCAAGCTAAACAAGGGTAGATTCTGATCTGGGATCACACTTCAAAAAGCAAAAAAGCACTGTTTTAAGGGATCCATAGATGTAAAAAAGAAAAGAAAAGAAAAGAAAAGAAAGAAAAGAAAAGAAAAGAAAAGAAAAGAAAAGAAAAGAAAAGAAAAGAAAAGAAAAGAGTCAGGAGATTCTAGACAATATAACGGTCCAGATCTAAAATCATCTGAAAGAAGGTGATGGAAAGCTCAGTAGGTCAGAGTACAAATGAGATTGAAATGCCATGCCTAAAGTAAACTGAATTATTCACTAAATATTTACTCAGGTCTAATCTTTGACAATGGAATGAACGGAGTTTAAAGAAATATAGAAATTACTTATAATCAGGGAAAATAGTTGGACAGCTGTAACTGCGCTAACACGAGGTCGCTCCTTGGTGAGCCACAGATGGAAAGTGCACCAGGTATAGTTGTCACACGAAGACAAATTTATTTGCAGCAAATAAGGAGATCACAGGGAATGACTTCCAAAGCCATGATCCCCTGAACATGGGTGAGTGAGTTCCTTTTATTTAGGGTTAGGGCGAGTACTCAGAATTTGTGTATAGAGGCGGGTAGAAGGTCGCACATGTGCCTTGAAGAAACATGCTTATACATACATTGTATGTTATGTAGATGAGGTTTGTGTTCTTCTCAGGTGGAGATTGTAGTATTATAATGAGGTAAAGGTAGCTGTCAGTCACTCCATGGGTCATTCCATGGTCCATCTGCGCAGGCATGAGGCGGAGGTTGAGCTCAAATCAGGTGGTCTGGGGCCACCAGAACTCTTCAACAGGGTAGTCGTTATTGCTTGAGGGGTAGTCTCAGTTTCCATCAAGGGATGCTCTGCCTGTCAGGTCTTTGGTCTGAGTTAAGAGACAAGCTGGAAAGAAGAGCTTAAGAAAAAATGTGGGGCAAAGTTCGTAGGTATAAGCAGGTGGGCAGTAAAGGTCAGGTTTTGAGGTCTAGCTAGTGACACTACTATCAGTAACCTGACAAAAGGAGCAGAAAATGAAAGAGGTACCAAAAGACTGGAGATGATAAAATGTAATCCCATTTTTCTTTAAAACGCCAAAACTTGGATTTTTCCAGATGCAGAGCAATGAATCTTGATGCCAACGTCAAGAGAGATTGCTAAAAAAAAAAAAAATGTTGAATGAAAGATGTTTTCTAAAAAAAATTTTTTTAAGTATCTTTTAACAGTAAAATTACTTGTTATGTAGAATTGGAAATCTTCACTCTACATTCTTAGAGAATGAAAGATAAACATAATGTCTTAGCATTATTAAAATGTAGTTTGGGGGTATCTGGATGGCTCAGTTGGTTAACCAACTGAGTCTTGATTTCAGCTCAGGTCACGATCAGGGTTCATGAGATTGGGCCCCACACTGGTCTCTGTGCTGAGACCCTCTCTCTTTCAAAACAAATAAATAAACATTTTAAAAAGTAATGAAATGTAGTTTTAACATTGCAGACCCACCCCCAAAAGATCTGAGAGAACCCCAAGGATCTTGGATTCATTTTTTGAGAGCTATTACTTCATAATTTTTAGAAGAACAGTATCATTTAACATAGACAAATAAAACAATATCTTTTTGAAGTCAGAAAAAGTATGGGAAACTTAAAATGTATTCTGATAAAAAAGTTAAAAAAAACTGAAGAGTACATTTAGCAAAGAAAAAAAATAAAATTTCAGGAATCATGATATTAATATTCAAATATTGAAAAGGCTTAACAAAAGTGAAGACTGATTCCTCTCCCCTTGAATTCACTGGAATTTTAGTGATTTGCTTCTCATGAATAAATTGAAGAATAAGTGATACTGAATAACTTCCACAGCTAGGTCATACAAGGAGGTAGAGCTTACCTGATCATCTCTCTGGACAGTCATCCTTGGAACCCTGCCAGTATGTTGTGAGGAAAGAAGCTCAGGTCACATGGAAAGACCACATGCAAATGCTCTGGCCACCAGCCCAGGATGAGGTATAAATCAATAGTCAGAATCAAACACCAGACATCTGAGTGAATAATGCTTCAGCAAATCAGTCTTTGGACCCGTCCGGCTGAAGCCGAATAGAACAGAGACAAGCTGATGACTGCCAAGCTCTGACCAACTTGCAGATCATGATAAAAATGTATGGTTTTTTTTTTTTAATTTTTGCTTTTGTTTTTGCTGCTTTTTTTTTTTTTGTCACTAAGCTTTGTGGGTAGCTTGTTATGATGCATGAATATCTGAAACAAAGAATAGTTACTTCTTGAAGGGTTGCCACTAAATTTTTGGTGACAATTATACGAAGTCCAATTTTGGTTGACTATAGGAAAGATTTTTATGATGAAAAATCTATCCAAAAAATACAACCATAGAATGCAAATGTTTAATGTTGATAGAATTGTACCTTACAGTTATGTCCAACTTTTTCATTTTCCAGATAAGGAAATGTGGACTCAGCAAGGGTACATGATTTGCTCCTCTATTCTTTAATGGATCAGCCAGAACTAGAACCAAGAAATCTTGAAACTTAATTAACTTAATTTTCCACTACACTACTTTTGTTAGGAAGTCTTGGTTTTCCTACTTCCAGAGCTCTTCAAAGATCATGACTTCCCACTTGTCAGGAGTGTAATAAAAGGAGAACAAGGATGGATTAGTGTTTTGACTAGATGATAGACAAAGACCTTTCTGGAACTCAGATGTTATGATTATATGACTTATAAAGGACATGTGTCTGGCGGCACCTGGGTGGCTCTGTCGGTTGTGCCTCCCACTTAAGTGCAGGTCATGATCTCCCAGTTTGTGAGTTCAAGCCCCACATTGGGCTTGCTGCTATCAACACAGAGCCGACTTTAGATCTTCTGTCCCCCTCTCTTTGACCTTCCCTTGCTTGTCCTCTCTCAAAAATAAATAAACATAAAAAAAGGCATGCATTTGCACATTTTTGAGAAATAAAGGTCTTTCCTAAGCACACTACTTACACCTCTCTGTAGTCCCTGTCTCCCAAACTAGTAATTCGTATACTTTTTTATAATTTTAAATATTATAGTGTTTCAGTTGTTAATTATCATTCAAAGAGACTGAGAGTTTCAGCATGCATTTCTGTACTAATCCATTCTACTGATATTTGTTAAGAGCCCACATGTGCTCCATGTTTTACACATTTAAAGAACTAAGAATATTAATTTCATCCCGTCCAAATCTAATTGTTCCAAATGTATTTTCATCTAATTTAAATTACTTTTTGTATTTATTCTATTTTTCTTTATGCTAATTTTACACGTTTGAAAAGGGTAAGAATTAATTTGCTATTTTTGTTAAATTATAGATTAATTAGTAGAAAACATCAAAAGGAGTTAAATGGACATATATTGTAATCATAGGAAGATGTAGGGATTTTTGTCACAAGCCTACATTGTAAGCTGGAAATACATAAACTGTCACTAAATGGAGTATTTGCTTTCTTTTTCCATCATTGTAGCTGACGTATATGAGATGTTTAAGGTGAAAAATATCAAAGTAAAAGACAAGCATTTTCCAGAAGGAAAAGCACTTTAGTGTTAATTGCTATTTCCATACAAAACTGTGAGGAAACCAATACAAGTTACTGGTTGACAGGGCAGATCTATAACTGAACTGCCTGGGTTCACATCTCAATGAATCCACTTCTTCATTTTCTTACTTGGGATGAGTTACAAACCTCCTTCTACTTTCTTCATTCATAAACTGAGGATGACCCTAATAGCACCAACTTCATGTAATTGTTACAATGGGTAATGTGGTTAATATTTGTAACAATACTTAGAACAATGGTGCCGTACAGTCATTAGTGGTTTTTTGTTCTTGTTGTTTGTTTTGTTTTTAAAGATTTTTTTAAATGTTTATTTTATTTATTTTGAGAAAGCACACGCCGGGGAGGGGTAGAGAAAGAGGGAGAGAGAGAACCCCAAGCAGACTCTGTGCTGTCAGCACAGAGCTAGAGGTGGGGCTTGAACTCACGAACTGCAAGTTCATGACCTGAGCTGTCATCAAGGGCCAGATGCTTTACCAACTGAGCTACCCAGGCACCCCTGTACATTTGTTAATTAAAATATGGGCACGTCATAATAGTTGGACTACTCTCCTCTTTCTTCTGATTAATTAAAAAGTTCAGTTTTGTAGATTTAACTAACATTTTAGGAGTAACAGTAATCTGCCCATTTATTTTTCCTTCTATTTTTAAATCCTCTAAAATCTTACAACTCAAATGGCTTACAATCATCATAGAACTATTTAAACTTAATCTGTATTGTTCATTTAATTTTACTCTAGTTAAATGCACCTCAGGATGTTTGCTTCAGGGACATTAAAAAAACATTGTTCACTCCAGAGGTAAAGATATGCTCCTAAATTTTCATATTGACTGTATAACCTTCATTCATGTTTAATCCACCTAAATTTTAAATCTTTGAGTGGTGTAGAATAGACATATAATTTTTTATAATCCTCATATTTAGCTAGTTTCCCAGTGCCATATATTAAAGCCATCCATGTAAAGAAATGTCCATATCTTTGTCATATACCAAATATCCATATATTCACGGCCTTATATTTGGTCTCTTGAATGTAATTCATTGGTCTATTTTTTTTTCCTATGCCTTGCCAGACTTTTTTTACTTTTATAAATTTATAGTAATAGCCAGTCTTTACTGAGAAATAGTGTAGCATTCAGGATGCTAACTACCAAACTATAGAATGCAATGAGAAAGTTACTTTGACACAAGTGAAAGATATGAAACCACTGAGGAGTGAGCAGTAAGGCAAGAAAAAAGTGGATGAAAGAAAGCAGGAATCAGCAAACAGTCCTCAAATGAAAAGCTTATTAATTCTCAAAGTGAAACTATTGTTAGAATTACAAGTCTAATCTCCAAGAGACTGACCGTATGTGACATTCAGACAGCTGTTTTAGCCCATTTATAATCTATTTAAGATACTAGCTTCAATTACCAATGCAAAACTCGATCATTAGCAAAAATATCCTGAAGAATTAGACACCATAACATGGAAATTTTCAATGGGTCCAGGACGCCCTGGTGTCACGCTGACAGGTGGAAGATGGGGAGCGTGTCATTCTCACCTTTCTCGGGCTCGGTTGTAGAACCTAAGATAAGAAAGGGGGTGAATGAAGACTTTGACAAAAGAAACTAAATCACTTAAAAAATGTAAATAATCAGAAAGCTGCTTGAAATGTGACACAATTTTGTCTATACGCTGTTATCTCCAGACAACATTTTGAAATGTATCCCTTTCTGTTGGCTGCTAATATTGTAATCGTGCTTTATCCTGGATTTTCATAAGAATTCTGGACGATTTCAGAAAGACCAATTAATCAATGCCAGAGTGGATAATGATTTATGACCAGAGTAAAAATAGGAGAGCATACATTTCAATGTGGTCCCTTCTCTTGTTGACCAGATTTTTTTTCTTTTTCTTGGAATGACTCCAAACATCTTGCTGGCAAAGAGGATGTATTTTTTGAGATAGCAAAGTTGTTTATTGAGCCTCTGAGTTCAATCAGCATTAGTAACTCTCACAGTAGAAGGAAAATTGGTAAGAAAAGGCTTAGTGTAAATCTTTGAATATGGAGTAACCCATTAGCTGGTTCAGCAAGTCACAGAATGGGACTTAGAATGTGTGAACACATTGCATAAAGAATGTGTGTTTGTGTCTATTTTAAAATATATGGGATAGTCTCTCCCTATCCAAGCATTTTTATTATGCTACCATATTTGTACTTAAGTATTTTGATACTATTCCTGGCATAACACTTCCAGACAAAATGAAAGATATATACATTATTTTCCTGAGTTCTATATTGATCCTTCAAGATATCTGGTTCAGATATTCAATCAGACTTTATTACCTTTGTTTCCAAATCATAAATGGTTTAACAAATGCCCCATCATTGACGTGTATCATAGAATAAGGTAATATCTTATTTCTTTGATGAGTGATTATGGGATACTACCTTTATACACTGAGATTTATGCTACTCTTTTCAGCAAAAGCTAGTGTAGGATGGTGAAATGAACAGTAATAAAGTTGGCAGGCTGAAAGCCGCTATGTGTGTCTAATGTCTGAAAAAGGAGTCTGCTTTTATGCAAATACAAATTGGCTGTGAAGCTTGTAATTCTAGAATCCAAACATCTAGCATGTGTCCTCTGTATGACCCAATGTGATTTGAAAGACAGAGCAGAGACAACGGGTGGAGAGGGCAAGGATTGAGAAGGAAAATATTAATGTCGTTTGTAGATATTTGTTAAAGGTCACTGCCTATTAAGGAAGGAGACTCAGGAATGGAACTACCGCTAAATTAAAATCTTAGTAAAAGAAAAAAAAAAAGAAAAGAGAACTGTTATTATTTTTCTATAGCAACGACAAGGGTTAATTAATATCTAACACTGCCTTTGGTATTGAGTAAATAGATGATTTCATTTTATCAAGTGTGTTGTGAATACTAACAGTGCTCCTTTTGTGAGAAGGAATAACAAAGAACAGGGGAGAGCTATGCCTGCTAGGTCCAACCTGTAAAAAGAGCCCCCTGCAATCTGAGAGTTGGCACCCTAGGACCATTCTGAACCATATTAAAGAGGTTATTGGGTCCCCAGTGACCACTGACATAAGAACTGGAAACTGTGGCTTTCTATATCTATACTGGGTAGCTTTTGCTTGTTCTGCCTGGGATTCCGTCTTCTAGAATTCTCACTAGCAATTAAGAGTTCTGTCAATGAGGGCTATGTTTTCATGACTCCATCTTTTAAGCACCTTCATTGGTGCAAGAGTGTAAATCTGACCAAAGCTGGTAGAAATAGGGTTCCTTGATTCCCGGCTAATGTCACAGGTCCGGGCTGGGGGACTCCACCACCCAAGACCAATCAGATACGTCTGTCTCTGAGATTTAAAACTTTAAGATGAAAAACATAGAAAGTATTAAAAGCCATGCTTTCTGCCACACAGAAGAAACTTTTGTACTTTTGTATATTCACAAAAATAATATAATTAGGCAAATGGAAGCCCAGCTAGAGTCCTTCAAGTCCTGTTTCTAGGGGTTCCTAAGCCTCAGTTGCATTCCCAACTTTCTTATGTACTGAATGTTCATTTATACCTTACATTTCTTGAGTTAAAATATTGCCTATGTTGTCTGATTAACACAATTTAGGATTTTGTTACTTGAAATTGTAAACCTCGACTAACATAATTTCCAAGGTCAATGATGTTCAGGTATTCTTGATTGAGGAATGGTTAGGTATCAACTCCAGTATACTATGTAAAAAATTACGGTGGCAGATTTCTGTCTAGAATTGATCAAAACTTTTTTTAATAAAATTATTTATATAAACTATATTTCAAGGACTAAATAATGCTGAAAAGCCTCTGATAATTAAGTGTTACACACATTAGTACAAGTATAAATTTAATCCCTTTATAATGTGATTACATCAACAGAAGATACTAAATCATTTCTCTTTTTATTCCAGTTCACCAAAAAGTTTGTAGATTTTCTATTTCCAAATAAGTCAAACTTAGCTAGATGACCACTAAGTAAAAATAAATATGTAATATAAATTACAAATAGGTTAGATTTGTTTATCTCTTTAGGGATTTGTTTATTCTCTTTAACTATTTATATCTTTTTATTGGATTCATTGATACAGCAGCTACCAGGTAGCGAGCAATGAAGACAGAACTCCTAGTCTTGAGGAAGAAAGTAACATCAAAATCCAAATAGCACACATGCACACACACACATACACACAGATGAGATAAGAATATCTACCTATAAGGATTGTGTTGTGAAAATAAAAATAATTCAAATTCAGGAGAATGTCTTAGGAGAAGGTACTAAATGTATGCTAGATGTAAATGAACTCTTTCTCCATACCAGACTCATTCCTCACATTTGTGTTGATTTGTGATCTTTATATGCACCATTGTCCTTTCTTCCTCTTCTCTATCTTCTTCAACTTTTTATAAATAGACGCACTGATTTCCCATATGCAGATTCAGCATACCCAGTTTTCCTGAATTAGTCCCAGTTGAGCCAGAAAAAAAGTCCCCACAGCAGCCCTACCGACCTCTCCTTAATTCCAACCTAGTCAAATGGGGCTTTCAATCGTTAGGTCCCTATACTTACCATTAAAGGTCCAGTCATTATTTCTCTCCCAAGTGTCCCTTGCTGCTAATTTCTGTAAAATAGAAATAATGCTGTATATCTCATGGGGCTGCTGTGATTATTAATTTTTAAAATGGAGAGAAAATGCTTCGACAAATGTCCCTCATCGTATAGCTATATTTATTATTTTTATTAGTGATATCTCTATTTATTATGTGACTTTTTCCTATCATTATTATTATTATTAATTATTTGTAAGTATTATCTTCCAAGGCCTAATTATGAGTGCATCTATACCTCTCAAACTAACATTCTGGTGTTTGCACTAAATCTTTAGGATTGATATTCTTTCTATAGTCCACTATCTTAGTTCATTAGTTCAATAATTCATTTATTTAGTTAATATTTTTCAATAAGCAGCAGGTAAAAGAAGGCTTAGATAAAAGACCAGAGGTGAGGCAATTTAGGGTAGCAAAACTAACCTAGCCAGTTCAGCTTTGGGAGAGATGGACGTAGACAGGATGGTCATACCCATACACTATAATAAAGACATGGGTCTTTATTCCTGAAAAGGGGTAAGAAAGACTAGAAAAGAGGTCAGAGTGTCTTATTAGGTTTTTCAAACCATGTAACTATGATCTCTGACCTCAAGAACAATATAGGAAGAAAGACTGATATATAAATATACAATGTAATACAGTATCCAAAGTGGAATGCATTTACAAATAGTAATACGAATAGCTAATAGTTATGAATATATATTATATGTGAAGCACTGTGTCAAACCTACTCATATGCTGGAGCTGGCTCTTATCTGCACAGTGGATCCAATCTGGTTCATATCTATTCAACTCTACTTCTACTTTCCCTTCCCTTCTTCCCTCCTTCCTTGCTTCCTTCCTTCCTTTCCTCTTTCATTCTTTCTTTCTCTCTTTCTTTCCTCTTTCTTTCTTTCTTTCTTTCTTTCCTCTTTCTTTCTTTCTTTCTCTTTCTTTCTTTCTTTCTTTCTTTCTTTCTTTCTTTCTTTCCTGGGGATCTGGTTGTTAAACACTTACCAGAATACACAGCCTAAATTATTTAAACCTATCATCTCACTATCTTATTTATTACGTAATCCTGAGTTACTGAGTTACCATCATTATTCCCTTTTTACAGATGAATTGTTTTAAAGTTTTGTGATCTTCCCAAGCAAATTAGCAATTGAGTCAAATTTTGAATTCAGTCTAATTCCAGAGTCTGCAGCTCTAAACATGATAATAGCCCCAAGGGGGTTGATATGAAGGTAAGACCTTGTGTAAAATGGCTTCCTAAAGTTGTGCTGGGTTTTGTGTTGAACAGGAATTCAAGAATGGGCTTGGAAGATATGGGAAGCATAGAAGTTGGATGTTCCAGTTCTGATCTGGAGAGAAAAACATCTTAGATGCTATCACACTGGTAAAATTGACCTGGTTTTTACTTTTCTCCAGTTGCATTATTATGCATTAAAAACACACACACACACACACACACACACACACACACACAAACTCTGTTTCTACCTTCTCACTAACTGGCAATTCCTTCCTTCCAATTATCCAGGCGAATACCTTAAGGTTATTCTTGAAATCTTCCTTTCCTTTAGGTGTGAATCCATTTAATCAACAAATATGAGCTCTACTTTCAAAATCTATCCAGAATCTGACTACTTTATATCAACCAACAATGCTATCACCCTCACCTAAATTATCATCGTCTCTTGTTAGTCTCTTTGATTCCATTCTTGTCCTGTGGAGGCTTGGATTCATATAATGTCCAGTAAAGTAAAACCATGTCATTCCTCTGCTTAAAACTTCAATGGCACTCTATCTCACTCAGAATAAAGTACTAAATATTTATCACAGTAGGGTCTGCACAAACATACTGGCTGAGCTATTTGACCCTGAACATGAATTGCTCCTTCATGACTAGGATAGGAAGAAGTATGTCTAAAATTCAAGGGAAAATATAATAAGAATGGAAAGAGAAGTGTAGATGTACTAAGCAAAGTTTTACAGACAGAAATCCCAGCTCAATCTAAAAAAGCTAGCCTACAGAGTACATCACATCTTAGAATTGTCTAAGTCAAGGTGTAAGAAAGTTGAGAATTCATACCCTCATAACAAAATTATTGTTCAAGAGTTGTGCCTGGAGAGACATAAGTTGTTTTTTTTAACATTTATTTATTTTTTGAGAAACAGAGAAAGACAGAGCAGGAGCAGGGGAGGGGCAGAGAGAAAGAAGACACAGAATCCAAAACAGGCTTTAGGCTCTCAGCTGTTAGCACAAATCCCAATGTGGGGCTTGAACTCATGAACCATGAGATCATGACCTGAGCCAAAGTCTGACACTTAACTGACTGAGCCACCCAGGCACCCCGAGACATAAGTTTTAAGGTGTTTCCCACTCTATCTGTGTGACTAAAATAAACTCAACATTCTGTGGACAGCCTCATGGGCAAGAGATGCAGGTTTTGACTCATGGAATCAGAATTAATGAACTGGTTGATTTCAGGGAATGTGTGTAAAATACAAACAATGTCTTATACAATCCACCCATTTCAGTGGTGAGATCCATGCAATCCTCACATTAAATTTACCGTACTGATTCCTCAAGAAGGTGCTTGGCAATACTTATAGAAAAAAAAAAAGAATTCTCAAAAGAAAGATCAGCAGGTTGAGCTACAGCTGCCACTGCTGTAATTGGTCTTGAGGCTTAGGTAATATTCCTCATCTGCCTCTTTTATCTCACTCTCGGCCAACATTTCTCCTGTTGTGGGCTAATGAAATGGGTGACAGATCTTTATACCTCAAGAGACTGAGCCCTTATTTGGCTAGGGTCTGTTCATGGTTAAAACAAAGTTTGAGATCACCAAGGATGCTGTAGTATGTCTCTAGAGGCTTGGATATACTACTTTCTGCTACTTTGTGTAGAAGCAATTCTACTTCCTCACAATGATCAGAGTCCATTACCATTGCCAATAGGGTAACATTCTTGTGTGCAAGTCTACTGGCATGAGGAACTCAAAATGCCAGGTAGAAGTCATAATTTTGAAACTCTAGATCTGCCAAATGTAAAATTGCAAGGGCAAGAGGCACACATTCTCTAAATGGTTCACTGGGAGTGATGGTGAGAGGGGTTACTTCTGCTTCCATCCCATCATTTCTGGACTCACATAATCTAAGTATCAGAGACTCAGGACAAAATGGCCATTAGCTAAAAAGTATATACCATATCAGAAATCAATTCTCCAAACCGGCAAGGTATTATTTGCAAGTTGGAGCCTCAGGCATGCCTTTGAGTGGTCATTGCAGCATTATATTAGGCCGTCAGGCTTTGAGTCGTATAGAAAATAGTAAGGCTAATTATCCTTTGGGCCATGCTCAATGTTATGATCATTTTTCTGCAAAATGTGTCCTTTTATCTGAAGAAATATCATACAAGATAAAGTGTCAGTAAATCAGACACACTGTAAGCCTTTAAATACTGACCAAGACACTAAGGGCAGGAAAGGAAAACACATACCAACACATGTGTTCATTACTGCCCATTCCAGGGTGGATGAAATCTGATGTAATCATCTTGCTATCAAGTAGTTGAGTTGAAGTAGCACTTCAAGAGTTGAGCATCAAACACTTTTTCTGACAAGTCAGACATTTAACAGCAATAGTGGCTATTTCAGACTTGTTAGAATAAGCCCATACTATAGACTCATTTATAGCTAACATCTCTTTTACCATGATTAGTCCATTTATGGGTCTACTTTGTGAGCACTGGCACAGATAAGTACAGAGGGTAGTTGACATACTGGATGAATCATCCTGCCCACAAGCTTATTAATGCCTCCTATGCAAAGTATTCTCTAGTTGACATTAATGTGGGCTACAAAAATCTACACACCATGAGTCCATCCATATGTCTTTCTCTAGATTTCCTCTTCAGTCTTGCTCTTTCCAAGCTACTGATCAATTGGCCCAGCTGGTCAGGAATCTGGGTATGTCCTTACAACAGGCCACTTCTTTCTTTATGTGAGAGAGAAGAGTAGACGCACTACAAAAACTCGGACCACTGGGACGATTTTTTTCTTGCCACTGTCTTTCAGGATTCCTTATGCAGAGGACCAGCAAGATCCTCTTGGACTCTACCATGACATAGAGCAGGAAAGTTTAAGTATCATTGATCAAGCCTGGAATGGATATTAATTACTGTCTTCCCTAGCTGTAAATATATCCATCCCATTAAAAACTCCAAGTTTAGGAAATGACCACATAATGAACCCATGTTTTCTCTGGAATTGGACAAGAACTCCATTTATCACTTGGCATTCCTCTATAATAGGTGGTCACAGTGGGATTTGGGGTCCTTGATCTCATTATAGGTTGAACTTATAACTGACAACTTTCACAAATTCTGGGTATTCTACCACCCCCAATGTATACAGATTCTTTTGGGGAAAGATTGGGTGAATTGCTATAGCATAGCAGGATCCTTCCTCAAATTCACTTGTATCTTCTTCAGTCAAGCTCAGGTCTCGAAACTGGATGAGGAATAATAGTATTTCACCAAGGTGGCTAATATCAGTTCATCTGCCCTTAATCTTTTTTTGATTATATATATTAAGCTATACTTTTTTGATTGTCCATTTTCCTGGTTCTTGAGAATACCATGGTAAATGAGCCATAAACATAGATCCTTGTGGGTCAGCGCCCCCAGGTTTCTATTCCAACCTTACTACCCATAATGCTAAATATACTCAACTCTGTGTCTGATGATTAAATGCTACCACCTAACCTCTGCCTTTCTGTAATCATATCATCCCCAAAACAGCAGGTGCAATTTCACAACATTTCTGCTTATTAATATTGGTCTCCAGTGGATAGCCATCACTCCACCACTATGAATTTATCATTCTTTGTAGCTCTGTAGGATTCACCATCGAGTTCTAGGCTTGAACCTCAGTGTGGGGCTCACTCTCTGGCTCTAGCTGAGAAGACCCTCTGTTAGTGCTGCCATGGAAGAAACTTTCTTTTCTTTCTTTCTTTCTTTCTTTCTTTCTTTCTTTCTTTCTGAGAGACAGTGAGACAGAGCATAGTAGGGGAGGAACAGAGAGAGAGGGAGACACAGAATCCGAAGCAGGATCCAGGCTCTGAGCTGTCAGTACAGAGCCCAACATGGGGCTAGAACTCATGAACCTCAAGATCGTGACCTGAGCTGAAGTCAGACACTTAACCGGCTGAGCCACCCAGGTTCCCCAGAAATTTTACTTTCATATTACGAATTGGTCATTGACTTACCTGAACTTATCACTCTCTTTTTTTAGCTCATCAGTGACATCTGGCAAAAAAAGCAATCAATTCCACAATTTTAAAAATAACCATTACTCTTACATTACTTGAATGCTAGAGATATTGCACAAGCCAACACACCATCTCCCACCTTCAACCCATTCTGGTTTACCAGAAAGGAAGGTTTCAGTAAATGTAAGGCAGTTTTATACCAGAATTACCATCCATCCAATTTTCACCAGTATTGCATCTCTGTTGCCATCTGGTTAAGGGTGACCTCACTGCAGAATTCCCTTCTGCCCATTTCTTTTTTAAACCAGCTCTGTTAACAACTATGCTATACTGTATTCTCCAAAATCATATTCTGAGACAAGGTTTGTAAGTTTGGAGTTATTAGAAATAAATAACTAAAAAAATGGCATAAAAGTGGGGTAATAAGACTTGAAAAGGGTGATGGTCAAGCAAGGGTATGCTATCAAGAAAATTCTTTTTTTTTCAATATATCAATATATGAAGTTTATTGTCAAATTGGTTTCCATACAATGCCCAGTGCTCATCCCAAAAGGTGCCCTCCTCAATACTCATCACCCACCCTACCTGCCCTCCCACCCCCCATCAACACTCAGTTCTCAGTTTTTAAGAGTCTCTTATGCTTTGGCTCTCTCCCACTCTAACCTCCTTTTTTTTTTCCTTCCCCTCTCCCATGGGTTTCTGTTAAGTCTCTCAGGATCCACATAAGAGTGAAAACATACGGTATCTGTCTTTCTCTGTATGGCTTATTTCACTTAGCATAACACTCTCCAGTTCCATCCATGTTGTTACAAAGGGCCATATTTCATTCTTTCTCATTGCCACGTAGTACTCTATTGTGTATATACACCACAATTTCTTTATCCATTAATCAGTTGATGGACATTTGGGACCTTATGAAGATAAAAAGCTTCTGCACAGCAAAAGAAAATTCTTATAAATATCAAATTAGTTTTCCATTCCTATATAACAAATTGCTACAATTTAATGACTTAAAAAAGTCCACTTATTAGCTCAAACTTCTGCAAGTCAGAAACCCAGGCAACTCAACTATATTCTCTGCTTAGGGGGTTACATGGTGAAAATCAAAATTACAGGCAGGTAGAGCTCATGTGGAGATTCATGAGAAGGACCTGCTTCAAAGTGTATTTAGGTTGTTGGCATAATATAGTTTCTTGCAAGTGTAGACGCCGTTCATTTCCTTGTTGGCTGTTGGCCAGGGGGCACTCACAGCTCCTAAAGGCTATTGTGCACCTTTGCACATGGCCTCTTCTATCTTCAGTGTTAGCAATGACCCTTTGAACCCTTCAAGTACTTCATATCTCTGACTTTCCCTTCTGCTACCAACTGGAGAAAATTCTCTGCTCTCAAAAAGGACTTGTGAGATCAGGTTAGGCTAATATGCTGTATAGGAACCTAGTTCCTATGTGATTTTGAGGCTGGTTGATAAAAAGCTGCTCTATAATGTAAGGTATTTGTCTCTCATTTGGTTTATGTAGTCTTGTTATTCACTGTAACACATTCTAGTTCCTTGACCATCTGCGATGGAATGTCTATGTCTACGTTCAATCAAAACTCAAATTAAACCTGACATACACATAGAGTAGTTGGAGTTAATATTTCTCTCTAATAAGGTCAACTGATTAGGAAACTTAATTAAATCTTGAAAATCCCTTTTTCCACGTAACATAACAAAGTCACAAACATAACACTATGAGGCAGAGATCATGGAAGACAGCTTAGAATTCTGTCTACCACAGTCTGCCATAGATTGCCATCAATAAATATTTGCATCAATTAATTTATCTATAAAATAAAGCTAATAATACCACATAATCACTGGATTGTTGTAAAGATTAGAATAAAAAATCTATTTAAAATTACTTATTGTAATAGTTGGCACATAGTAAGCTATAACAATTCACTTATGTAGTGAGCGTATTAGATTCTCTAAAGATGGACTTCAAAGGACCAGGCCTCCTAATATTCATGCCATGTGTAATTCCTTTCCCAGGAATCTGGACTGACTCTTATGACTAACTTGTAAATAAGTAATATGTGATAGAAATAATACTGTCTGACTTCTGATGCTAGGACATAAGAACTCTTTTTTTTTTTTTAAGTTTATTTATTTTGAGAAAGAGACAGATTGCAAGCAGGAGAAGGATAGAGAAAGGCAGAGAGAGAGCATACCAAGCAGGTTCGGCACTGTCAGTGCATAGACCGATTCAGGGCTCAAACTCACCAACCATGACATCATGATCTGAGCCAAAATCAAGAGTCAGATGCTTAACTGACTGAGCCACCCAGGTTCTTTTTATTTTTGTCTCTTAGAATTCAGGCTCCAAGGAAAGCCAGCTCCCTCGGACTTCCATGTTCTGTGGAAGCTCAAGTTATTCATGTGAGGAAGGAGCATGGAAAGAAAGATATCTGGTCAGTCCTAAGGTGTCCCACCTCAGGCAAATGATACACCTGTTATTGAAGTACACATCCTGTATATCCATCCTTCAATGTTACAACTGAATCTTTAGCAGAGTCCAGACCCTTCCAATATCTAACTGCAGTCTCATGGGAGACTCACAGAATCAGTAATGGTAATAATAAATTGTTGCTTAAAACCATTAAGTTTGCCATGGTTTTTTATGTGGCAATAGATAACCAAAACAGAGTTTTAAGCAAGTTACTGAATTAAGTTCTTATTGTAAGATTTCCTTGTAGTTACAATTTGAGTTCTATCTTTTCCTGATTCCTACATGGTTTTGAAGCTGGTCAATATAAAGGTTTTCAGTCTCTCATTTGGTTTATGTAGCCTTATTATTCACTGGAACATACTCCAGTTCTTTGACCATCTGTAATGAATGTCTGTGTCTATATACAGTCAAAATTCAAATGAAATCTGACATACACACAGTGGTTGGAGTTAATTTGTCCTCCCTTGGCTCCCACTTATTACAGAAAGACCTGTTCATTTAAGTGTTTTCAAGCTACACGTTTCTGTAGTTGGAAGTTATTACATGTTGATAGTTATCTTCACTGACATTCACTAGACTTGATATGCCGGGGAATTTTAAATGGAACTGAGAAACAAAGGCAATACAGTTATGCAGACACTGGAATGTGAAATAACACTCCAGTGACTTAAAGAAATGGGATCAACATAGCCCTAATAAAATATGAAGGCTTTCCAGTCCCAGATCCTATTATCTCCAGTGATACTCTAGTTGTCTGTCTTTTAAAAGTGCAGATGCAATCCAGTTAGAAAAATGTCACAGCTCTCCTGCAACAACAGCATGCTCAACACTCACAGCAATAAAGATTTTCCCCATCAGTGAGCATTGTTGTCTTTGGTCCCTGGCACTGAAAAGTTTCCCCCAAAATCTCACAATCAGTTTGTTTGACAAGTGGGCTGATCTCAGCCACAATAGCAGCAAATATCTTCTTTCACTTTGGTAAGTTGCCAAAATTAAATGAAGGAAATGATCCAAGAAGAGCAATAAACAACAGAGCCCGGTTGCTAGTTGAGTAGCCTCGCTTGGCATCTATGTCCAAGCAGAGTGCCTACATGTACTATTGTCAAGGGCTTATTGATGATAAATGGCAGAGAGGTCATTATTTCCCTGAACCCAATTGCAAAACCTCCTCATTCTTATAAGCACAGTCATGCCTGAAAGACATTTAAGGATATTTGTGACTGTCTAGAAGCATGAAGGCAGCAGTGCCAAGCTTAATGGGCAGAAATGTGCGCGGAAAGACATAGCAAAATTACCCAAAAACCCAAGACTTCAAAATGTATGACAGTGAAATAAGAGAAGTTAGATTCATAGAAGTGTAAGACCCCCAAATTAAGAGGATATTGTTTAATAGGTTCCTCTATAGCAAAACTGTTAGCTGCACAAAGATTGTGCATCTAGCTAAGTTAGAGATCCATATTTCTCCTAATAAGGGACTCTTTTTTTGCCTTGATTGCTTTCCCATTAAATCACATTCTATAAGTCGTTAATAAATACAGCCATGGTGTATGTGCCTATTTGGAGGAGCTAGCGGGAATAGATCAACAAATAATCACAGAACTAGAAGAGAATCTAGAATTTTACTAGTTCAATTCTATCATTTTACCTTTCCCTCCATGATACCAGCCCAGAGATTGAGTTAACTGAAGCACACACAGCTCATTTGTGACAGTCGGGACTTGAAGAGAAGTTTTTGCCTCTGGGTCCTTTGGTCATCCCATTGCTTTTCCTTGATGCTGGATATATCTATATCACATGCAAAGCTTTCTCTTAACTTTAATTTCTCTATAACTTTTGGTTATATTATTCTTTATGTAGCCAAGGTCCTAGCATTGATGTGATGAGAGAGAAAGAGGAGGAAGAAGGGCTCCTGTTCTACATTTACTGGGTTTTAAGGAAAATGGTGCAAGCAACAAGTTTATGAATAAGAGAAAACTGCTAATGTTCCAATAAGGACATTCTATAGAATGTTAGAGATTGTTGACAAGGTATCTTACCGAATCTTGAAGTTAAAAGAGTATTAGTCTATTCCCTACTTTTTAAAAAAATATTTATTTATTTTTGAGAGAGTATGAGAGGGGGAGGGGCAGAGAGAGAGGGAGACACAGAATCTGAAGCAGGCTCTAGGCTCCAAGCTGTCAGCACAGAGCCAAAGTGGGGCTCCAACTCACGAACAGTGAGATCATGACCTGAGCGAGAGTCAGATGCTTAACTGACTGAGCCACCCAGGCACCCTTAGTCTATTCTGTTTTGAGGAACAAAGCCAATACTTGTACATATAGCCAAAAGGGGCTTTTACAATCAGACCACAACTTTACTTCTAGACTTCATTTTAAAGCTCTCCCTGCCTTTCTTCCCGAAAACTGTATGTTCTAGCCATATGTAATTTTTTCCTATTCCCTGTTGGTTCATCCTTTATTCTTCCTAACTTAATACTTTGGGGTTTTTTGTTTTTTGTTTTTGTTTTTTGGGTTTGTTTTGTTTTGTTTTGTTGTTTTTCAACACAGCAATGTTCTCAGCTAAATGTTTGCTTTCCTAGACTGTCTTGTTGCTAACAGAGGTGGTGGGGTAGAAGGAAGATGAAAGGGAATGTGTGACTTTAAAATCATAGGAGAAGGGAAGAAGGTTCTAGCAAAGCTCTATCTTTCCAGGTAAAATAGGATGGCTGGTGTCACCATTTTGTCTTTTCTCTTCCTTTTGACTGAAGTTTGTGTGTGATATTTGGAGCTCTAGCAGCCTCCCTGCCACCGTAAAGGAAAGACATACCTAATTCCCTGAACCATATCCAGCAAAGACCTATTGAGACTTTTCTTCCTATGTAATAAAACAAAACAACAACAACAACAACAAAAAACCTACTGTCATTGAGTGTTCTGTTACTTGCAATGGATAACATTTGTAACTGATACATTCTTCCACAGTGCCATTATTTTCCCATGCCTTTTCATATACTGACACTTTTGAAATGTTTCCTCTTTTTATTGAAATGTGTTATTTTACCTTTAAGAAAGCGATTAACTATAGCGTTTCCCGTTTAATCCTTCTTCAATCCTCCATGAGTTGTTAATTCCAAACCTTTATGTGTCCTCATAGCTGTTTGTACTCACATTCATTAGGTATTTCTAATATGTTTACGATAATTTTGTATATAATCTATACAGTTTCCATAGACTCCATAGGGGTTGTATTAACATTAATATTCATTTGTTATTTCAGTTCTCTCACATTTATGATACTGCAAAGCAGGAAGTTTCCATAAGCACACCACACTCACTTCTCAAGTATTGTGGACATCACATGTAGGCAAAGATGAGTCTTTGACTCTGGATTATACTGTTGTTGCAGTCTCAGGCCTCTCCTGGTAGAATCTTCTGTTCATCAGGCCTTTGTTGGATCTAATAA
Source organism: Panthera onca (assembly GCF_046562875.1). Classification (NCBI taxonomy): domain Eukaryota; kingdom Metazoa; phylum Chordata; class Mammalia; order Carnivora; family Felidae; genus Panthera; species Panthera onca. The sequence goes on along the minus strand of NC_138347.1, from coordinate 31,037,376 downwards.
GTATTTTAGCTCTCTGCTCTACCCGCCACAAAAGCTCCTTCTTCCTGGGAAAATGAAGTTCTGATCTGGGTACCGAATCTAGGGCAGCCCTGAATGGCATCTGGCATATGTGGGTCCTCGAACAATGTTTCATGAATCAATGAGACCAAGGAAGGCTAAATGACAATGTGCAAAGCTGTTTGGCTAGTTAATGGTGGAGCTAGAAGTTTCTTAAGCCCACACTCCTTCCTCCAGATGACCTTAAGGAAAACTTGGAGCATAATGAAAGCCGAACGGATAACACTGTTAGCAGTAGCTTCGATTCTCCAGGAAAATCTCTTTTTTGCAGTTAAATCTAGGATGTATAACTTAACAAACAGGAAGCCATCATATCCCACAGATGATCTGTGCTCTGCCTCACACTGCTTGGCATGCCATGTGCCTTGAAAGCCCATGGATAATCCAAAAAAAAGCACAGTGGAGGACAGCTCTGCTTCTGTTAGAGAATTTACAAGGTCCCAGTAGAGTTCGTGTTCTACTCGTCATATGGGGAAAAATCAAATAAATAAGCATGGTCAGATGAGTGCATGTGACTCAGTCACTCACTTTCATATTCATCTATACACATGCACACACCACACCTACATATCACTTCGTTTAGATGTATGTCAGCAAACTCAGAAGATAGGGCAAAGGGAACTGACAGAAGCAAAAAGACAGTAATCAATACTTGAGTTGCCCTGGCAACTGGTGGAGGGGAAGAAAAGCTACTGCCAAGTGATTCTTATAACAATAGTCATCCAGGAGAATCCTGCTGTAGCACTGTGAACCATCTGGCTTAAAAAATAGGGGAGAGTAGCAGTGCCAGGGCATCACATTATTTTATTCCTGCTTCACCCTACCCCCCAAACCCAGGCTTCTGACAGAAACTAGTACTGATTCAGCTAAAAAAAAAAAAAAAAAAAAAAAAAAAAGATAAAAAAAACTACATAGGATGTATTCAGGTGAGGGAGACAGGAATTTTTTCTCTTTCTCTTTTCATTATCTGAAGTTTTAAAATAAGTCTTGTATTATCCTGCTCAGGCTGCCATAATAAAATACCACCAACTGTGTGGATTAAACAACAGAGATTTACTTTCTCATAGTTCTGGAGGCTAGAAAACCCAGCTTCAAACGGTCGGCAGATTTGGCTCCTAGAGAGAACTCTTCTCCTGGTTTTCAGATAACTGTCTTCTTGCTACTTCCTACCATGGCCTTCCCTCTGTGGCATGTGGAGAGAGAGGGAGAGAGAGGGAAAGAAATCTCTTTCTATTATAAAATAAACAACGATGTCAGATTAGGGCTCCACCCATAGGGCCATATTTAACCTTAATTACCTCCTAAAGGCCCCTTCTCCAAATACAATCACATAGAGGGTTAGAGTTTTAACATAGAAATTTTAGGTGAGAATTCATTTCATATCTTAAAGTTTGTACCTTTCTCACATGAAAAATACATTAATTTTACCTCAACAGCCCAAAAAAGTCAACTCACTTCAGCATCAAGTCTAAATTCTAAAGTCCAAGGGGCGCCTGGGTGGCTTAGTCAGTTGAGCATCTGACTTCGGCTCAGGTCATGATCTCACAGCTCGTGAGTTTGAGCCCCGTGTCAGGCTCTGTGCTGACAACTCAGCCTGGAACCTGCTTCGGATTCTGTGTCTCTCTCTCTCTCTCTGTCCCTATCCCACTCACATTCTGTCTCTGTCTCTCTCAAAAATAAATAAACATTTAAAAAGATTACTTTAGAAATTCTAAGGTCCAAACTCCCATCTAAATATCATCTAAGTCAGGTATGAATGAGACTCAAGGTATGATTCATCCTGAGGCAAAATTTGTTGTCAGCTCTGAATCTGTGAAAGCAAAGTATGTACTTCCAAGTTACCATGGTAGGAGAGGCATAGGTGGGACATTCTCATTCTAAGAAGGAGAAACTGGAAAGAAGAAAGGATGACAGGCCCCACCCTAGTCCAAAACGTGGGAGTGCAAATTCCATTCAATCTTAAATCTCAAAAATAATCCCCTTTTGTTTAATGCCCTGCCTTCCAGGCCTACTGGGCTGCAGTGTCACCCCCTGACTCTTTAGGGCATCCTTCTTCCTTTGTTGCTGGAGTCCCATCCTACCCATGCAGGGGGGCTTGTTCATGCAGTTACCAGTGAAGGCCTCCTTGTCCAATGAAAAGTAGGCACAAATAGTCTTGCCCCTGGGACTATCGCGGGAATGGCATCTCTCATGATCTCTGAGCTGAATCTCGGGTCAATCTTCCTTTTTCTCAAAGTTTAACACATATGTTCGCAGCTTTCCTTCAATCCCTCCTATTTTCTGTTTCTGTCTGGTGTTTCTGCTGGCATAATGCCATCTCTGATCCTGCCTTCTACTGAGATGGGTGGTTAAAATCATGCTTTATACTTGTAGAGGCCACTTTTAGACAACAGTCTTGCGCGATGGAGACCTGAATATGGTAAAAGGACCCACTGTAACAACCGCTGCGCTGAATACAAACAGGCTCATAAGCTGACCCACCTCATAATATCCATAAGCCCTAGCTGACAAATGGTCTACTTACAACCAGGCCCAGGTACCAAAAAAGGAAAATCCCATATGTTCCCATACCTTTTCCCGCTAGACACAGCCCCCCACCCCTGCCACATGGCATACCGTCTCTCCTTTGGTATCCTGCCTGCCATTCCCTTGTAGTGTATTCAGTAAACTTCTATCTCCATTGTTCTACCTTGGGTGAATTCCTTCACCCAGTTGGGTCACCCCACACTCAAACTAATGGCTTTATCAACTGGTTTTTGGTCACACCCTTCGTGTTCTTTTCAGAACCAACTTTCTCATTTTTTGCAATATACACAGGCTGAGAATTTTCCATATTTTCAAGTTCTTGTTACTTTTTGCTTAACAATCTGTTCTTTATTTCATCTCTTTCTCTCCTTGTGCATTTTACTATATAAACAGTCAAGATGAAGCAAGCCACTTCTTCAATACTTGGCTTAGAAATCTCCTCCACTAAATATCTAATTTCATAACTGGTAAGATCTACTTTTGACAAACATTTGAATATCCACACAATTCCACCAAGTTCTTTGTCATTTTATAATGATTGCTTTTCTTCCAGTTTCTAATAACCTATTTCTCCTTCCCATCTAAGATCTCACCAGAATGGTCTTTAATGTCCATATTTTGACCAACAATCTGTTCATGATTCATGTCTTCTGTAAGAAGATGGAAACCTTCTCTCCAGCTTTCCTCTGCTTTGTTTTTTGAGCTACCACCAAAATTACCTTTAGCATCAAGATTTCTATCAACAGTCCCTTTTCCTCAATCTTGGCTTGTTCTAGCATGCACCTCAAAACCCATTACTCAGGAGAACCTGGGTGGCCCAGTAGCTTAAGTGTCTGACTTCGGCTCAGGTCATGATCTCATGGTTTGTGAGTTTGAGCCCTACGTCGGACTCTGTGCTGACAGCTCAGAGCCTGGAAACTGTTTTGGATTCTGTCTGTCTCTCTCTCTCTCTCACTCTCTCTCTCTCTCTGTCCCTCCTCTGCTGGTGCTGTCTCTCTCTCAAAAATAAACATTAAAAATATTAAACCCCTCCCCCCGCCGCAAAAAAGAAAAATTACTCAGTTCCAAAGGAACTTCCTTATTTTTAGGTATTTATAATGGTAGGACTCCATATCTCAGTCCCCAGATCTGTATTAGTCAGCTTTGGCTGTCATAACAAATACCATAAATGGGGTGGCTTAAATGATAGAAATATGTTTTTCACACTTTTGGAGGCTGGAAGTCTCAGATCAAGGTCCAGCTAGGTTGCTCTCTGGGGAAAGATCTCTCCCTGGCTTGCAGCTAGCCTCCTTAATGCTGTTTCCTCACATGGCCCTTCCTCTGTGGCAGGCCTCTTTTCTACCCTTCTACTCTTCTTATAAGACTACCAGTCCTATTGGATTAGGGCCCTATTCTAATGACCTCATTTAACTTCAATTACCTCTTGAAGGCCCTTTTTCCAAGTACAGTCACATTGGGAGTTAAGGCTTCAATATATGATTGGGAGAGGAGGGGACATAATTCAGTTCCTAGGGAGACTGTTCACAACATACAACTTTTTCTAAAACACAACTTGATGAAAAGGAAACAAATATTTCTGGGGTTTAGTAAATGGACATGAACAGATATGAATGGATAACTTGATTTACTTTTATTATAATAAATTATTCCAGGTGTTAACCAACTATTCTAGCTAGTCAAGGTATTTTAATTAGGTGCCATTATTAGCCACAATGAGGTACAAACCTATAGTTCAACTGGTAGCTAAAATAATTTCTTCTAACTATAAAAGAAGTATGATGCAAATTTCTTTACAGGAATGAAGAAAATATAAACTAGGTAATGCAACTGAAATTTACTTTGAAATTATGGGTAATTACCCAGAGTTTAGAGATAATTAAACCTAAAAAACATGTGCCCTCTTACCTCTTGGGCCATCTTTCTAGACTAATTATACACTTTTGTTCTTCTATGGAGAAGGCAGCTGAGTTGGTTACTTTATTCTCCAACTCATATATGTTATAATTCTCTCTACAGACTAATGACAAGAGTTTTGTAATTGATTTTGCAAAAAAAAAAAAAAAATAGATTTAAACATGTAGGGTGTGAGGATTAATATATCCACTGTAACAAAGTCTATGTTGTATTTTTCTTCAAATGTAACATGTAGTAATAGTTTTCTTCTAACAAGTGTACCTACATTTACAACATGCCTTCAGCATGTACTTCAGTGACTTCTCTTAAAAAATGGTGGGCAAAACTGCTTAACATATCCACATGAACTTGGGCTCTACATTGCTGTCTAACCATATCTTAAACCATATTCATTCTATGCTCTCTGATATTGGCATTATCATAATGGGCCCAAATGGGAACAATGTGACAACTCTTAAAACAAGATAATTCAATGACGGCTCAGTAGAAAAACTATATACAAATATGTAAGATAGATTGAAACCACACCCAAAAAGTGCTACCATACTTAGGACCAAAAAAGATTGTGGAATAGCAGTGGCTATGGAACCTGGGAAGAAAGATCCCTTTGGAGAAGACTTGAAAGAAAAAGTGGTCTTTAGTGGAAGGACATTGCCTGACGCACCCCCATAGAAAGGGCCAGAGAAAAAACTATCCTAACTTCTTTATTCTTCCCTCAACTTTTAAAAAAGAAAAATCAGAGCTCTGCAGTGGCCAAATCTAACTATGAGCCAAAGTTAAGGGAATCCATTGTTATAACCTATACCAGTCATCTACTGGGGCAGAAAGCTGGATGGTGAAGAGTATTTTGGAGGGACAATAGCAATATCCAACAAATGGGGTATGATTATGTTGTGTTTGTGATTCTCTCTCCTCACTAAGGGTGTTAGCATATACCATTCCTTCTCCTTGAGCAATCCTTCTATTGACTTTGCTAATTATTATTTATTCTTTGGATGTTAGTTTAGAAAGTGATTTCTTTAGTTAAGCCTTTTTTAGCTCTTTATTAGTCAGGATATTTCAGGTGATACTGTGATAATAAATAACACTAAAATCCCAATGGCTTCATGCAATGAGGTTATTTCTTACTAGCAAGGCCAACTTCATGAGCCTGCAACATAGGCAGTGACACAGGACCTCATGCTCAAGAAGGGCCAATGTCTGGTTTAACTGCTTTAGTCATCTTGGTATTCTTAATGATTGTTTTTTAAATTGTGGTAAAATATACATAACATGAATTTTTGCCATTTTTAAATGTACAATTCAACGGCATTCATTCAGTACATTCACATTTGCGCCAGGCCCTACACACTGTATAGCCAGTTCTGTTCACTAATGGCATATGTCCGTCATGGGAATCTGCTCCAACTAGTCACTGAGTCATCCAGGCCTATGGGATCTTCAGAATCTTGTAACTTCAATCCCAGAAACACATGGTCCCTCCAATGCCTCAGCAGGAGGAGAACAGTCCAATAGTTAGGCATACCTGTTCTTCTATTCTGCCTTACAAAGATATGTAGTTGGAAAAGGAAGAGTATTTTAATAGTCTTTTCAGATAACAATGAATAGTCTTTTTGATAACATATCAAACTTGACAAGTGGAATTTTCTGAAATTAAGTTGCAACGTAAAATTTGTAGCCATATCACTGAACTTTTAAAACTCTGTTACATTTGGGGCGCCTGGGTGGCGCAGTCGGTTAAGCGTCCGACTTCAGCCAGGTCACGATCTCGCGGTCCGTGAGTTCGAGCCCCGCGTCAGGCTCCGGGCTGATGGCTCGGAGCCTGGAGCCTGTTTCCGATTCTGTGTCTCCCTCTCTCTCTGCACCTCCCCCGTTCATTCTCTGTCTCTCTCTGTCCCAAAAAATAAATAAAAAACGTTGAAAAAAAAAATAAAAAAAATAAATAAATAAAACTCTGTTACATTAAAATCCATTAGTCTATCATGCACTTTGAATAGATCCTTTGTCTATGTAAAATTTTAAATATCATGCTATGGCCATTTGGAAAATATTGACTCACTGAGTTATGCAGATCTTCTAATTGCAGCCTCATTTTGTTACAGATCGAAAATCATATATACTAATATCATTGCCAGTATCACTAGAAAAGCCTTTAAGGTATTAGAAGGTTGTCAACTGCATGGTAGCCTGGGCAAGTTTTCAAAAATTCTAATTTTTTCTTGAAAGCTCAAATGTTTTCATTAATAATACTCTCATATTTGCTTGAAGTGTTAGGCTCACTTCTTTCATTTTTGAAAAAAAAAATCTGTTGAATGTTCAAATAGGCAGTAGTTATTTTAAGTCAGTATGTTCTATTTTAAAAAGTGGTTACTTCAGTCCCACACATGGTTGATCTTGGAACTCCCATTCATATGTTGGTATAAAGCCGAAGTGCTTCGTGGGTACTTCCTATCCACTGCATCACACATAACAAGATGCGTACTCAGGGTTTGAGATTTAACAGAGTTAATACTTTTTACTGCATCATCAAATACTCTTATTATTATTATTTTTTTTAATGAGAATTGTGTGATGGTGAATATCATGGGCTGAATTCAGCTCCCCACCCCAAATGCAAGTGTTGAATTCCTAAACAGTAGTACCTCAAAATGTGACTGTATTTGGAGATAGAGTCTTTGAAGAGGTAAATAAGGTAAAATGAGGAAATTAGAGTGGGCCTTAATCCAATACAACATGTGTCCTTGTAAGTGGAGGATACTAGGATACAGTGGGAGGACCATATAGAGACACAAGAAAAAGTCAGCTACCCATGAGCCATGGAGAGAGGGATCAGAAGAAACTAACTGCCCATATTTAGACCTTGGATTTCTAGTTCTCAGAACGGTGAGGAAATAAATTTTTGTTTTTAACTCACTTAGTCTGTGATATTTTGCTACGGTAATCCTAAGAACTAATACAAAAGCTACAGTGAAGAATACAATGACTTTTTATACAGTTTGATGCTACTAATTTGATTTGTGCTACAGGGGTAACAGACCTACCTCTACTTTTGCATTCTCATTGTAAGTATAGACTCAATGAAAAAGACAAATAGCATTTTAATATTATAATAAAAATAGTGTTGACCTCACAGTCTCTCTGAAAGTGTCTCAAGGACACCCCAGGTAGAACCACTAGGTTATCCATATAATACATTTTATTTTATTATTATTATTGTTGTCTGGTCCCTCTAGCAGCCCACTAACTCCATCTTTTCTAAAATGTCTGATGATTTGCATAAATCTGGAAAGATCTCAAGCTATCTATTTCTTCTAGAATTTTTCAGAATCTGTATGAAACATGATCTCTTGAAAATAATTAACATCACATATAAGTCTCCTTTTGTATGATTGTATCTCCAAATGAAAAAAAAATGTTTTGAATATAACTTTAACACTCTGCCATTCTTTTTCTTAATTTAATTAGAAAGAGTGGGTAGGACTGGAGCAACATTATTCCATAACTAATTATATTTATTTTGTTGCCAACTCATTCATTGCATCTACTCTGAAACTATTTACACATTGGCAACGTGTTAAGTTATATTAAATCTGTATTTTTAAACCATTTTGGGGGGAACATATTCTGTCTGCATCCAAAAGCTTTATCTGATCCAGGGGTATTCTAATGACAGTTTTGAAAATAAAAATTGTATTTTTTCTTATAATTTACTTCTTGTGTTTAATATGAACCTTAACAACTTGGATTGGCAGTTAGGAAAAAGAAATTAATACTCTTATGATAGTAATAAACAAGAAACCAGAATTGAAATGTTAATAAGGCTGAAACCTGTTCCCTGTTTTTCCTGGTAATTGCCCCTGAACCATCCTGTACTGAGGAAAACCAGTGTGTATATGGCACATTCATCAACACCTGTATGGAGAAATGTAGTTTCACTCATTTCATTGATGAGTGTCTTGTTTCCTGAGTATATTCAGTGACTTCTTGGGGTGGGGGGGTGTTCAACGAATGTACTGCATATTCCATAGCATAGCTGAGTTCCTTTAGAAGGAAGTTCTTTTGTGGGAGCATATGCCAGTATCATTTTTAGCTCAAGGACAATTTCTTCCATATAATGCCACATTCAGGCATTTGGTAAATGCTTAAGGTGGTGCAAGGATCTTCTCATAGGAAAATATTGACTCTATTTGCTCCCTAAGTATATGCTGCTTAAGTGGATTGACCTCCCCAGGTATAAAAAAAACTGGTCTACCGCCTACAGTTTAACACCACCAATAAAATTGCCTTGAATACGTAATATTTACTGTGACTTCAACCCTCAGCTTGTATAAAGGGTTTATATTAAAAAATGATCTCTTTGAATAATAGTCCTCTGACTTTTGCAAAGCTGCAGTCGAAGATAGTGCTACTGGCTTACCCATCATTTATACAAAAAATCTCCTGCTAAGTTTTTGCTTGCTTGAGATTTTAGCAGAATAAATGTTTGTCTCTTCAGAGGAATTTTATGCTATTTACTTTGGCATAAAGAGGTAAAATGATGCGGTATGATGTTGTGCTCCTCTTAGGTGGAGTTAAGTCCAAACTTACCATTCAACAGCCCTGTGACTGGTAGCTTCTAAACACATTTTTGTTGCCTTCCATTATGTTTCCAAGACTAATTAGCTTATTTTGCAAAATGTTTAGACTTTAAGCTCTTAGGGTATTTAGTCAAATGGAATAAATGCTTTTACAAGGAAAGTCACAATGCCATTCAACTTAATGTGGTAAAATAATTCAGTGGGTGCCAGGATATTCAAATCAATTCAATATTTAGGCAGCCCTTCAATTCAGCGTTGTGTCAGAAACTGGCAGTTGCAAAAGGAGTAGAAGCCATGGTGTTTTAGTGCCGTACATTTTTAAATTTTTCACAATCTTTATTTAGAAAGTCTCAAATGGTTGGGAAAATAAATATACATGTCTTCAAGGGGAAAAAATAATCTCTAATAGCACTAAATTCAAACACGGAAAACTTGAAAATCCCTGATGACAAGCTAGAACTAAAGACAGATATCAAATAAAGTGTGGAGCAGGTATAGTTTATGCCTGGGGAGCCAATCTAGCAAACTCACACTCCAGAGTAGGTTGAATATTGCCTCTAAGTCTCAGAGCAAGTATATTTGGTCAGAAAATAGTTTTGCATGCTGTTTGTATGTGTGTGTTTATGCATGTGGGTGAGTATCACAACATTAAAGTTCTTGTGCATTTTAAAACTATGGAGTCATCTTAAAAGAGAAAGTTGCAGGGAATTGATGATTAATTATATTTTGCCATTTCATAATTATCCATACTTAGTCCCATGCTCTAATTATTTTTCATGTTTCTAAGCTTTTCTGTAGTTGGTCTTTAAAAAGAGATAATCAACAACTCATTAGGATCCTGGGGGAAAACAGAATGGAAAGGAGGAAAGGCAGGAAGACCAAGATTTGCTTTCAAATCTATTTTTCCCTTCTAAGTTTTATTGCACATTATTATCCTTGTTTTCATTCATGTATTCTTTCCAGGGTATAGTTTTATTTGTTTTTGCTCCTTTTGTAGTTGGTCCTCAGGCAGATTATTGTTGCAAGATTTATCAGCATTGTGTATTGTCCTTAATTTTCCCTAATGAAGTTCCTATTTGAGCCCTGGGGTCTGGCTTGGCTCTGCCGTGTTCAATTGCGTATGTGTAGAGAGTCGCTCTGCCCCATTTGGGATTGTATTGTATTAATCATAATTGGTCTCATTCTGCTTCTGTCTGGTATTTCTCGTTATTGTTTACATGAAACTATACACTTTCTAAATGGGGATATTTCACACTCTATTATAATTATGATATTTATTTTGTTTGTCGATTTCAGCTTATATAACATTCTTCATTGGGAAACATACCACGTGCATGGCTAGTTTGGATACATAAAATTTGGAGGTAGAATTGAATTTTCCCATTTACAAAAGCACAAATCCTCTTTGAGGATGAGGTGTCCTTACATCCCCAGAATGGAAAAGGAAGCATGTGAAGGGGTCGTAGGAGACTGTGTTTTGTTACGTCTTCACTAAGTGTAGGCATTCTTAGTCTACCTCTTTTCATCCCATTCACTCTTTCTTCCCCAGTGTATCTTTGTTCTATTGTTGTTTTCCAAACATTCCATACTATTGACTATTCCACTTACCATTTACTATTCTGTATTTACAATGCTGTAGCATCTCAAGGCTCCATGCTTTTGCAGAGGAAAGTTGAGCCCTTATTTATCTCCTTTGTCTAGAAGGAACAGAGACTGTCTGAGGCATTATTCAGTCTGGGACACCTATCTTAACTCCTGGAGTCTGAATCTGAATTAGGTACCCACCTTCCATATGCCACAGTAACACTCTGTGTATATTTATCATACCTTGCATTCCATCAAATTGGAAATGTTGGTTCAGTTCACTGGTTATTTCATTAGACTGTAGTTTCCTGTAGGCTAAAGACTGTATCATGTCTGCTGGGTCTCCTCCAGCCTATCTTCTATCAAATCCTTACAATCAATAGCAACTCAAACTCTTTTATCACTGAAGTCTCACGTGCCCATGCGCATCCTCTCCTCCTCCTACCTGTTAACTCCTCAAATTGATTTCTAAAACACTCACTATCTTATATGATTTGCTTCACTTTCTACTTCTAATAAAATGTTCACTCTGTGCTTTATATTGCCCTCCAACTAGTTTATGAGATTCTATTATTTGTTATTGCCAGCCCCCACTATATTGTGCCAAGCAAAATACCGTGTATACAACATTTGTTTATTCATCTTAAAACATTTGCTCATTTGAACAACAAAATACCCGTTCCTTCATATATACACATGTATGTATTATATATATGTGATGTATATAATACATATAAATATAAATACACATATGAGAGTATGTATACATATATGCAAATATAAATGCATATATATAAACATAAATGCACATAAAAATGTGTATATGTACGTATAAATGCATATGTAATTTGTCTAGAAAAATAGAGATTATCGGAAGAATTGTTCTGTCTGGAATGCCTACCTTGACCCCCATAGTCTTTGTTGGTGTCTGTGTTTCAAAGTCTATGAGTCTATTCATCATATCTTAGATTCTACTGAATTGAAAACTATTCATATATGTACATGTGTATATATGCATGCGTGTGTGTGTGTGTGGATATGTGTGTGGATATGTTTATGTGTTTGTGTACATGGATGAGTGAATTTCCTATGACATGCATTGGTTATACATTTTAAGTTTTATAATTCTTTTTATTTGGCTTATTAGAACAGATTCAAAATATCTTTCTACTTATGATTCATTGATGAAAACAGTTCTTATCATCATTATAAATTTTAACCTTTTTAATAACTATTCAAATGATTTTAGTAGGACTTAGATGGTATTAGATATTTAGCACACATGTTCTTTAAAGTTGTCATACGTATATGGGTGTTTGTGTTATACTTTTTAGGTACAGTTGTGGACTATGTTTCAGGAAAATGTTAGGAAAAAAAATAGTATCACCAACATTAATGAAAACAAGGTGTAATCCTTGGTGGACAATTACTTGCACAAGAAATGCTTGCACATTTATTGAAAATGTTTTAATCCCTCTTTTTAAACTGAATGTTCCTCTCCGTTTATGTCTTTTTTTTTTTTTTTAGGCTGCTTCCATTTGTCCCATCATTTTTATTAGAATAACCATTACCCACAGGCAATTACTCTCAAATCACCTATGTTGGGGCATTTTAATCTATTGGTTGCATTCATCTACCATCTCAAAATTAATTAAGTAAATTTAAATCCTTCCTTCCTACATTTCACTTTAATTTCTCTTATATCATATTCTTTTATACTTAATGCTGGCCACAGTTCCTGTAACGATAATCCTCAATTTCTCTTTTGTACTTTTATATTTATCTATTTCTGAGTACGCTCATTTTCATCATTACTAATTGGCTGCATTTTGCTTTCCACCGGGACTTAGTTCTTCTGTATTGTCTTACCGAGAAATCATAAGTCCTCTCTCCCTAGTTTTTTTTTTGGTATTTGTTTTGTTATGAAATTATTTTTAGCACTATTTGAAGTAGAACTTTGCAATAATCAGACAGTAGCCTTAAAAAGGAGTACATTATCCTTTTGTGAGAGTTGGGAGCTGGGTGAGGGGAGACAATGATTGTATTTTTATGCTTTAGATTTAGCCAAATGATTTGGAGACTTAGCCTACAAAAGGATTGTGGAACAGTGAAAGAACATAATGGAATCATACCTGTTGCCCAAGTGCTAAACACTGATCTCAGGTAAGTACTTACACTTTGTCATAAATGGGAAGGATACATGCAATTTCTCACTGAATACTTTTTCTCTGTTATCTCTACAGAGTACCTGAGATTCACACATTTCTTTGTCATGAGTTGATACCGACTTTAAAAAACCACAGCAAGGGAAAAAAAAATGGCAAAGGTACTTTGGGGCCATTAATGCAGAGCCTAGGGACAGAATGAAGTACGGTGATTTCTAGGAGAGTATTTCTCAAAGTGAGTGTCCCAAACTACTGGTTTCACAAGATGCCTCAGGACAAAGTGTTCTATGTTATATAACATTTGAGCAACTTTGAGAAGGAGTCAAGTAATAAAGAAATCTCTTTATATGTTCATCCATTCTTTTCTTCTTTATTTTTAAAATACCTATTAAAATTCCGTAGACTATTTTGAGAAAGACTGGAATATGGATAATATGACAGGGTGAGGGGGTATGAATGAAGCTAATGCAGATTTTATTGCTTGAGAATATATTTAAAAGCCTTGTTCATTGTCTCTCTTCCCTTAGCTCAAAAACATTCATCAAAAAGATACTTTCCTAGACATCAGGGCTGTACTTAATAGAAGATACTAATCTATTTATGAAGGCAAAAGCTATTTCTGTTTTAACCACGTTCTATATTTCTTAGCACAATGTCTCAGTACTTGCTTGCAAAACTAATGAATAAATAGCCAAAACAACAACAACAAAAAATCCAAACCGCTTGTCAGAAACAAATTATTGGTAAATGTTGTCTAGAGAAACACCATATAAAAATTGTCCAAAAAAGTCTCCTACCTAGAAGCTGCATCCACTAAGGTATTTTCCAGGCAAAGGGTGCTATGGTGTTATGAGCTAAGGGCATTTATAGTGACCTGCCAATTCCCTATCATGGACATTGACTAGAGCCCAAGGTGAGTGTATTTGAATTATAAAAGTGCCTGTCTCTGACTAATTACCAAGATAACTGCATATATATATTTCTTGTAGCTTAACTGCTGCCAGGAGAAAGTGTGTAAACTGGGAGATACAAAGGCAGGTCACACCCAGCCATACAATTGTCTTGCATCTGTCTCTGGGATCCTTGACAGCTTTGCATTCCTCTCTTATACCAAATTCCTTCTCTGCACCTGAAGGAAATTCCCTCTAAGGCTGAAAACCAAAACCAAGACTGCAGTAATTCATTGAGGTAAAAGAGTTCCTGAAACTTTTTGGAGACAACGTATTATCTTCCTTTCCTGGTAAGTCTTTCCATGTGTCTTTTCTTTTGAATTCTTACAACGTGCTTTTCAGTTATTGCAGTTTTATTTCACATCTTTGTTAGGAAGTGAGATTTAGCATGAATTTGGCTGATACTCTCTTTGGATGATATAAAATACATTTTCACAAATTGACGACATTGTGTTATTTATTGTTAAAATGCTTTCTTACAACACGGATATATCTTTTCTATGGTTAATATATAATAGTGAAGAGAGCGTAGTGTATCATTTTAATAAATCTTTCTGATAATTTTGTACTTTTGCCATTTTCAGGTGTTTCCGTAATGCACCCAGATTCAATAAAGCAATGATTGTTTTGTAATTCCTCTACTATTTGTCATATAGGTAAATGATAAATTTGTCTTTAATCACACATATTATGGATTATCATTGTATTATATTAATGCGACATTATTTGTGATTCTTCCAATACTATTTTATTTTCATGTTAACTTATTTTAAATGAAACTCTGAAGTGTATTACCCACTTACCATGTGCTTTAAAAATAGTTTTTAATAAATTGCTTCAGAGTTCAAGAAGTTTCTTTTTTCACTTTTACTATTATTATATAATTTTAAAGAATGCATAACCTTCTTTTTTATTTTTAGAAATAATTTGATCTTGTAAGTGTAGTTAGTGAAAAAGAATGAAATATTCATGGAGTATAATAAAATTGGAACTTTTTCTTTTCTATCCAGTCTCTAAGATCACTTTTCAACATCCATCATCTTAAACAAAGTTATCATTAGCTACTCGAAGGCAATTAAGAAATATCCACTTTCTTCCAATTCTCATGCTTATTTATATTTAACAAATGATTTTTAGGGTAATTTTGTAGACAAGAAGTTTGTATTCTATCCATCTACAGGTCTTTATGGGGTGGGGAAGGTCAGATCTGGAAAGGAGGGCGTATAGAGTGGAATCTATGATTTCAAATGCTTTTTTGTATTCATCAGTGTCATTAGTATAGTCATTTATATAAGTCAGTTCCAATTGTATTTACCACTGCCCAACCCATTACCACAAGAGAAAATAAGATTTTGCATTTGGTCACAAAATATTAATGGGGAGTTGCACAAGTGACAGTATGGTCTGTTTTGATTATTCTACAAGGCAAGTCTGTTTTACATAAATGGCTTTTTTACAAATTTGAAATGTGAATATATTTTATTTTTTCCCAGTGAGTACACAATACACAATTCTTTGACAATACTATTAACCAATTTTATGCCAATTTCTTTTCTGGTCTAACATCAAATGAAACACATTAAGATTTTGGACGCTGTTTGGTGACTTAAACAAACTAGTTAAAAAAAAGTCAATCTATAAAACAAAGTATAAAAAGTCTACCCACGGCCACAAAATCCCTTATCTTGCAACACTTTAAAGTCACAATAAATGATTTTGAAGATGATGAGATAAGAAAAATCAGTAAACTGAAATTCATTTAAAAAAGGTATGGGGTTCCATTTGAAGTACACATTGTAGAGAAGCAAAATAAAAGTAACTTCATCTCTAAGATAATGTGGAAAGACATGTTGCTTTACACCAATTCTTGGCATGTAACTTGATAAATACAATGTACAGAAGCAGATGTACAAATTAGTGAATGTCATGGATCTGCATATCTTTAATACTGATACACAATCACTTTCCAGTGAGGAAGATAAACCACAGTTTAGAGCTCATCGGCATTGTTATAATTATGTTGTCAATGGACAATTACCTAAATTTGTTGAACAGAAATTGGAGGTGTTCTATCAAAGCTCGTATAAACTTTCAACTTGAATCCCATTGAAGATATATTTAAATTCCCAGAGCATTAAACTATGACAAAGAACACCATTTAATCTGTTTTGTTAGAGCAAGTATACGTGCAACATTTTTACTTCCCTTTGGTTATATGATATCTTAAGTGTTGGTCTTGATTTTCCTATATGCTCCCTTGTACTGAGTTCGAATCCTATGAAGGAATCCATTGTTGTCAAGTCCCTGGACTATCCCACTTTAAATACATCATGGAAAAGATCTGGGGAGGGGTGGGGCGACTCTCTCTGCACACACTGAGGCATTCCTGAGCTGGGATACTGATGGGTGTTTCCCCAATGGAGACTTTGCACGTTGAGAATGGAGCTGTATTGTTCAGGGCCTGGCTGCACCATGGCATTGCCTGTGAGCGTGAGATAAGTTTACATTCTCTCCCATCCAGATTTCCCTCCGACAACTTATACAGGCCTTGTTTAGACCTGAAGAAGAGTGAGCTCAGTGATTTCTAATGACATTCATTGACTGGGCTGCAAAATGAAAAAAATGACGTTCTCATACATGTTTGTATTTCTTTAACGACATTCTGACTTACGCTGATTAGAAGCTTTTTTACATATACCAAGTTGTCAAAAGCTTTTGATTTTTTTCCCAGGATTCCTGAAGTCATTTGGATTGCCACAGTATTTGATCTTGTTCTAAATCTGTGAGGATGATATATTGGGTGCAAGATTTTACTGACCAATTTATTTAAAATTAGATTTAAAAGGGTATGTGGAATATTCTAAAAGAACATTCTAGGTAACCAACCATAAGGTCTCTGTTGCCAAAAGCTAACCAGAACAGTTAATTTATATACACTGAAAATAAGGTTTAAGGCTATGTCCTACGTTATTCCCGAAGTCACTTGCATACACGTAATCTAATTTTGAAGTCTTGGTTTATTAGTCACATACACCTTTTACCAGGGTACAAAGTCTATGTGTAATAAATGTAATGAACTAAAGCTTTAATCTAAAGTGGGTTATAGAATAGCATAAGGAGGGAACACGAACAAAACTTTGTTTTTAAACGGAAAGAGGTGAAGTAGGGAACCGCATAAGTAGAAATTAAATTCCTCACATCCTACTGTTGTGAATGTTACGTACTCATTCTTCACAGAAACTTTTCACCTTCCGTGGACAATCTGACCCAGAGAAACCAAACTGCATTCAAATCAGGCACTGATTATAGAAAGTTGCTACAGCATTTAATAAGTATGTTTGAGAATAGTTTTTCTCTTCAGTGAAGAAATGAACCACATGGCACCAAAAACATTGGGGCCCATTAAGAACATTAGTTTCCTCCACTCTTGCCTGTCGTGATGCAGTCTCAGGAAACAAAAAAGGGAAAAATCAAATTATGTTATCCCTTTGCTATTACAAATATGACATAGAATTGGTGACTGAGCCAATAATGCATGGAGTATGAATCATCACTCAAGCGGGTCCCATATTTTATGATTGATTCTAATCGTTACATCGAATATTTTTCAGAGTACAACTACTGAGCACATCATAGGGAAAACATGAGAAAGTATAACTAGAAGTCGAATTTACAGCTGTTGTAGGCAGCACATGGAAAAATGTCACAAGTGGGAATTTCAGGGAAGTTTTCTTCTACTGGACTGCTTCACTATTCACGTACAGTGGCTACGTATATTTCAAAGCCATATTCATTTTGACCATACATGACTGATGTTCAGGAATTTCTCGTTCTCAAAGTCGTGAAAACAAATGAGGCAGGACACTGTGATTAATGTCCACTTAACGAGGTTTGGTTTTATTTAAAAAGCGTATAAACATGCATTGTTTCTCCTTTAAAATTTTTCTTTTCAATTTACTCATTCAAAATGGGTCAAACATATTTTAGTCGGTAGCCAATTTCTGAGACTGTACCATAAAATGTTTCTTTCGATAAATCTACTTACTGTGAACTGAACATACTCTGAGCACTGCTTTTTAAGCACTTACAATTTGGCTATATATCTGGTGGCATGAACTTCACCTCTTAATCAAACAAAACACAGAATTGTCTATAGACTGCATGATTTTTTTCAAAGTCATAAATTTAAGCGATGCAGCTCTATCCTCTAGTGTGTACTGAACATGTATTAGAAAGATGAAACAAGATATTGCAATAGAGTTTTTGCATTTGGAAGCAGCCCGAGTATGTCCTAATAATAAATTGCCTCTTTAACTATTTGCTAGATATTCTAGAGTTCATTTTGTTTGTTTCCTTGGGGAACTTCATATTAGATCCTGACTTAATGAGTTGGAGAGATTAATTATGGTAATTCAGAAAATGCTTCTTGAAAACACTGTAATACAAACACAGCTCTTGCGAAACACCTTCATTTCCTTTTGCTTGTTATAATTCTCAGATGGGTCAATTACAATGACAGGTAAAGTTGATGCTACATATAACTTTCATTTTCATTTTCTTTTTCTTTCTCTTTTTAGCGAGTTTAGTACATCTTTGCTACCTGTGTATTTTAATACCTATTTAGCCTTAAGACTTAGATTTCCTTCTTTGACCCCTGCGTTTTGTCAATAGTAAAAGCCACCTTTCTGCTTTTCTTTTTATTGACTCAGTCCCTGGTACTCAAGGAAGACTTCGCCAACACCACTGTTCCTTTGCATCCTCCTGTTTCTACACCCCAACTGCAAACCATCTCACATGATTGGTTCCAACCAGCATATCCAGCCTAGCTTACAGTACAGAAACTCCCTTCACATTCAGTCTTGTTCTTCATGTCACGAGGAGTAGAGATTTGTGCTTATCACCAAATAAAATTGCAGTGCAAAATTTAAACATAAAAGTTACACAATTAAAAGTTAATATATGGCACCACAGCCTATTAATTCACATATAGTACAACAGACCAATAAAAACAGACAATAGTATGAACGGAGCTAAAAAGAGTGAGCTTGCATAGCAACGCACAAAAGAAATTATATACAGAGGAAAATCCTTTTCTTCCTGGAGGGCGAGTTTTGTTTTCTTTCTTTTGTATATACTCCTGACAAGAAAGAGTTAAGGTGGGTGGTGTACTTAAGAGAAGAACACAAGTAAAATATCTGTGGGATATGTGTGGCTGTGTGTCTTTACATTGCATTTACAGTCTTTTAATAGTACATAAATAAAGAAATTGTTCATTGCACTGTTTAGTGTCATCACTTCCATGAGTTCAGACCTGGTGGTCCTTCAGAGCAGCTTTGCATGTCTCCTCTCAGTTACTCTACAAAGAGATTAAGAAAATCAGAATAAGTTTGTATTGAACGTAAGTAGTCTTTCATCCCGACCAGTATAACAAAAAGTGAAACAAACAGATAATCAATGAAGATAACATCATCAGATAGCCTTGGTGAGGGTGTAAAGTTAAGAAAATGGACTTAGGGAAAGGGAAAGAAAAAGAAACTGCAAAACTTGGAGATTTAAAATCCAGGTAGAGCTATTTCTGCACTTCTCGCGCATCTCTAACTATTCTAAAAGTCAAAGAAAAATCCAAGTAGGCATGAATCAAATTAAAAATTATAAACATATCTTACTAATAATCAGATTAATAATAGAAAACAATAAGGCTAACTCTAGTCAAGAAATAACTTACAGTCTGAAAGTACTTTTACTTTCCATTATTTCATGACATCCCCCAGTCTGTGATGTAAGCATAATAGTAATGCGATTTTTAAGATAAGGGGGTGGAGATTAGGAAGGTAGTTTACTTGTTCTGGGCTAAGACTGGAACCCAAGGCTGTTCCTTCAGCATTGCTTTTAAGCTGAATTCAAATAAGCAGCTGAAAATACTCAACAAGTATAATTTGGACATTGGATAGCAGAAGTGGTCAATTTCAAGAAAAAAATTAACACCAAGAGTTCAGTGCTTCTTACTGTGACATATTGTGACATCCTATCTTTCTCTGTCAGCTGATATTATATTTTTATAGATTAGTTATACTAACCATCAATGCTGGATCTTTATTCAAAAAGAAAATTGTATATATATATATAATGTTATTATAATCAAAGTACTTCAAATGAACTGAAATCAAAAATCAACTTTAAAAAGTTGACTCTTAAAATAAATAAATAAAGAAAGAAACAAATAAATAGGGGTACCTAGATGGTTCAGTCAGTTAAGCATTAACTCTTGGATTTGGCTCAGGTATGATCTCAGGGTCGTGAGATCGAGCCCCGCATGTGGCTCCATGTGGAGCGTGGGTCCTACTCAAGATTCTCTCTCACCCTCTCTCTCTACCCCTCCCCCAACCCTCTCTATCTCCCTCACTTGCACAGGTTCTCTATGAATACATACATACATACATACATACATAAATACATAAATGAATAAATGAATAAAGACAGACATCAACTAGGGAATGAAAAATTCTTGAGGTTCTTTAAAAACTAACAAAGGGCCAATATGTTTCCCTTTCTTTATATGCTCAGTTAAAAAGGTAAACAAAACTACAAATAATTAACTTATAAATATTAAAATTAATTGCCTAAAGATAGGCAATTTTTGTATAGTATAAGTCAGACTTGGAATAGAAGAAATGTTTATTTAATAGACAGCTGGAAATAGCAAAGGTCTACATTATGACCAAAACTGCTCAAAGTCATAAACATTTTTTTTCTCATAGCACAGCAAGATTTCTACTATTCTGAAATTTGTTTATTGTGCCAATATTATTGTTGAGGTTCAGGACATACTACTGCCAAATATGACACCTTGGCACACTGAATATCTGAAGCTGAAAGAGTTTGAGAAACCAACAGAAGCAGGAAGGTCACTCTGACCTCCCTCCCTCAACCCAAGTTTTTTTCTCTGAAACAGGTCCTAAAACTCCCACGTGAAAGATACGCTCCTTGTACCAGGAAGAAGGAAGATATTCTTATTCCCAGAGACAGGGAGTTTGGGGGCTGATAAACTGTGCAAACAAACCTTTTTAAACTAACCCTTTTCTTCTGAGTTACTTCTTTACCATTGACTGCTCCTACCCAAACCCTTCTGTCTCCTAAAACCTTCACAAATTTATTGCTTCTTTGTCTAAAAGATATAATAGGTTTCTGCTCTGGTCACTACTTTGGGTCATGGCTCATTCTCTTGTGAAGGCACCCATGTACGCTTTTCTCCTGTTCATCCTTTTTTTTTTTAAGTTTTTATTTATTTATCTTGAGAGAGAGTGTGTGAGCAAGGTAGGAGCATAGAGAGAGGGAGAGAGAGAATCCCAAGTAGACTCAGCACTGTCAGTGCAGAGCCCGATGAGGGGAAGGAACTCATGAACTGCAACATCGTGACCTGAGCCAAAATCAAGAGTCAGATGCTTAACTGACTGAGCCACCCAGGCGCCCGTCTCCTGTTTATCTTTATCAGTTAATTTTCAGACCCAACCAGGGACCCTAAGAGGATCAAGGAAAACTTTTACCTCCCCTGCATTATTAACCCAATGTTAGTTCTGAATCACCAGAGCCTTTCAAATGTCCTAAAGCACTTACATAATTCACCTGTAAACTGTCCTTGACTATTTGAGCCCATGTATCCTATGTCAAGAAGGTCGCTGGCATTGCGCTGGTGACTTCCTCTCAAAGCTTCGGCTTTCCTAGGTCCAGTGGATCCTTTAGAAGAAGCTGTTCCTGATGAGCTGTGACCTCCTGGAGATGGGAAACTGGGCTTGCTGTAGGGCACCAATGTCTCCTCTGAAAAAGAAATACAGAGTGCTAAGCTAAACAACAACATGGAGACAAAAGAAATTTAACTTTAAATATAAAGACGGGCTATTCTACCATTTCACTCTTTATTAAAATTAACAATAAGAGGTTTAAGAAGGCCCGGGTATTAAAAGAATTTCCATGTGCCAACATTTCCTATAACAGGAACTAAAACAGGATTGAATCAAAGGAAATTTGGGGATAAAAATATAATATTACATATCACTTTGAACATTTAAATTCTTTACAAAAGAGAGCTGCAGACAACGAAACTTATTGTTTAACTAAAGCATCTCTGAGCATAATTTCTGGAGTTCAGTGAGGCTCCAATTAAATTTTTCCATGAAGACTGAATAAACATGGTGTTTTTCCGCTTTAAATTATAGCGACATTCTCTCAGTCAATTAATATGAAGAACCATGTATTAGTTAAAATAAGCTCCTTAAATTTTTGCCGTTTCTTGGGATATAAACACATTATTTTAAAGATTGTGTATTTACTTAAAAGAAAAAGAGAGATACACATTTTAACAAACGATAAATAGTAAATACAAAGTTTTTTTTAAATGCAGCAACTCTCTACAAATAACTCGTTATGTGTATTATTAAATACCTAATATTTTTGAAACATTTTTTTCTTTCCTTCTTTCTTCCTGCCTCCTTCTCTACCTCCTCTTTTTTTTTCTTTCTTTCTAGATATGAGCTACAATTACTGTGATGACTGCCACTCTGTTTAGATGGTCTTTATGGAATCACAATAATAATTTGTTTTTCTCTCACAGCCTGCATGATGTAACTTCCTAAATATTTCACTAAATCTCGACATTCAAGTTGACATGTTTTGGTTCTTCCATATATTAAATTTTCTCAAACTTTGAGCACCCAGTTGTGATATCATATAATTATTAAAAATGCATGGGTAGAGGATATATCTAGAAAAGATGGAGTCCAGGTTCAAAAATCAATGTATAAAGAAACTCTCAAATGTCATTTGTGTTTGTGTGTACATTTTAATACTCAATGAAACCTGATACGAGAAGAAATGTTCCAAAAAATGTATTTCTATAATAGGCCCAAACAACCACCACTCCTCCAAAAAAAAAAACCCAACCACAAATAATGAAATTTATTTTGTGACAATTCCAGGAAGTTTGATTCATAAATAAGAATATTTCCCAGTGAAATGTTAACAACCCACTAAATTTAACCAGCTGGAGAAACTGTAGGCCCTGTTTAAGCTCTTTTTTTTCCTGAGAATACTGTGACTGGGCATTTCAGTACTTTTGTTATTTCAATGAACTCAACGAATTGACCGAAAGGAGCTCTCCTTTCAAAATGACTAGTTACTTCAGTCAAAACGAAACTGGTTGAAGGCAGAGATTATAGTGACATTAAGACGAAATTTGGAGGTCTTAAAAGCATTCAGCATAAACATTACAAGGCAAAAAATCAAATTGTCTCCTGAACAATCCAGGTAAAAAAAAGCTTGGAGGTCTCTTGAGCTCAGACCTCTATGCAGAGGGTAAGGAACAATCCCCATGGGAATGAGACTTAAGATGTGTCAGTGAGCTCTGCCGAGGAATCCCAACTTTTTAGCGATTCAAGGCAAACATATTTCAGATGCTCTTAAACAACTGCCATTTCTAAGTACCTGGTAGGGGGGGAAAAAACAGGTAAAAGTCCACACTTTCTTAGGACTGTGCAGAACACACCTGGTCCAACACTTTGTTTGTGTAGGGCTTTCCGTATATCTTCTTGGCGCTCTGTGGAGTTTATCCATTCTTGGGTTTGTCGCTGCCACTCTAGGGATGCTCTAGCTGGACAATCCAATGAGCTCTTTGTGTCTTCTAAGGTGGATGCTTGTGGTGTCTCCAGAGAGCTTCCTTTTCTCTCTGTTGAGGTTTCCACGTTACCAGCATGCTGGCTCGGGCCTATTTGCTGCCTTAAACCCTGACCTGGAGGGGGATCTGGTGGTGGTGGAAGATCTAAAAATTGTGAATAATGTTTAGAATGGACTACAATGTAATGAAAAATACAGGTTCTGATTCAAGATGAAGAAAAAAACCCATGCCCTCGTAAAGGTCTCACTCACGCAAAATAAATTTGGTGGGGGGAGGCAAAGGTCAGTTATTTCTTCCTAAAATGCATATTATTGATCTCTTTTCTACCTTTTGATCACACTGTATTTGAAACAAAATTGACTAATTTCAACTATTATATGTGGAGAGTGTTTTCAATTGCACACTGAGGCTAATGTTCAAGGTATAAAGGGCATTTTATATTTTCTCCATAGTTTATCCAATGTTCACCCCCACCTCCCCAAAGTAGAAATATCATGACACAAAATGACTAGACATTCTAGCAGCTGTGTTAATAAAAGGCCCCTGGAAGAATAAAAGCTGTCCTGCCAATCTCCATAGGAAATGTTGCCCTCGGGAAATTAAGAACTATATGCCGTATCATATGCAACATATGACTGCCTTTACCCATGTATGTGGTACATTTAGCAACAGTCAAAGGGTTAAGCTAACATTTATTAAATGCAATTAACATTCTGCCTGACAACCAATTCTGGCTGTTCGTTTCATGAGTTAGCTAATGAGTTACAACTAATACATTATAATCTTCCAATGTATTAATTTTAATAAGTAATAACCACTGTTCAGAGTACAGATAGAATATGCCTCATGGTGCTAGAGTAGACAATGCATCATAAAAATTTGAGATGTAGTAGAATAGATAACTTTGCCAAAAAGCTCTTTAAATTAAATATAAGATGTGAAAAAACTAAAAAGTTCAAATGCTTAGCCAATTTTTCATTTTCCTTTTATTAGTTAGCTGTTTGGATCATGACACCTTTATACTTTGATTTGTCTTCAACTGTGATATCATAGTCTCTTCTTTCATATTTCTTTAAGTATTATATTAGTTCTATTACATGATTTATGCCATTATACTAGTTCTAGAATTACTTTGTTGAAGATTTTGAAATCTCCTGAACATTCTAAACATTTTTTTGGATTATTATCTTGTAATTTTTCTGGTATACTACTGCAAACTTCTCTGTTCATCCTCAGAATATCAGTGATTACATAATGTCAATTATTATTGATATAATATTGATACAATATATATTGATATATTAATTATATATATCAGTGATATATAATTGGTTCATAAAATCAAATACCATATATAATACACATATTTATATTATTAATAGGTGATATTGCATATAGATAGTCCATTATTTCCCACGCCATTGTTGTATTTGTGCTCTTATTTCTAAGAGTACTGTTTGTGACACTTAAAAGGAAGAAGTATAAATTTCTTGTGTACAAAAGACAGGCTTCCTCCAGAAAGGCTAAGTTGCTCTCTTTAAAGACTTTATTAAGAAGCCTTATACCTTCTTTCTTAACGAGCAAAATGATATTGTCCTCCACTGAATTGACAATAACACTCTCCTCTGCATCTGCTTTGGGAGTTCCCATATTGAAGCAGCATTCCCAATTCATACATATGTCCTCTTGGTAGATTATGAATTACTAATTATTGAAGGGAACAAGATTTCCATCTGGGAGAATACAGTTGCATTTGGAAAATTTCTTCCAAAATGAAGAGCTAATCCAATATCGTGATATCTGTTCGTAGAACAGTCCACCAAGGGGTGTAGTGTTTCCTTTATATTCAATCTGACTTCCTTCAGTATGTATTATTATAAATGTAAAGCAATCATTTCATTGGAGTGTTTGGCCTTAAGACTGCCAGCAGGGGGGAAATTATTACATTTGCTTTCAAAATAACATATCTTGTCATTGATTTTTATTCTCCATCAAAGGAGCTTCATTTTTAAAATGGACAAAATGGCATCTGCTTATGCTAGCTGAAATTCTGATTACTATTTAATTTAACCTGAAATTATATGGCTACATAATTAAGTCATATACTTGGAATTTGTATACTCTAAGAAGAAAGTACATGGCGTGCACATTGAAATAAACGAATTGGAAAAAGATGGGATTAAGAATGACTGTGGAAAAAATAAAAATATGTAATCAAATATGTTTACTTAAATTTATTATTAATTTCCAAGTTGATTCATTTTGACTAAATTAATTCACTAACGAGTCTCTTACTGGCTTACTCAGGATTTGCTGTTATCAGGCACACAACAATCCAATGAAATATGTGCCATTATTATCCACTTTTTAGAAAAAAAAAGGCAAAAAGAAATCAAATACCTCCAGCTTGGATCTCTCCTTCCATCAACTTCAGACTCACATGACTAAATCCACACTTAGGTGTTCTACTTATTTAGAAAGCATCTACTTTCACATATCAAAACTGAGCCCTGGACCTTCCTTGACAAAACATGCTTCTTCTCTAGTGTTCATCATCTCAAATAGTAGCAATTGCATTCTACAAGATGACCAAAACTTTGGCATAATCGTTGACATCTCTGCTTTACAACCTGTATTTAATTTCAGTAACAAATCCTGTGGCACCAATCCCAAGCTATAGCCAGAATTCAACCTTTCTCATTGCTTCCACTGATTCTACCTGGGTAGAAACCTCTGACATCAATTCCCTATATTACTTCTACAACCTGCTATGTGGTTTTTGTGCTTCCACAGAGAAGTGCATTTAATCTGTCTCAACATAAAAACGGGGCGCCTGGGTGGATCGGTCGGTTAAGCATCCTACTCTTGGTTATAGCTTAGGTCATGATCTCATGATTTGATTTGTGAGTTTAAGCCCTGCATCCAGATTGGGATCCTGCTTGGAATTCTCTCCCTCCCTCTCTCTGCCCCTCCCGTGCATCCCTCCTTTGGGAGCACATGGACTCTCTCTCTCAAAATAAATAAACTTTAAAAAAAAATAAAAATAAAACAAAAATATAAGTAAGATCATGTTACTCCTCTGCCTTAAACACACACACACACACACACACCCCTTCAGTGGTTTCCTGTTCAAAGTAAGAGCCTTGCCCTTATAGAAGTTTAAGGTCTTTTGGTGCCTGGGTGGTTCAGTTGCTTAAGCATCTGACTTCAGCTCAGGTCATTATCTTGTGGTTTTTGGGTTCAAGCCCCATGTTGGGCTCTGTGCTGACAGTTCAGAGCCTGCAGTCTGCTTCAGATTCTGTGTCTCCCTCTCTCTCTGCCCCTCCCCTGCTTGTGCTCGGTCTCTCATTGTCTCTCTAAAATAACATTAAAAAAGTTTAAAGCCCTACAAACACTGGTCCTTGCTTATTTGTCTAAACTTACATTTTATTCTGTGGCTGTCTGCTTCAGTCACACTGCTTCTCTTACTTTTTATCAAACAAGCTTCAGGCTGGGGCGCCTGGGTGGCTCAGTTGGTTAAGCGTCCGACTTCGGCTCAGGTCACAATCTCGTGGTATGCGAGTTCGAGCCCCGCGTCGGGCTCTGTGCTGACCGCTCAGAGCCTGGAGCCTGTTTCAGATTCTGTGTCTCCCTCTCTCTCTGACCCTCCCCCATTCATGCTCTGTCTCTCTCTGTCTCAAAAATAAATAAATGTTAAAAAAAAAAAATTAAAAAAAAAAAACAAGCTTCAGGCTTCCAGTTGCTGTTCTCAGTTTCTGGAATGACTTTTCCTCGATATCAGCATTGTTTTTTCCCTTTTAATCTTTTAGTCTTCTCTAATGTCATCTTCTTGGTCAAGCCTTCCTTGAGACTCTACTTAAAAAAGACCTCGCCTAACCTTTGTATTTCTCAACTACCTATGTTTTTTCTCCATGACACTTATGACCATCTTACCTACTTTTATTTTGTTTGTCTCTATCTTCTCTCAACAGAATGTAAACTCCAGGAAGATAAGGAATTTTGTCTGTTTGGTTTCCATTGCCTATCATTTGTTATATGCTTAGTAAATATTTGAATGAACAAATTAATAAATACAGAAATTCGCTCAACGGTCCAAGCCAGTCTGTGGCAGAACTAGGAAAGTTCTCTAACCAGGACATTAGGAATGAGGGGAGAACAGGCTAGAAGCAGCTGATCTAGGGAAAAAAAAGGTTGATGGATAGAAAAATACTTCTTCTGCCTTCTTCCTTCAGTATTGGTTAATATATTGGCTTGAAAAGGTATTCTTTGACTTATGCATGTAGAAGAGAAGATTTGGATGGAGCAATGGCTGCTTCGAAGAGAATTCAAAGGAGCAAAATGTTCCTTGACATGTGTGTGGGTTTTTTCATAGTCTTTAAGACAGAGCCTTATGTTTACCACCATTCCCAATTCCTCTTCCTAGACACAAGAGAATATCACTTTCCCAGTAGTTAGTCTGATGTCATGTGACAGTGTACTTGTCAGTGAGATGATAAGGGATATGCACCACTTGCAGGCCTGACCAGAGAACGTCTCAAGTGATCACTCTGTTTTTGTCTTCCCCTCACTCAGAAGCCATAAATGTCGCACTGTAAAAATAATGGTATCCCAATACTGAAAAAGCGTATTTTCTTACATTAGTACTTAGAGGAGAGACACCTGACCTTGATAAATTATTATGTTCATGGGAAACAAACTTTTGCGGTGCTGAGCCACTGAGGGATAGAAGTTCTTTGGTATAGCAGCTGGCGGTAATTATTCTGATTAATTTGCTCACAAAACACAATTTTAAAATGTATAAAGCAAAAGTTTTCGTGTAAAAATGTCTAGGCACTAAGTGCTGCTAAACAGCAACCTGCCCCAAAAGAACGGTTTGATTTCACATACAAATAATAAAAAAATTATTACCAATGCCTGGATTGATACCATATAAATGCTATGAGACATACATTTGCTATAAAATAGCAACATCCTTAAGGATAATCTGTAGACTGTCATCTACAATAAATGCCCTCATATCATAAATAAAACATCATTGGATCATATACTTGTGAAGACATGGGAGCCAAAATTCCCTTTGCAATATCACTACTTCCAAAATATTTCTACTAACAACACATAATCCATAACCTGGCTTTGCAATGCTGGCAAGTTTAAAAGTTAGGAACCTATTAGTTGTGAGAAAGATAAGCAATGTATTGATCATGCTTTAAACTAGGTGGAAGGTTGCTTTAACCAGACATTCTGCTAAAAATTGCAAGAAAAGAATTTTAGGAAGAAAAGGAGAGCTCTCTATTTTGTTGATTTATATTTTATGCCTTCCACATATTCTGGATATAATCTTCAAACATTTCAGAAAAAACGTTTTTCTTTTCTTTTTCCACAACATTCGTAGCAGAAAAACTATACAAAATTATTAATTCTGAGATTTATAAGTAGCATACCAGTGGGAGTGGTCCTTTTTATTTAGAGAGTATAAGATCAACACTATTGACTGCTTTAAGTGCTTAACTAATCTTCAGACCATCTGAGGCAGCGAGGCAGCGGTGAGCATTTTTGTTCAGCACAGGATATTCGCTTATAAAGCACCAAAATCTCAAGTGTACCTTTGCCCTCATATTCCATAAAACACTTCCCAATGAAAAAAAAGTAACAGGAAAGATAAGGAAACCTAAAAGCTTTTAGAACAAGTTATGTTTGACTTTTAAAATCTTCCTTGCCTTAAAAAATGACAAAAGAAATCACAAAGATGGCTGCCAGATACAGACCTCCCCCACCCACCCAAACTAATAAAGAACAGATGTTTCTTTCCCAACTAGGCCTCATTCTGTCCTATAATGGTAAGTCCAAGAGAGTAAAATGAATGCTAAGGACTCACTCACAGCACCTCAGTGCTCGCTGCACGTTAGATTCACTCGTGGAGCTTTAAAAACACTCATAATTGGTTTTCACCCAGAACAATTAAATCCCAATCTCCAGAGTACAATTTAAGAGTTCCCTAGATTGTTCTAATGCGCAGACTGGGTAGGTTCACTCTTGTGGTGTTTAGTAGAACTACCTCAAGACAAACTCTGTGTGTTTACAGGGGATAGTGCTGAGAAGAGGGAACAAATTTACCTTTGGCTCAGACATCAAACTAGGCTCTTTACATATATCATCCTAAATATTCCTTAGATAAAACTTCATGATAAATAGTTGTATTCCTACATTTAAATGTATGAGAATTAAATTGAACATATGGGAGATAAATCCTGCTCTGTAAAGCTACTGAACTCTTCTTTATTGAACAAGGACATGTCCCAGGAATATTGTGCTTCCTGAAACCAACAGTGTTTGCTGTGCAAAGACTGAATGCTATACATAAATAAGAGGATTGGAATAGATCAACAAATGGGCCATGGGCCAAATTCAGCCACTGCCTGTTTTATCAATAAAGTTTTATTGGAAGTCAGTCACACCCATTCATTTATTTTTTTCTGTAGCGACATTCAGACTACAATGGCAGTGAATAGTTGTGACACAGACTGTATGGCCAGCTAAAGTCAAAAATATTTACTATCCGGACTTTTATAGAAAAGTTTGCTGACCCATCCATTCGCTGATCTGTAGCTAGCTTTTAGGCCTGAAATTCATGAAACTAAAAAAAGTTACTAAGTTACAAATCATTTCATGGTCTTTTTCAAAAGTGAAATACCACTGAAGTTACCTTAATTTGATATCAGAAATGTTCCAAATTTAATATCAGAAATGCATGCCAAGTGCCCATGCTATCTATGTTTTTTTTTTCCTAATCTCAAAAGGGAATGTTCACTAAAAGCATTGATGGAAAACTCCAGAATGGTAGCAAAATCAACATTGGAAAGTGGTATGGCATACATTTCTTGGGGCTTGGTAATATAGAAATAACTCCAGATTGTTAAAAAGAAAAAAAAGAGGGTGTTTTATTTAAACAAGACCATATTGCTAGATTTTCTGCCTTGTTACGTAATGAGGCAATGCCTAATCTACCATAGCTACTTTAATGTAGGTTAATGACTTGCACAGAGCACACCTCTTCAGTGAGGAGACAAGAGACAAGGAAACAAACCTACCGTCTGTCATTCCTTCCCTTCGATGAGGCAATGCTGGTTGTTGGTCCATTCTCCCTCCCTTGTGTTTTTTAGTGGGCCGAGGCCTCTGACTCTGACTCAGGGCTGCACTGGTATTACTGTCAGTAGAAAATGGGCTGGTTGGTCGAGGTCTTTGAGAGGAGGTAAAAGCTTTGCCTAAAAAGAAAACAAAGGGAATGTGGTACAGAGGATGTTACAAGGCAGTGATTGTGCGTGTCTTGTATTTCTGCTCCTACTTAGACTAACCTATAAACTTGCCTAGAGATGCCATTTGAAGATACCAAATACTGGTGCATCTCCATAAAAAAATGCCCTGTTGCATTCATTTTATCCAATTTTTAGTAACCAACACACTGCCCGCTGAAAAAAATTTAATAAATGAATAAAAAAACAAATCCACCAACCAAAAGCTTGAGATTACTTGGTTTATTATTTAACCTTGATGGTCTCAGTGATATTTTCATGGATATATGCAAATTAATGCTGCTTTTACTTCTTAAAATTAAGGAAGTTATTTCTGAAATGAATTATGTACTGTCTTATTTGCTTCATCAAATTTTATCCTTGGAATCTTATAAACTCACTTTCAGCACAGGAGAAATGTGTTGAAGTAAATGCATTTGAAAATTTACATGAAAGGTCTGCTCAAAGACATATATTAAACTGACCTTATCACCCATATAAATACACGATGAATTTTACTTCTTTTACAGAAACTCAATTGTATTAGTGTATAATATAGGATAGATAGCAGGTTAAAACCACCTTGCATATCCAAAGTGCAATAGGTATTTTCTGATGAATATTATTGTATCTGAGCAGACTCCAAATTCTCATTGCAAAATGAAATTGTGTTATGTCCTTTTTTTGAGCTTTAGTACATACCCAGGGAAATTTATTTTGTGAAAAGGGTAGCTAATAAATTTTCAACATCTTATGATTTCAATACAGTGTTTATTATGGTGAGAGAGGGTTGGTTTATGTGCATGTATTTATTCTCTTGTGCATGTTTTCATTTCACACAAAATTATTGTATGTAGTTACATTTTCTTAAGTCAATGTGACATGATATTGCTTAATGCTTTATTAGATATTAGCATACATGCAAGAAATGCACTTATGCCTTCTAATTTATTAGTTTCCTTGCACTGTCTCACTGCTGTGCTTACAACTATCCACAAAAAAAACACTCAGGCAACATAAAGTTTCTGACTTATGCCTTATAAAGCAAGAAAATTCAAATAACCATTATATTACAACATACTTTAGTTCGGATGCTATATGAAAAATAAACCTCTGCAATGCTTGGAGAAAATTTTTTATACCATTTGATGATTCCTAATGCATACTCAAAAGAAATACTGATGTTATAATTCAAAGAAAATGTCCAAGACTGATTTTTATAACCTGAGAGTTTAGTGAAGGGTCAAAATCGTTTTTCTTCACTTTCTGTTTGAATACTATTAAGATTTCAAAAATGCATTTAAAGTTTCATTAGTTTGTTTTGTAAGGTAGTTCAATTTAATTCATATAGTAGAACCTTCTTATATGTGCATTTAAGAATTACAGTCATATAAAAGCATGGATCATGCCAAAGTTATTTTTTTTTCAGTAAAACAAACACTTACAAATTACTGATCTATTATTAGAATGACTCTCATATTCATTTTGGGGAAAATAATCAGATATATGAAAAATTATACAATTGGTACTCGATTATTCTCAGAAACCCAAAGTAGATTATGCTACAGAGCAATACGCATGCAGTCATAATTTTATTCAAGTTGCAAATGCAGTGGGTGTATCTTTAATTAGCATCCTTTAAAACAAATAATACATTATTGGGTTAAAATTTTAACAGCCAAACAATTAATAAGACCATCAGCCATTTGAACTGTTAGACTGACAGCCTTAGACCCAGTCACCCCATGCTGAGGAAGCCTTCCCAGAAAACGCATTTGCAGAAAGAAATGGGGCAAAGGAAAGTAATGGAGATAAAAGCTGAATAATTTTAATCACTGGGCACATTATTGATTGTGTGAGAATTTTGCAAAGTGTGAGTTATTGAAAATTTAATGGCAATCTCAGTTGCAGCTTGGCTGTAATATAGAAAGGAAGCATATTCCAATTAATCAGCAGAGCCATGAAGGGAAAGGGAAATAAAGGATAGAAGGTGGTGAGTAGGAGCCTATTCTCGGCTCTGCAAAAGTAGCATCAGAAGAGAGTTCTGGTAATTGAGGATCCCAACCGTGGTCATGCATATTAAAGAAAGCCCTGCCGTCAGACTCACTGAAGAGAAAGAACAGGAGAAATATAGCTCGGTGTCTAAAGGACGAGAATCTCTCATGCAAAGAGTGTTGACTCAGAGTCTACCAACCTGTTCTTGTAAGGCTGGTTCCATCCAGCCTAAAACCAGCTTTATCTGCTGCTGCCACCAGTGCTTGTGCAAAGCTGCCGCTGGCAAAGATGGAGCCATCTGAGGAGCTACCTACACTAGATCTATGACTAGAAAAGTTACGATCCTCATCAGATGCAGAGCCCCATCCATTTACCATTGAACCTAAAAACAAATGTAGTTGTCTAGTGAGTGGGATATAGTGGATAGCCCATCTGCTTGCACACACTCTGCTAAGGAACAAATAAGCTGCCTCAATTCCTCACTCCTCCTTGAGGCAAGTCTGGTTTCATCACCACTTCTCTAGCCACATGCAAGCATCATCCATGTTTTACACATTCCCAGCGCGGAAGAATGAGTGTTATTTAAAACCTGTGTCTGTTTGCAACACGTGAACAAAACATGTTTCACAGGGTTCCACTCTTACATTGATTGAATCATTACATAATCATTTTCCAAAAGAGAATTACTATGTATATCTTGTGTCCTACAATTCAGGGAGGAACGCTTTTGTGGAAGTAAATTATAGTGCGTAAACTTATCAAAGACTCAGATGAAGAAACAGTGTGAATATATCGTGAATTTAGTGTTGGTTTTAATGATAATTTCCATTAAATATACGCTTGTATACTGGGGAAGTGCTAGAATTATTCCAAGGATTTGAAATACAAATTTAAATAATCAGGAAACATAACAACAAACATTATAAACCAAAAAAAAAAAAATGTATAAATGATATCAGAGCAAATAGACTTAGAACAAAAGGAAAAAAAATGTATCTTTGAAAATTTCTATGAATTTCAAAGCTCAGGATACTTTGTTGGTATTTTAATTGTTTTAAGAATTCTAGTTTTCTCTTTGTTGCTAGTCTTTGTCTTAGAAAATTAACCATTATGAAGAATACAATTGGCATTATTATGGATTTTTCTGCAAAATACAACATGGTGATAGAGGAAAAGAATCACCCTTTGATGTGCAAAATATGAACATACTGAGAAATAACTTTCATTCTTAATTTTTTGGCAAGTTATTTACAATTTTATATTTTTTCCTCGACCAAGTAATACTGAAACCGTAATCTATTATGTAATATAATTAACATTACAATATTTATTTAAGTTGTATACCATTACTTCATGACACAGTAAAGTGCCAAGTGTGGCTTAGCCTAAGTTTTATAAAGAGAGAGCAAAAAGAAGTATTTATAAGAAGTTAATTTTAGCTTTTCTAAATAAACCAATCACATATTCACATAAAGAGATTAAATTCAAGTGCCAGCGATTCCCTCCCCGGCCCCCGCTTTTTCTCCAATGTTTAAGAGACAACAGTATAGTTAGGAGTGTTGCTGTGATGAAGTATTTGTATGTGTAGTCTGGGTCCCGGGATACAGTAACAGGGGTTCATGCACTTGCAAG
This sequence comes from Panthera onca, assembly GCF_046562875.1. Taxonomy (NCBI): domain Eukaryota; kingdom Metazoa; phylum Chordata; class Mammalia; order Carnivora; family Felidae; genus Panthera; species Panthera onca. The sequence continues at coordinate 31,003,017 of NC_138347.1, read as the reverse complement.
AGAGAGAGAAAATAGAAACCAAAGGGGTTAGAAGAATCTGAGAAGCTAAAAGGGTGTTAAGTGTAGCAGAGAAAGATAAGAGCTTTGATTCTATTTGCCAAAAGCACAGGGATACACTTCTTATTTTCCAAACAAATTCCCCTGACACAGGCCACTGCAAGGAAGCGCAGATAACACCAGCAACCGAGCCTCCTCTGAGAGAACCATTTCTGAGTTAATAATCGCAAGTCAAGGACCAACAGCCCAAAACGAAGGAAGAAATGATGTCATGGGCTTTGCAGTATAATGCTACGGTAGATAAGAAAAAAGAAAATCAAAGTGATTCAGTCCATGATCACCAGAGAATATGAAACCCTAGAACTGAGGATAGTTTTGAAATAAATGAAAGCTCATTCCTGTCCCTGCTATGTACTGTTTTCTGTATTTCTAAAGGTCTGCTGAACATCTGCAAATAAATCTGTGCTATCTGAAACTCACTCTCCAAACAATCATCTCCTTTCCTACATCTCCAATTTCATTCCTAAGCTCCTCCCGATTTCCTTCTGGTCCCTTTTATCTTCAGCGTCATCTGAACTACTTTTCTCATCTATCACATAACTTGGTTCCTTCACTCAAAACCTTACCTAGTTTGCCAGCGCCACATTCAGCTAACGAGTTAAGCATCTGAGATCCTTCAATATGTAGTCCAGCCTCCCTTTCCAGCCCCAGACCCTCTTAATAGCCTGTGTACTCCCACTGCCTGCCCTACGTAGCCTTACCTCTCATTCCTTAACACATCTCTGGATTGTCACTAACTCTATGGACCATTGTCAAACTTTAAAGTCCAAATCAATATCCCTTCTATCACCTTGATTCCATCTCACCTCGAACTCTGTCTTAAGAAGAATCAATTTCTCTGCTTCCTGTGTTTTTCAAACACTATGCATACAATAGCGTATCAGGTCTCTACAAACTATAGTTTGTTTCATATAAAGGTTTCTTCTTAGACAGTGGAACTCTAGAAATTGGGGACTCTTACTTATTTTCATATTTTTTCTATAGGTGCTTTTCTATAGGTGTTTTGTTTTCTATAGGTGCTTTCTATAGGTGTTTCAACAAACATTAGGCATACTGGATTAAATGTCTTCAACATTCTCATTACTCAGCATAATTTCTATGTGATTCTATCCCTTGTGCCATTTCCCAGCAATGAACTTATGATACTTATAGAAAAAATGTGCTCAAAAGAATTTCTAAAAAATATAGTAAACAAGGAATATAATGTCAGTCAACTTTTGTTGATAACTTGGAAAACAGGAAAAGAAGTGAGTTATTACCCAAAAGGGAAAATTTTAAAAATGATTAATATACATATCTTGGCTATGCTTTGATACAGTTGAATATAGATATTTGTCAATATCTTGATCAAAGTAAGATAATAATGTTATATTAAGTGGCAATTTACTTTTTTTCTCCTGAACTATCTATCCACACTCAACCATCTATCTTAATGTATTTAGTCCATTTTTGAAATAACTGAGTCTTTTTGTTTTTTCTCATTAATGTTGGCTTGCTGTGTGGTTCCAGCTTGAGGATTTGACATTTTGACAAGTAGTCTCTGAACCTGAAAATGTAGGAAAAATCCTATACCACAGCAGTGCCACTACAGAAATGCCACTTAGGGACATCTCTTAACAGAGTTAGCTTGACTTTTTCAAAAACACTCTGTTCATCTCCTGTGATAGTGAGTCCTTCATATAAGGATTTCAATGTACAAGTTTGCCAGTCCCTAAACATACCAACTACTTTCCTGCCTTTGTGTCTTTGCTCTGAGTTTATCTCGATTGTTAATGCAACTTTCCATTCCCTCAGAAATCCCAGTTATTCATGAAGTTTTCTTTGGTGCTTTCTTTTTTCTTTCTCTGGGAAAAGAGAGTAGCATGGAAGACATGGCTTCAAGTAGGTTTTGGTCAATACAGAAAGAACACCACTTCTGTTTTCTTTACTACTCTATGTAAGAGCTAAGAAATTAGATAGATGACTTCAGAGTTGAAGACACATGTGTCATATAGATTTGGCCATGGTGGACCACAGGAATCCTCATCACTAAAGAGAGGCAAGTGCCCTCAGGTTCCTATAGTTGAGTTCACCTTCAAATGGAGAGCAAGAAGGAAACACATCAAAAGAAGGCAATAAATTTTCTTTTTTCTTTGTCCCTTGGACTTTACCTTTGATAGCCCCTCTTCTGTAGTTAAATGTGATATATGGAATGGGTGCGTTTGTGCAGATCATTTTTATAGAAAATTGACAATACATCATGAATTAAAAACGTATAACATATATTAAATTTCATCCATGTTGTAAAATTGTTTTTTAAATATATTTTTTCATGTTATTTATTTTAGAGAGAGAGCATGAATGGGGAAGAAGGGCAGAGGGAGATAGAGAATCCCAATCAGGTTCCATGCTCATGACCTGAGCCAAAATCAAGAGACAGATGCCCAACTAACTGAGTCACCTAGGCACCATATAAAATTGTTAAAGTTTATTTAGCAATCACTGATTTACCCTATCTGTGGCTACCATGCTTGTTCTTTCTTTAGATTTAAGCATCAAGAGTGATCTGAACATGTATGTAAACCATTACAAGAAAGAAGACAATGATAGGAGGAAAAGAAAAACATTGATTCATGAATTAGAAAGTAAGCAAGTTTGGGGATAACTGGTTTACTTTCATAAAGGTAAATATAAAAATTAAAATTAAAATAAGATAAAAAGAGAAAGGAAGGCAAACCATAAGAGACTCTTAAATTTAGGGAACAAACTGAGGGTTGCTGGAGGGTGGGTGGGGGAATGGGCTAAATGGGTGATGGACATTAAGGAAGGTACTTGTTGGGATGAGCACTGGGTGTTATATGTAAGTGATGAATCACTGGGTTCTACTCCTGTAACTAACTTGCATGTAAATAAATAAATTTTAAAAAATTAAAATGAACATGAAGTGAAAGAGTTCAGGTAGAGATTCTTTACAAATTATACACAATCCATCCAATTTGACATGTTATAGCCCCAAACATAATCAATACATATTTAAACATTTAATGAAAAATGAATTTATGCCACATAGCCAAATTTATTTGTGTTTACATTTTCAATCTTCTGAAATTTCTCAGGCTTAAAGTTGCTGAAAGGCCAAAAAAATCTCAAATTTATTCAAGCTATTAAAGAAGAACTGCATATAGGACATTAAGTTGTTGCTCAAATGTTACTGAGCAGTAAAATACCATGATAAAGTGGCATCTTTCTGTGTCTCTATTACATCTTCAGCACTAAAATTAATTTATGATCAGTCATCAATTCATTTACATGTCGTTTTATGCTAAATCCTTCCTTGCTGATAAATGCTTATCCTTAGATCCATTAAGCTAGAGTAAAGTCTGTGCTTTATAATATGACCCTGCTAATTGTTGCATTACCATTTTTATGAGATGCAAAAACTGGCTGTCCCCCATTTTTTCAGCCAATATTTAATCGAGGAACTCTTCCTATTAAGTGCAATCAGTCTAACTATGTGTTAAGTAAAATCTTCAGCTATACTTGTCTTTGGATAAATCAATCCAAATATTGACCTCTGCTTAAATGGAGAAAAACATGTCTAATATTTAGAAATTTTTCTCTCCCTCAAACATATTGAATATGCAACAATTCCACCTGCATTCCTCAGAGAGAGAAAGAATGTGTAATATACATGAAAGCAAAATAAGCGATTAAAAAATGTCTTCCTTGGGACATAGGACACCTGTTAGCTTGCTCCACTCAGGTGAATAAATGATGTTCCCCTTTTATCTGTTAAATCTGAAGTAAATATTTAATTTCTTTTTAAATACATCACAGTCTAAGATAATGATTTCATTATTTTTGGCATCATCTCTGAAATTCTCCTAGTACTACAATATTTTCCTTAAGTTTTTGCAACAAAAACAAGGCATCAGGTCACACTTTTAAGTGGCCAATTCACTAAAAGCTGTGTGGTCGAGTAAGGTGGTGAGGCTGCCAGGTTTTACTGTGTTCAAAATGATCTGGTTTGGGAGTTCCAGTAAAACCTCCAAAGACATAAAATACAGAAAATATAGAGCCGCGATTTCCTTTCAGCCGTGGTATTTATGTGGGGTCCAGCAGTTAAGGAAACTTTTATTCATTTCACTTCATGGCTTTCCCTCTTGGTTGTACTTTTGGTGATCAGTGAAGCAGTTAGAATCTTGGCTTCATGCTCAGGACATTTTCCTTCTGTCCTCTCTCACACTGCCTTCTGTTTCTTTTTTCCTGTGGTGGACTCATTAAATGCAGGAAACACTTACCCTTGACTCCCATCATGGAAGATATAGAAAGAAGTATTAACTCCTCTCCCTACCCTGTTGCCCAAAAATGGTGGATTTGGCATTTAGGAAGACATATAGCAAGCATATTCCTAAAGACTGAAATAATTCTATACGTTTACTTTCTAGCCCAAATCAGTGTGATGTGCTATAATCAAGATAGCTTTAGACTTTATTACTACCAAAGAGATTTAAATTATGCTATAAATAAATTAAAAATGAGATTCCCCACAAAAAGTGCTGATACAGATGATTCTTGTTAGCGAGAGTCACCATAACTGAATATAGAACTAAATGTAAGATAATAAGTAATAAAGGTTACAGCTAAAAATTAATATTTTTTACTCTTGATTAAGTGTATGGGGGAAGGATTAATGTTTCCAGAGATAAAATTATATGTTGTATTTGTATGAATATATATTCATATATGTACACACATACACGCATGCATGCAGAAAGGGAGACACAGAAAGACAGAGATAGAGATCTGTATGTTAGGTAATAGACCGAGAGATCATTTTCCTTTTAAATATGTTAAATTCAGAGATGAAAAAAAAAGTTGGTCATATCCAGAGCAAGAATCATGGTCATTTATCTCGAAAGTAAGATACTTATTTTGAAAATTCTTTTGCCACCTATCAGGTGGGTATAACCTTAAAAGATGTTAAACCCCTCTGTGACCCAATTTTCGTATCTGTAAAATATGAACTAAAATAGGTTTGTGATAGGTAAGGGATTTAATATATGTTAAAACTTTAGGACAGGGATCAGCAAACTTTTCTATAAAGTGCCAGATACCAAATATTTGAATCTTTGCCGTCTCTTTTCGTTTGTTTCATGTTCTCTTACAATTGTTTAAATATGTAGGCAACATTCTTAGCTCATGGAGTCACAACAAAAAATCAGGTCACTGCTTGAAGAGTGCCTTGCACTTACTAAGGGCTATATATGCACAAGATAGTATTCTTCTTGTTGATGGCATTATTATTATTATCATTATCATTATTATTATTATCATATTTAAATTCCTAGCCAACAGTTTGGAAGGAAGAGACATTTGGTAAATGTTTGTTGTAGGAATAAATAAATAATATAGTAGACTTGCAAATACATTTTCCACATTACTGTTTTAGAAACTGAATGTTTATTTCTCCCTAAAATTCATGTGTTAAAAGCCCTAACCCCTAATGTTATAGTATTTGGAGGTGGGGTCTTTGGGAGGTAATTAGGTTTAGATGAAGTCGTGAAGGTGGGTTCATCAGACAGAATTAGCAAACTTTTAAAAAGAGACCAGAGAGCTTGCTGTCTCTCTTTGCCTTTTGAGAACACGCGTGGAGATACCTGGTTGTAAGCCAGGAGGAGAAATTCACCAGGAACCAAATCTCCTGGCACCTTGATCTTGGACTTCCCAGCCTCCAGAACTGTGAGAAATAAATGTTTGTTAAGTCACCCAGTCAATGGCATTTTGTTAGAGCAGCCTAACAAGACTAAGACATTGAGATTATGGAATAGGAAACTGCTGATATTTTCCTTTCTTCTTGCTTTTCCATTCATGGACCATTATTTCAAAATTTAAGATGTCTATCACAAATTACTTAGTTGTTTTGAAAATATCTGGAATTTATATAATTATTTCTTTATAAAGATGGGCTCTGCACTTATTCCTTAATGTGATTAAGTGTTGGAATGTTATATATACAAGTAAAATACACACCGGCTTTTTAGCCCATCTCTGTGTTACCAGTGGACTCTCATTCTGGTTGGATTTAGAGTTTCAGGGAATGGAATATAACTTTTTGTCGCATTTAATAAAAATGGTTCTTAGTTTCATGAAAATGAAAATCTCTACCAAAGAATTTAGGTGAAAGTAATGACTGAATTCCTCACATCACGTACGAATTTAGAACCCTGAGTAAATTACAGTAAAATCAGAATCCTCTCTGTGGGCACTTACCATCTTAGAAACATAAAAAGCCAATGGCAACAGTGTCTGTTTTTACTGCCCACCTCAATTAAGGCCATTAAACTAGGTTTAAGCTTCTGAAGAAAACATAAACACATTAAAACAATATTCATCAGCATGTTGATTTCTGTAACATTTGGTCCATACATACATTCACCTTAGGGCCATCCCCATGTATGCTTACATGTGCATATGTGCACACACACACACTTACACACTCACATATGCTTACAATCCTATTTACACCCACACACACCTACACACACTCACACAGAGCCCTAAATACACTCACACATGCAGTTGTAATCACAAACCCTATCAATATTCTTTCACACACACATCCCACCCTCACTCACACTTCCTACACACACACTTTTTAAAGAAAATATATTTACTTTTGATTTATATTTACTTACATTACACTTATACACTAGAAAACAAAACAAATTACATCTTTGGTCATACCTTCCCCACAAAGTTACTGCAGAGCCAAAAAAAAAAAAAAAAAAAAAAAGGAAAAAAGAGGAGAAGAAAAAAAGGAGAAGAAAAAAAAGAAAAGAAAAAAGGAAAAAAGAAAAAAAAGAGTTTCCTTTGGCTACTTCCTGTAAACTACAACTTCTTTCACTGAGAAGATGCATTATTCATAGGGCAAATTCATCATGTAATACACACCTAAACACCCTGAGGTTTTTATATACAGCAGTAATTAAGCAGTGAATTCAAGTAGGAAAACAGACTGTTTTCTTAGCAATAAAAGCTTCATTTGGAATGAACAGTATACTAGCTACAAGGAGAAAGGCAGATTGGTTTTAACCATGTTCACATTAGACAGCCTAACAGGTGAGCATGTAAAAGTGCGAAATGGCAATCTTCTGATTTATAGATATATTTATCATCTTTGACATTATAATATTTAATAAAAGGACTACATAGGCTATAGCTGCCCTTTTTTGTGTGCTATTATTGCAATTCTTACTGCATTCCTAATGGAGAGGAGTTCAGTATCATTAGTGAGATATGCAAAAATATGCAGAATTTTACCCTGAAGGAGATTATGTTGGAAATTCAGGCAAGAGGGCTTAACATAATAGTGCACTAATAAGTTAGCTCTCTGCATTCAAAGACTCAAACTTTTGCTTTGCCACCTTCAGTTGGATCTCGATTTCAAATCGCAGCAGTATATCTGGAGTTCTTAAATCTTAATTAGCCTGGCAAGCAGACAGCCCCCAGGTAAGAAGCAAAACAAAAAAAGTGGGCTCCTGCATCACACATTGTATTATTCAGGAAGGCATAGAGAGGAAACATATAGGTCCTCATCCTTTTCCATCACTGTCCTAAAGAAGTTTCCATCAGTGTTGGCTCAAGTCAGAGTGACAAACCTTTGCAAGCTGGGAGCATACACATGAATTAAATGGGACCACGGTACACGCCTCCTAGGATGAAGATGATATTATCAAGGTAAATAGAGACATGGGTGATTTTTCTGAGAAGACCCAATGCCTGCAAAAGCAAGATCTACATTTGGGGTCGTTGCGTCTTTACAGTCACATAAGAGACATTTATGTATGTGTGTCAAAGAATGGATATCTACTGGAATAGAAAGACTACATTTTTACATTTTCCCAGATTCATTGTGTACACATTAGGATTCAAGTTTTTTCAACAAAATTGGATAAACTTAAATCCTTTCAAATAGGTTGCGGTCCTGGGATCATCTTAGGAGTGTAGCAACTGCAACATTTCACTTAGTGAACAAAGCCAGAGGACGCCAGAGGACTAAACTGCAAAAATAACTGTATTACTTGGGAGAGGAGCAATTACTGAATCCAACGATATGAAATGCGTAAATGTATGGCTTATCTCGCTATACATTTTCTCCACACAATACCTTGTGCAACCTTAGAGAGGCTCATTCTGAAGACTTGCTTATTTTCATCAGTGAACGATTGTACAGAGTGAAATATCAAAAAGTGTTTTGAGATTGCGTTCACTTTGTATGTTGCTCCTGATATACAAAATATATCATTTCTAAAAGTCAAGGTTTTTTTTTTTTTATGTAATAGACTTGGTTCCCCAGTAGAGTGAACTTTTCTTGAAAGCCCTGGATATAATTGAGTTTTCTTTCATGTCTTTAAGGCTTTTTAAAATTCATGAATTTTCTTATCATTTTTGCAGCAAAGCAAAAGTATTTCCAAATCCTTTTTGAATTTTGTGTTTAATATTAACATATTTAAAATGTTATAGAAATAGCTGGAGTGGAATAAATCTTACATAAGAAAGTGCTTGATTTTTGATGCATTTGAGTGTAATAAATAGGTCAGTTATTCCTATTAAATCAGTTACGTTACCTGTCACAGAGCTGTCTAGATTGTCCATACTGGATCCGGGTGTCTGCTCTAGTGCCCTCAGGGGCCTGGGGATTTCTAAAGCTTCTTCCTCATCATCAGCATCATCATCTGGAACATCTGTTTCCAAATCGGAAATCAAGGCTCCGGACATGTAACCTAATGGTGGAACCGGGGGCTGTGGAGGTTGATTATTGCTTTGAATGTGCCTAGAATTCAAATGGGAGGAAAAAAAGAAGGAATTCATTAACAACCCACAAAATTATAATTACAATTAAACAGCATGTTACAGCGACTAATTTTTTCTTCTTGCTTTCTATTAACTAATTTTGGAGCTTATGATGGTTTCTCAGAAGAGACAATGGGCTATGTATACATGACTAGTCAAAACCATAACCATATAAACTATTACACTCTTCTATTGGTATTCATGGGGTAATATACAGAGAAAAAATATACAGACCTAGTATTTTTGTGTAAATAAATCATCAAAGGAGAATAGGAATGTTTGCACAAATATTTAAAGTTGTTTTTGTTTTTGTTTTTGTACCATAAGAGTATAATAATTTTGTTTCCAGCTTAGTGTGGAAGTTGCATTCAGCCTGTGTGGAGGCCATATGAAGAAAAGATGTCACATGAAGAGTTAAATCCAATAACCCTTCTCCCAACCATGAGCACACTGCCTGACCTACAAGGCTTTCTTCCTGCAGGCTCCCCCATGAATCAGGCCGCTGGTTGTTTCCACTTTAACAAAGTTTAAAGTAGGAATGACTACTTTGTGTTCAGGTTACTTATTTGTGCCTCTGTTTTACCTACTGAAGTCTAAAACACTTAAAATACATAAAAGGTTCATCTCAGCATTTTCTGTGTTTAGAATATCAGGTGTGCTAAACATACCCTTTGCAATGCATGTGTATCTTTAATCTCAGCCTTGTGAAGTAGACAGAATTCATATTTTCAGCTCTTAGAACCTACCCAAGGGATGTTCAAACTTAAGTGACTTGTTTCAAATGGCATGGTTAGCAATACGTAGAGTTGGACCCTAGGTTCAGTTGATTCGCTTTGTGACTACTTAAGAATTTCTTCTAGGTGCACCTGGGTGGCTCAGGTGGTTAAGCATCCGACTTTAGCTCAGGACACGATCTCATGGTTTGTGAGTTCGAGCCCCGCATTGGGTTCTGTGCTGACAGCTTGGAGCCTGGAGCTTGCTTCGGATTCTGTGTCTCCCTCTCTCTCTCTCTACCCCTCCCCTGCTTGTGCTCTGTTTCTCAAAAATAAACACTAAGAAAAAAATATTTTCTTCTGAATTATAAAATGTCATTATATATATGTATAACAAATAAAAATGGCATATATATAACATATATATAACAAATAAAAATGACATATCTATGTATCACATATATATATAACAAAGAATGACATATATACATATGACATACATATGACATATGTATATATGTAATTCTTATTTGTTACTTGTTAGTTGTTATTTGTTCCTGTCATTAGGGAGTGAATATACCACATACCTTAATACAGTAAATCTTTTTTTTTTTTTTTGCCTTAATACAAAGTATTTAAAAGACGTTGGCTATTTAAGGCAGATGTATAAGTGTTATGCATTTTCACCCAAAGATTTTGAATTAGAAATACAAGGTTATTTTTAATACCTGCATTTTGGGGGCAATTATTTCACTTGTCCAGAATTTATTTAACATCCCTCTCCCAAATGCATTCTTGAACTGGCACCAACTCCAATGTTAGCAACATTATAAATTTTTCAGTGGAAAAAAACCCTTAAGATGTTAGTTCCAGAAGCCACCTCAATATCATCAAGTCCACATCTTTAACTTAATGGGTCAGGAATATGAGGTCCCAAGTCATCATCTGACATTCATTATAGCTCATTTATGTAAAAATCAGAAAGTTTCTTAACTACCAATGCAGAATATCTTGAGTGTTGATGATGACATCCTGTAAATGTTGCCTCAAATTCTGTTTGTGAATCAAGAATGGACTGAGTCAAGTCATGAGCAAGAGAATACAAGGTGATATTTACATATATGATTCCTTCTCTAATGGTGTGCACTTTGGTCCTGGAAGGTACCAAATAAACTGACGTTCTAGTCTTACATCATTGCTGACACCTCTTGAATGGAACAAATATACATTAATGTAAAAAAAAAAACATATTTCTTGAATTCAGCAGAATTAGGAGATAAACTAAAATAGGAAGAGGGTGCAAAACATTTACAAATATCTTCTAGTGACAAGCACTGTGCTATGCACTACATGGGTCAATATATACAGAGTCCCTGGAGGTGGATCCTAGGAATTATTATTTCTTAAATATTTCTCCTGTGATGTTGATGTACAGCTCAGATGAGGAGCATATTCCATTCCTGAAGGGTGAGATCCTGTGTGAGTACATAGAGGTTCATAACTTTTACATAGGGAGTCAGCAATGACACTCTGGAGGATTGTTGGACTGAACAGAAACATACTCAGAGAAAGAAACAGGGTTTTCCCTATGGGTACTTGGAGCAGGTAAAGAAGAACTAGTTTGTTCACTCATTTAGCATATATCTGTGCAACACTCACTAAGGGTAGTGCTCTTCTAAGGGTGGAAATACAGCAGTGAACAATTTAAGTGAAAACCCAAGCTCTTCTGAACAGCAGCTATATTACAGCTAGATACTGTACTTAGTCTTGTATATGAGGAAACTCATTAAATTCTTTTTTTAAAAGATGTTATTTTTAGTAATCTCTAACATCCAATGTGGGGCTCGACCTCATAACCTCGAGATCAAGAGTCACATGCTCTACTGACTAAGCCAGGAAGAACTCATTTAATTCTCACACAATATGATGTGTAATAAAGAATTTGACCTTGCCCAAAGAAAAGCTAGGCTTTTGTCATGTGCTCCAGGGAGATAATCTCTAAGTTCTAGAATATCCTACCTGATAGAAGTGTCTTGTTCACCTGGTAATCTTAGGCTTTTCCAGAGAGTCCAATAATGTGATTTATGGTAGGGGCTTTTAGTCACATGGTATCAGTTTGCCTTCTGGAGGAGCTAGAGACTGAGGTCAGCCATGCAGATAACTAACAATGTCTATGACAAAGGTGCAAGAAAGACCATGAAGCTCAAGGTTCACGTGAGTTTCCCTGGTTGGTAATACTCCATGCATATTGTCACACGTTGTTGGTGGGAAAGTAATGCTTTCCACAACTCCTTTGGGAGAGGGCGACTGGAAGCTCTACCTTTGGAACCTTCCCAGACTCTGTCCTGTGCATCTCTTCTCTTGGCTGATTTTAATCTGTATCTTTTCAATATAATAGACCGTAACTTTCAGTATAATGGCATTCAGTGAGTTCTATAGTTCTTTCTAGTGAATTACTGAAACCAAGTGGTCTTAGAGACTATTCTCTTACATTGTATATGAGCTAATTGGTATTATCATCATCATTTTACAAATGGGAGACTGAAGCACAGAAATGTTAAGTTGCTCAGTGTCATATAGCTTGTAAGTAGTGACAGTGCTACTTGTCCCAACCTCAACTGCCCTCAGTCAAATCCCCGATCAGGCAATCTGGAATATCTGAGAGTGGGGACTACATATCAATATATTTTAAGGTTATCCAGGTGAAATGCAGGTGAATTTGGGAACACCTAAGCTATAATCTGTGTCTTAAATTACTGAAGTACATGGCCACATTAAACTGAAGGAAATCCTCCGGCTCTTAAAGCAGTCGGCTTCAACTTAAATAGTGGTATTTTATGAAGCAGCCTGATGCAAAATAATACTGTTTAACAGATTTGCTTTGACCTTTGAAAACATATCTGATGATTGAGAAAAAAATGTTTAAAAACCTCTGGTTCTAAGAAAAGATCCTATGCTCATAAGAAGCTTTAAATAATACTCTTGGTTTTAGTATCTCTTTGTACATTTTGCTGTATTTTTAAAATAAATAGTTCAACACTGAGAATGAGATATATCTCATTATCAACTATCCCAGTAACTAAGACTGTCAAAAAAAGCAAATACTATTTCATAAAAAATTAACTTCAAGTACATCGTGGAAATCAACAGAAGATAATCAGAGGTATGTCACTGAGATTTCATTTTCAAGAGTCAGACTTATATATCACTATTTGAGAGAAGAGAGCGCACATAAAAAACAAAACAGAACAAACAAACAAAAAAAACGATTGTACAAAATTGTGAGAGCCGGTCCCACTCGTATTTTTTCCATGCTTGCACAGGATATCTAAGTAGATTGCCATCAATACCTAAGGAAAGGTTATGGGTTGATTAGAAAAAAGGAATTTGGTTATTCTAGGTTTTATTTTTTAATGAACTTACTGTTACTAATATTGCTGTTTTTTCTTCCTGTCTCATTTTATTCAGCCCAAGGATCTTTGAATAACTGACCATATGTGATTTGTAGAAGCTTACATTTACATATTCATGACCACATACAGAATTAATCACAGGCACTTTGAACAATCCAAAAGGAGCCTTATATTGTAGCACTGGAAGTGAGTTCAAGGATAAGCTAATCGAAGCTAAACTGTAAATCAGAAAAGATTCTGGTGTAGCCAAAAGCACTTTAGCATGCAATCCAGCAGATCTGAATTCTTGCTCCGGGTCACTCCTTAACCAGTTATATGACTTTGATCCAGTTATTTAACATTTTCTTGGTCAATTTCTTTATGCAGATGATAGAGGAACTGCAAAGAAGAATTTCTAACCTCAGCTGTATAGTTATATGAGAACTCCTTATGAATTTCTTGCAAAAGAACACCTCCTCTGTCCCTGTGCTGAAGGCATGGGTCTCCTGACCTAACAAGAATACATACCATGTTTGCTTTGCTATATCAAACTGATAGGCTCTGGTCAGCTCGTCCAGGTGAGCCTGCAGCATGGGCTGCATCTCTTCCCGTGGGGATGGAGTGAGGGTTGCAGTGGACTGCTGTCCAAAGGAAATAGCAGGCGAAGAAGCCACGCCTCGGACTGGCGGTGTCGGGACACGATCATCATCTTCTTCCAGTTCATCTTCCATACCCTGGTGTAAGTATGTTTGCACGGGTAATGGCGGACACCAGCTATCGCTGTCATAACTGAAATCAAGTGAGAAAATATAAACTCTATCAACACACACATCCATATACACATACACACAATCATACTGGCAATAAATAACAACCACCATGGGAACAACAGCACCTAAAACGTTCTCTCGGTTTATTTTGTCCTGATTTCAGTTTGTTGGTGGGACCATGGTAAATCACCTGGCTGTTATCTTAATTTCCACTCACAATTACTACTGCTATCTCAATATCTCAATCTATTCTTACAAGATCTTATTAGCTAATTGTTACCCCACAGTTACAAAAGGCAATAACTTCCTAACAAACTTACTCATGTGGAAAAGCCAAATTGCTAATTACAGACAATGAATTAATTTAGTGCCTTAGTGCTTGTAGATTTAACTATTTTCTTCTCCTGTTCATCCCTGTGTACGCCAATATTGATCATCAAAGAAGTGTCTGAGAATTTTACTTTTACTCTAGATCTCTGCCAACCTTTCAGTCCATATGACATGTCAGTCTTTAAGACTTTGTGCTACGAAATGGATTCAATGGCCCTTTGATGCTCCTGATTCTCTAACTTCCTCAGTAAAAACTCATGCTTGCCTGTATCTATAAAACAGACGTTCAAAAGCTAGCCTGCAAAAGTACATATTAAAAAGAAAAATAACAACTTCTAAAGAGAGTATTTTTTTAGGGACTCTGGTAAGGGAATATAGAAAATTAGCCCAAACAGTTTTCATTGTGACACAACATCAGTGGCATTTCTATTTGTCCCTTCTCCATATACTATCATTTTCATAAATCAGAAAGATCCCAGTATGCTTTAAAAAGGAGACTTAAGAATGGGATAAATAGGGGCGCCTGGGTGGCGCAGTCGGTTAAGCGTCCGACTTCAGCCAGGTCACGATCTCGCGGTCTGTGAGTTCGAGCCCCGCGTCAGGCTCTGGGCTGATGGCTCGGAGCCTGGAGCCTGTTTCCGATTCTGTGTCTCCCTCTCTCTCTGACCCTCCCCCGTTCATGCTCTGTCTCTCTCTGTCCCAAAAATAAATTAAAAAAAAAACGTTGAAAAAAAAAAAAAAAAGAATGGGATAAATAATATTATTGAATAAAATATGTATTGAACGTAATATTATTGAATGTCCTGTAAATTCCACTTCTACTGAATCTTTCTCCAATACTTCACCTCTACTTTCATAATCACAGATCAGAATCCTTCTGATGTGAACTAGCTCATTAACTTGCTTTCCTAGTCTCCTGGGATTTCATCTCCGTCTCTTCTATCCTATCTTCCATGCAGACAATGGGATTATATTTCTAAAATCTTCATTCACATTACACCTAGGCTTTGAATTATTCAGTGATTATCACTATTATAAAAAAAAGTTCAAATTCAATAGCAGGGACTAAAAAAAAAAAAAAAAAAAAAACCCTTTCCCATCTGATCAACCTATCTTTCTACCTATTTCCCCAACATCAGCCTACTGTATATTTTTTTCTAAACTCTGGGCCTGTATATGACTATTCTCAAATCATCTGCCTGTGAGTTCCAGTTCTTCCTTCGGGTTCAGTTCAAATGTTGTCACTTTTATGAGGTATTCTCTGCCTCTGCCATATGTAATTGATTGCAACTCCAAAATACTTACATTGTGGTACTCCCCATATTATATTGGGATTACTTGTTTCATGTCTATTTTCTCCTACTATTCTACGAGCTCTTTAAACTTAGAGCTCCATCATTTTCAACTTTGCATTTCTAGCACCTGATACAGTATCTACCATATAGAAGTTTCATTAAAGAAACTAAAAATAGATGACTATTACAAGTGTATATATGTAGTCCTGACCTCCCTAACAAATCCTAACTTGTAAATGTCTAGATGATTCTCGAATATTTTTACTCAAGTGTCTTCATGTACCTTTTAAAGCTGAATTTATTAAAAAAAAACTACACATGGATGTTTCTAGCAGCTTTATTCATAATTGCCAAAACTTAGAAGCAATCAAAATCTCCTTCAGTAGGTGAATGGATAAACTGTGACAAAATTCATCCATAGGCAAAATTTGAAAATTTTCCAAATAATGGAATATTATTCAGTGTCAAAAAGACATGAACTATCAAGCCATGAAAAGAATTAATGGAAAATTATATACACATTACTAAGTGAAGGAAGCCAATCAGAAAAGGCTATGTACTGTATAATTCCAAGTATATGACATTTTGGAAAAGGCAAGACTATGGAGACGGTGAAAAGATCAGAGGTTGCCAGAAGTTAAGGGAAGGGAGGGATGAATAGGCGGAGAATGAAGGATTTTTATGACAATGAAACTGCTCTCTATGATATGATAACGGTAGATGCATCTCAGTGTACATTTGTCCAAGCACACAGAATATACAACTCTAAGAATGAATCCTAATGCAAACCATGGACATTGGGTGATACTGATATATCAATGTAGGTTCATCAATTTAACAGTGTATCACTTTAGAGGGAAACATGGATAGTGACTGAGGTTATGCATCTCTGGGGGTAGGGGGTATAGGGGAAATCTCTGTACTTTTTGCTCAGTTTTGTAGTTAACCTAAATCTGATCTGACAAATAAAGTCTATTTAAAAAATCCTTGAATCGATAATCCACGTACTTGATAACCATGTGCTAGGTAACTGCATCTACTTACAGAGCATGCAATCCGGTGGGGCAGACTGATACTAAGCAAATAATCAACAATGCCAAGTACTATAGAAACAGGGAGGAGGGAGAGTGAAACTAGTTTTGGGGTAGGACAAGGCTATGCAGACCACAGGAAAAGGGGATATTCTAAGTAACACATTTGGTGGCCCAGAGAAAGAGAAAAGATAACAATATTTGAAGAACTCACATAGTTCCCTAACTGGTAAGAGCTGGAAAATAAAGGGAGTTGCCCAGAGATGCGGCAGGAGAGGTGAGGATGTGCCAGATCATGCAGGGCCTCATCAGTCCTGAGAAGGACTGTAGGTGATGGATAGTTATCCTGAGAGGTTTTTTTTTACCGGGAATAATATCAGCTTTAGCTGCCAATTTACCTCTTTTGTTGAGGTTACCTCAATAATCTACCTCAGTGAGTTGTAAACTGAAGACCTTGTTTGGACGCCCTGTTACACTCTGATAGGAATATCCCTTCAAAATATTGTTTATATTGTAGTATAAACAGGCACACTTAAATATGTTACAGACAACAATTTTTGTTTTGTATTAGGAAATTCCATTGGTTAAATTTGTATTCCCATCTATTGACTAGGTAAGTACTTCTCTGACCTGAAAAAAATACATTGCTCCAAAACGATGCCATTTTGATCTGTTTTATATGTTGGAGATCAGAGTTAGATTTCATTAAAAAAAAAAAAAAGGTTCTTTTGTGTACAAAGTTTGCAACCCAAGGCCCCAGCTGGATTCAGTGCTTCCGGTTTTTCCCATCCACTAATCAATCCCTCACGCCACTTACAAATTGGTCTATGAAATCATGAGAATTGTTTGAATAAAATATTCATTTCTGTTTATTCTATTCTGTCCATTATATACGTCTAAGCCTCAATCTTTTTTAGATGGGTTTTCCAGTTTCTCAACGAGAATCTCCTACTCAAAATAAATTGGTTTCCTTCTTCTCCTATTCCTTCTACCGCTCTTTCTCCTCCTCCTCCTTATTATTATTTTTTTAAATATACTTTTCCATTCTGGTCTATTAGTTTAAAGAATTCAACTTATTTTGAATAAGCTGAACTCCTCCAATTTCATCTACCTTAATCTTATGGATCCTTCAAGCCACAGGCTATATCCCATATTTTTATAAAGATTGCCCTGATAAGGCCAACTAGCACTGATATATTACTCTTCTGAACTTGAACTGACATTTTTGCACATTTACTTGGAAATTGATTATGCACAATGTTATGCCATTTCCAACATTGGTTTATTTAACTATTGTCTAATTTATTTTAGAATTTAACCTTGCACATGTTGATAGTGTCTTTTCCTCAAGTGGATTTATGCTATATTAAAATTATGGCATTGAATTACTTCTGTTTGGCCACACCTGCCATAATACTTTAAAAATAGTAGATGATAAGCCTATTTATTGATTTGAAATGAAAACACATCAATTGATTCATTAATAAAACTACTCATGATGTTCAATGACATGGATAGAGGTACGGAGTATAATGCAAGTATAATGAAGTCAGTCAGAGAAAGATAAATGCCATATGATTTCACTCATATGTGGAATTCAAGAAACAAAACAAATGAGCAAAGGGAAGAAAAAAGGGAGAGAAAGAGATGAACCAAGAAACACTCTTAGTTGTAGAGAACAAACTGATGGTTACCAGAGGGGAGGTGCATGGGGATATGGGTGAAATAGGCGATGTAGATTAAGGCGTGCACTTGTGATGAGCACTAGGTGTTGAATGGAATTGTTGAGTCAGTATATTGTACATCTGAAACTAAAATTACATTATATGTTAATTATATTGAAATTAAAAAAACAGGATGTTTAGGTTTCTTTTATTAACTTAATTTTTGACTTTAAATGGTATATTATAAAGTCAAATAAAAATATATATAAGAATCCTAAAAAAAAAAAAAGGACAAAAATGAAACACCTGCCCATTTTCAAGTATGAAATGTGAGTGCTATTATACTTCATCCATAGTTATAATTAAATTTACTCCAGGGGTGCCTGGGTGGCTCAGTCGGTTGAGTTACAACTTCAGCTCAGGTCATGATCTCACAGTCTGTGAGTTCAAGCCCCGAGATGGGCTCTGTGCTGACAGCTCAGAGCCTGGAGCCTGCTTCAGATTCTGTGTCTCCCTCTCTCTCTGCCCCTCCCCTGCTCATGCTCTGTCTCTGTCTCTCTCTCTCTCTCAAAAATAAATAAACATTAAAAAAAAATTTACTCCATAAAATATCACATTTTTTTTTGTTCTGTAAGTTAGGGCATGTATTTCCTTTGTTTACGTTGGCTTATTGCAAGGGATTTCCTACATTTGAATAAATAAAGAACATGTTTATATATTCAATCTTTAATTATTCTCTAAAATTACCCTACTTCATAAGTAGTAAACTATCCTTGCTGCTAATAATCTGAAGAGAACAAACATAGGGGCACTTGTACCCCAATGTTTATAGCAGCACTCTCAACAATAGCCAAATTATGGAAAGAGCCTAAATGTCCATCAACTGATGAATGGATAAAGAAATTGTGGTTTATATACACAATGGAATACTACGTGGCAATGAGAAAGAATGAAATATGGCCTTTTGTAGCAACGTGGATGGAACTGGAAGGTGTGATGCTAAGTGAAATAAGCCATACAGAGAAAGACAGATACCATATGGTTTCACTCTTATGTGGATCCTGAGAAACTTAACAGAAACCCATGGGGGAGGGGAAGGAAAAAAAAAAGAGGTTAGAGTGGGAGAGAGCCAAAGCATAAGAGACTGTTAAAAACTGAGAACAAACTGAGGGTTGATGGGGGGTGGGAGGGAGGGGAGGGTGGGTGATGGGTATTGAGGATGGCACCTTTTGGGATGAGCACTGGGTGTTGTATGGAAACCAATTTGACAATAAATTTCATATATTAAAAAAAAATAAAGAGAACATACATGAGGAATAAAAATATGTAGACAGCATAAGAGAAACAAGAAATAATGTTATATGTATCATATGTTAAGTTTACATAGAAAAAAATTGTAATTAGTTGCACTCAACTCATTTTTTTGTTATTCAAATACCATCAGGCAAAAGAGAGCCTAACCAAAAATTATACAAACACATTGCATAATGTATTAAATGACTAAAATATTTTCCAGTAGCTCTTCTTAAATAGAATGGGTGCTTATCATCACTTTCAGTCTTTTCTACAAAGGTAATCTAGAACGGGTGAGAGCAAACTCCACCAATGCAAAACATAGGCAAAACTGAATATGGGATTCATCTCAGAGGTTTGAGCAAGAAGACAAAAATAGAGAGATGAGGATAAAAGAAAGACTGGGAGAAGGATGTGGCAGAAGAGATGAAAGAAATTTGGGACACAGAGCACATGATGCAGCAGGGAGGGCTTTTCACCATCTCTGAGGTATCCATATCTTAATCCATTCCAGAGCAACAAATGCTAGGTGTCAGGCCATTTCTGAAGGGCAAGGAAGTAACAAATGATTCTATAAAGGTTATCAAAAGTGTAGCTTTGTTTTTAGTATTTTCTTCACATTTATAGATATATATCTTATTTGAGTGATGGAATTTCAACTTTTCCTAGCAGTAGCGTAAAGAAGATTGTGAAAATGCTCCTGATGCCAAACTAATGGCCAACCATTAGTTTTGGGCCAACCATTCCTAGAAAAGATTTGTTTTGTTTTGTTTTGTTTTTTGTTTGTATGTTTGGTTTTTTACTTATTTATTGTCAGTGAAGTAAGAGGCATCAAATTATCTGTCTTGCCTGGGAAATAATGAGAAAGATGACAACAAATCAATGTTGCATGTGAACTAACTAGTTAAAGGCCAGATACAATACCGAATTACTAATAAAAATACAATACAGTTCAACACCCGCAAAAGCTTGCCAATCTCTAATTGTAGCTACAAAGAAAAGCATCAGATTTCTATTGAATCCTTACTGAATTCTTCCTGGCATCATATGAATGCATTAAAAATACATTATATTTACAGCTAAGGGTGAATATGTCGTGATACATTTTTATCAAGCCGAGAGGGGTATATCGATGACAGAACATTTACCAGTTTTGTTATCAGACTCCCTATATGACATACAACTCTCCACAATTGGCCTTAGGACACCTCTTCAGATTATCTCCTACTATGAATATTTCAAACTCAACAAATCTCATACCAGTTGCTGAAGGATACACACAAGCAATTAGAACGCAATGTGATGTAGTACTGACTACAATAGAGGAGGAAGCTTAAGGAATAAGAAAATTAAGGAAAGGCAAGTAACCTTAACTAGAGTAGGATGGGGTTTTGAAGGAAGAGTGGGAAGTACTGAAGGAAAACTAATGGGGCTATTCATTTTCATTCTCATCTTTTATTTCTATTCTTTCCCCTTTGGCTACAGAAAATTCTCTCCATCTGCACAGCAAATGGTGACATTAATAACATTTAGTTGTAATCGTTTGTTAACAGTTTATTCTGGAATCTAGGCTACTTTAGGTTAGGGACCACTTCTCGTTATCTTTGCTCCTTTTGCTTCAGAAAGCTCAGAGCTGGCATCCAGCAACCACCTAACTCTGGGTGCAATTATTTGTGAATAAATGATTCAAGATTCACCTCAACACTGAACTATCAGATGGCTCCAACTTTACCTGGTATACTTGGTTATCCTTTCCTGAATGCAAATTATTATTTTGTATACATTGCTCATCTAGGGCTTATTATGCAAAATAGTGCGCACGCGCGCGCGCGCGCGTGTGTGTGTGTGTGTGTGTGTGTGTGTGTGTGTTTTCTGTTATCTACCTACCACTCCTGTGACTCTCTAGATCAGAGATGAGATCTTCCTGAATAACTGTGTGTTTGTTTCTTTCATTTCTGTTGCGTTTCTTCCTGACACTGGGCTTAGCACTTGTTATGTACTTGAAAAAAAAAAATGTGTGTTGAATAAGTTCTCAATTATGATATATTAAAAACAACAAAAATAAAAACTATGTATCTCCATAAGAAGTAGAGTTGCAGAATTCTTTTTTTTTTAATTTTTTTAACATTTATTTATTTTTGAGACAGAGACAGAGCATGAACAGGGGAGGGGAAGAGAAAGAGGGAGACACAGAATCCAAAACAGGCTCCAGGCTCCGAGCTGTCAGCACAGAGCCTGACGCGGGGCTCGAACCCACGGACCGTGAGATCATGACCCAAGCCGAAGTCGGACGCTTAACCGACTGAGCCACCCAGGCGCCCCAAGAATTCTTGATTGTTAAAATAAAAATTATTAAAAACCAAGAGGTGACATCTACACTTTTTGCTGTTTGTGTTTCAAGAAAACCTTGGGGCACCTGGATGGCTTAATCGGTTAAGCATCTGACTTTGATCTCAACTCAGCTCATGATCTTACAGTTGGTGCAATCATGCCCCACATCAGTTTCTGTGCTGATAGCACAAAGCCGGCTTGGGATTCTTTCTCTCTCTTTGCCCTTCCACCACTGGTTCTCTCTCTGTCTCTCTCTCTCAAAATAAATAAAAACACCTAAGAAAA
This sequence comes from Panthera onca, assembly GCF_046562875.1. Taxonomy (NCBI): domain Eukaryota; kingdom Metazoa; phylum Chordata; class Mammalia; order Carnivora; family Felidae; genus Panthera; species Panthera onca. The sequence continues at coordinate 30,981,021 of NC_138347.1, read as the reverse complement.
TAAAAACTCTTAAACCTATATGAATTTCAAAATAAGCCATAAAAAATTCTATAGAAGAACTCACTATAAAATGTTCAATGTTAATATCACGAATAGCAGATTATAAAATAATCTAGGAAGTCTTTAAAAATCTTTCCTTTTCAATATTAGAAAACAAAAAAGTATAAATAGTATATCAAGAAATGGGCAAAGTCATCACTAATCTACTAATTTTAATTTACTCTTGTCATATTGATTTTAAATGTGTTGTCATCACCAACAATTGAAAGAAGAACTTTGAAATATTAACCTTTGAAAAATTAAGTCCAGGGAATAAGAAAATTGAATTCTGCTGTCAGTTTACTGACAGATTAGACTTTATTATTTTTGTTAAGAGTGATAATTTTTATTTTAGGAAATACTAGGTACTTAAATAACTCAAAGGTTCTTGAAAACCAAACTATAAGCTACAAAGACTTTTGAGTAGATATAATCAAAATATATATTTCTTTACCTATCTAAAGTATCCAGTGGATTTTTATAAATCTTTTACAAAAATGGGATGCCTGGGTGGCTTAGTCGGTTAAGTGTCCGACTTCGGCTCAGGTCACGACCTCACGTTCGAGAGTTTGAGCCCCGCGTCGGGACCTGTGCTGACAGTTCGCAGGCTGGAGCCTGCCTTGGATTCTGTGTCTCCCTCTCTCTCTGCCCCTTCCCTGCTTGCACTATTTCTCTCGCGCGCTCTCAAAAATATATAAACATTTAAAAAAATTTTTTTAAGAATTTTTACAAAAAAAAAGATTTTATAATATCATACACCCTGACTAAATATTAAAATAATTTGGGTAGGAATGCCTATATATTTTATAGCTTGACGTTCAGAAAATAATTTATATCAAAAAATAAAAGTCTTTGGCAATATGTAATAATTCATTCATCAAATGAATATTTCTAATTCTACTGCTGGGCAGTAAAATCAAGTGAGACATTTAGCATTTATTTGGAACAAATAGTTTTATTTCAATGGGTAATAGCTATCATAGTCTATTTTTAAGTGGACTTAGTGGGAAAAGAAAAAAAAAGATTTCAAATTACCTACAATATTCATGTGATCTGAGTTCAAAATTTTATGTTTATACATGTTTGTCAGTACTATTTACTCTTCCCAATTCACAAATTCTATTTTCCCATTTCCTGAATACAGCCTTTAAAATGAAGATTCCTGAGTCCTGGATAATCTCCTCTTGTGGAAAGTACATCTTTTTTTTTTTTTTTCTTTGACAGGCTCCTGTGACCTGGGCACATTTACATTATTGATATGTATTGCATAAGATCGTGTGCAAAATTTAACTTTTTAAAAAGTCAGAGAAAATTTATTTCCTATTCCGAATGTGAACTTTTTAAAAATGTAAAATAATAATGATCTGTATATAAATGGGAATTATAATCCTACAGAAGCAAGTAAAGCCCTTTTTGAGGAAAAGAAAGATGTAGAGAATAAAATATAGAGAAGTATGTATATGAATACATAAGTGTGTGTGTGTGTGTGTGTACATGCATATCTACCTACATCTCTGTGTATAATGTATATATATTTATATATATGTAGTATACATGTATTATGCAATCAAGAAAAGGTAAATGAGGTATTTTGAAGGAAGCAAATGCTGTGGCATAGAATGTTCCAATTAACAAAATTAATTTGGAGATATCTAAGATAGCAATCTGGAGTTATCTAAGATAGCACTTATTTAAAAAGAAAAGGACAGGGCACCTGGGTGGCTTAGTCAGTTACGTGTCTGACTCTGGATTTTTGCTCAGGTCATGATCTTATGGTTCCTGAGTTCAAGCCCCACATCAGTCTCTGTGCAGACAGCACAGAGCCTGCTTGGGATTCTCTCTCAATCTCTCTCTCTCTCTCTCTCTCTCTCTCTGTAGCTCACCCCCCACTGTGTGCTCTTTCTCTAGCTCTCTCAAAATGAATACATAAACTTAAAAAAAAAGATTACAAAAGAAAGAAAGAAAGAAAGAAAAGGAGGGCATCTAAGGTATCTCAATCAGTTTAGCATCCAACTCTTGATTTGAGCTTGATTTCAACTCTTGATCTCATGATTCATTAGATCGAGCCCCACCTCAAGCTCTGCTAAAGATTCTCTCTCTCTCTCTCTTTCTGGAGGCAGTATATGAGAAGACTAGGAATTGTGAAACTAGAGCGTCTGTTTCAAAGGCATATGAAGGGGCACCTGAGTGGCTTATTCAGGTGAGTGTCCGACCCTTGATTTCAGCTCAGGTCACGATCTCATGGTTTGTGGGATTGAGCCCTGTTTGGGATTCTGTGCTGACAAGCATGAAGCCTTCTTGGGATTCTCTCCCTCACTGTCTGCCCCTCCCCTGCTCTCTCTTTCTCTCTCTTTCATGCATGTGAGCACACACACTCTCTTAAAATAAAAAAAACTTTTAAAAAATAAAAAGAAACGGAAATGAAGCAAAAAAAATGTGTGCTGTGATCTTTACAAAAAACAAGACAGGGAATAAAACATTATTCAAATAAACTGAGGTGTCTTAATATCTAAATATGTTTAAATTTAAAAAAAAAACTTGGAAAAAGAAAAGCTGCCTTATTCTGCATTTTTCAGTTTTAGTCAAAAGCAGTAGTAACCTGGGAATTGTGAGGAAGACGGAGCAGTTAGAATTATTAAAATAGAAAAAAAAAAGACTGAGTATATTTCTCCTCACTTGCTCTTTTATTAGAGAATAAAAAGTATCAATGTCTTTCTGCTTTAAACTCAATTAACACTTAACAGAGGCGAACTAACTCTTGAGACATATTTGGGAAAGAAAAAGGAAACTGGTCACATTTAAAGGCCCTTGAAGGAAATTTTCTAACTTAAGAGAGGTTTTGTTACAGAATGTGCAGTGGCTTGAACCTCTTTCATGTTCCAGCCCTTAAATTCCCATCAAAGCCGATGATTAAATTCTCTACAATTACACCATGTGATGGAGCTCAACAGTAGGTGCTCTGCTATGGCCAGACGAGTCATTAGAAAGCTGTGAGAGATGATGAAGCAGGTTATTTTAATTCCCTTTTCAACCCTGCTCAGGAGTGGCTCTTTAGTTCACAGAGCTGTGGACATTTGCTTTCAAACTAACAAGCAATATTATAAATGAAGGCTGCATTATCATGATTGCAGACAATCTAAGGCACTTGACAGCCAAGGATTCTAGGTTCTCAATATGTGCTGTGTTGTATTTATCAGCTAAAATACAGAGATGGTGCAAACAACAGAAGTGGGGTTGTGGGGAGGGCAATGAACAGGGTGGGAAGGGGGCAGGGAAAAAAGTAAGAGAATCCTAGATAAAGACAAAGAAAACACAATACAGAGAAGAGGAATGCCCTGGGCATTCTGTTGGTATAGAAGACAATTTTACCCATTTTCTTGCTGTTCCACTGCGTAGTGTTCCAGCTCTGTTCCAGGAAGGGGCTGGACCGGGGGAGGAGGTAGAGGAACATTGGCCCAGGTCGATCCATTGTTTTTCTGAGGTTTAGAAGAGTTTTTAGTTTTCTTCTTTTTTCCACCTTTCCCACCTGCAAGTAATAATGCCTCTATTCAGATATACCAAATATCAGAAGAAACACAGTCATTGGGTGGGAAGATGGATTTATGTTTTTGAAACACCACAATGAGTATATTACATTTGTTAAACGCCATAAACAATGAATTGATCTAATCAGAAAATGTTTTTATAAATCACTCAACATTATATTGTGTCTTTCCCAATGCATGAACTACAGTGCTGAATAAACCAAAAACATGGGTCCTGTAGCAAAAGCACACTTATTGATTTATTCATGTCTGCTGCCTCTATGTTTTCATTGTTAGACAAAATAACGGGCCATAACAAATTCTTCCAAATGTCAGATTTTAGTGCGTTCATAATGCTCTTTTGCATAATCTCTCTCAGTGGAAAATGCAGTGTCTAAGGATACAGGCTAAACTTTTCCATTAGAATTTACTCTAATTAATCCAAGAGAGTACAGTTTTCTCTCAAAAGTGACTGATAAAAATCAATCAAATATAATCTGGGTACTTATAAATCTTTCACAATGAGAAGTTTTATAGAATTTTAAACTAACGAATGGCGTAGTTATTTTTGCTTATAGTGAGAGTAGTTCCCAGATGTTTTAAGCATAGCATTTTCTAAAATTCCAAAAAGAGGGGAAAAATTAATGAAAATGCAGTGATCAGTTTCACTACTATTGTTAATACAAATTAGTTCATGCACAAAACACGAGCAACAAATGACTTGGCAGCGTGTGAACCAAATCTGGAATTACTGGAGCTTAATGAAATATAAAAATCAAATTCATCATCTGTATAGTGTCATAGTTTTCACTCTTCCAAAATTGAAGTAAATCAAATTTCTTCCTAGATGTGTCATGGTTGATTGTAAGAATAAGTACTTCTGCAGCAGCATAACAAAGGATGTTGTTCAATAGAATGCAAGTAGCTTTCTTCACTCCTACTATGGCTATCGTTATATTTCCAAAAATAATGGTATTGACCCCTTGGGCTTCATCTTTCTGGACCTGAAAGTTGTGAGCATCAAATACTTGCAGCAGGGCTCTCAACAGATAGACATAGTACCAGAAGTTCCATCTCCTTTCTTCAACCAACTGTTAATCTGCATCAGCAACTGGCATCAGCTAGTTGATGATCAGCTAATGGCATCAGCCAACTCAGAAAATTATGTCATTCAGTAATGACTTATTGGAGTGTCAGAAGGTAATGTAGCTGGTAAGCTGGGCAGAGACACTGTTGCCAATGATGGAAGGATGTCTGTTTCCTATGTCATGAGCACAGATTTAAAAGCTCATCCCTACAGACAGAATGCTTTCTTCCTTCCTTTCACTTCCTGTCCTGGGCAAAAGGAGAGGTATTTAAGAGAAAGAACAGCAGGTATCTTCTGTTTTGAGTATAACAGCTTAATCTGGGGTTGAAGACTCATTTCTCATGTATCTGTATAAATTACTCAATAGATATCACTTTGATTTATATCTGTAAAACAGATACAAATTTCCTATTTCTTTGGGGTATTTTGAGGGTTGAAAGAGACAAAGCATGTAAAGGGCTCAGATTGTACAGAAAGCTCAATAAATGCCACTTATTATTACTCTATTTCATTGCCTCTGTCTTAGAGCAAACATGGTTCTACCTATTTCTACAGCCTTTGTCAAGCCCGACTTCTCCAACCCCAATGAGTCTCCCAGAAATAGTCTGACTCTCAGAATAAAAATAATGAAGTTGCTTAAATGTCTATTCTTCTTGATATAAGTCTATAATTTTTGTGTTTAAGATGCATGAGCCTTGACCCTTTGTTTCCTGATCGTGCAACAAAATCACAAACCAGGATCATACCTTTTGTGTAGTCTCAGAATTATATTTTAATAATTAAAAGAGGAATGGGTCGGGCTATGTGTTTTTAGTGACTTTTCCCCTAGTTGGGCACCCTTTATTCCTTATATATTTATATGTGTACATTGGTTCCTTCACTCTTCACTTCACGGCACTTTAGAAAATGTTATATGATCACCACCAGAACTGAATGACACAAATAGGGAAGTTCTTACATCTCCAGAAGCAAATTCTGTAACAATAAACTTAATTCGACTAAACTGAAAGGGAATAATCACTTCACTCTTCACCTCCAAAAGAATGCTTTCTATCACCAATTTAACTAATTTTGTATTCAAATGTAGATGAAATAGTTAATAGATGATGAAACAGAGTTCTTTCTGAGTGTTATTTGGTCCATATTCACACAGTAGGAAAAAAAAAAAAGAATGCAGCAGCTTTACTAGAAATTACTATTACTGGAGTCTGAACCCAACTCTGCTGAGTTCTTTTCCAAGTTCAAAAAAGGCATTATCAGTTATTCCAAATATCAGACTTAAAAATGTTTGGGGAGAGGTACCTGGGTGGGTCAGTTGGATACATGACATGGCTCTTGACTTGAGCTCAGGTCACGATCTCATGGTTCCTGAGATGGAGTCCCAGGTGGTCCGGCTCTGCACTGACAGTGCAGATCCTGCTTGGGATTTTCTCTCTCTCTCTCTCTCTCTCTCTCTCTGTCTCTCTCTCTCTCTCTGTCTCTGTCTCTCTCCCCCCACTTCCCTGCTTGCACTCTCTCTGTCCATCTCACTCAAAATAAATAAATAAACATTAAAAAAATGGGAAACAAAGCTGATGCAAAGAGGGAATTTGTGAAGGTTTTCAATCCAATGTCCACTTTCTCCTCTTAGGGGAAATTTCTTCTCTGTCATTGTGTGGAGTCTTGATGGGACTATGAATCAATATGTTTTGTCCTCTCGGGGAGGCTGGGTGGCTCAGTCCGTTGAGCATCCGACTTCAGCTCAGGTTATGATCTCGCAGTTTATGAGTTCAAGCCCCATATGGGGCTCTTTGCTAACAGTTCAGAGCCTGGAGCCTGCTTCGGATTCTGTGTCTCCCTCTCTCTGCACCAACCATCCCTGTTCCCAGCCTCACTCATACTCTGTCTCTCTCTCTCTCAAAAATAAATAAACATAAAACAAATTTAAAAGAATATATGTTTTGTCCTCCTTTATCAATGAGCTAAGAGGAGGGCTCTTCGCTTGGTGGTGGGCATATGATGTAGGCTAAGGATATTGTATTTATCTAAGATCTAAACCTTGAGCTAAGCGAGCCACCACAGCTCATTGTTGTTTCTTGCAACCGAAGATCCCCAAACATTTTAAAGTGAGAACTGTCTGCAGTATGTTTTATGGGAACATATTTTGAAGACCATCAACTATATTTGACCCATTTCTCTTCAACTCAAAATGTAAGTATTTAAACTGACATTTATGCTGAACAAGTAACTTCTTTGTATAGAAAATTATAAAAGTAGCTCATTTTCAAGTTAGTAAAACACATAATTAAAAAAATACTGGTGTATAAAAATATTTCATTACCACTACTGATATTGTGCGCTATATATATGTGTATATATAATTATGATTTCATATAGGTTTTGAGAAATCTGACTTTTCCTTTATATTTTTTTAATGGTTAGATTTTTAACCCAAATGCTCAAAACTTATGTATGGAATAAATTATAAAAGTGTTTCAAAGAGGATGAGAAATTCACTGAAATAATTCAGAAATGTCCAATTTTCTTTATTATTGTGATTATTTTAAATTGATTTCACTGCTGTGTACAAATTAAGAAAATCATATAATATGATATGATTAGATATTCACAGGGCAGTTTGATCTTAAATTTGAGCCTTAGAAAACATATCTATGATTATAAGAATAAATCAAATTCTGTAAGATTAAACTCAATAGGACTAAACTAGAAAGGAATAATCACTTCACTCTTACCTCCTAAAGAATGCTTTCTATCACCAATTTAAGTAATTTTGTATTCAAATGTAGATGAAGTAGTTAATATAATTCATAGATATATATAAATGTCACTCAGGAGATTAATGGATTAAAAAAAGCAGTAAGCACTATTGTGAATCATGTTCTGCTTACAATTACTCAAAAGGTAACTTTTAAAACTCAGTGTCAATCAACATATACAGAATATTTAATGAGAGATTCACAAAAGGTCTTATGTAATTCATGACTTAATATATATAGATTTTTAAAATATGTATACTGCTTGGGACTTTACATATCTGGAATGAAATAGGCCTAGGATACATTACTTTTTAATTATTCAGTACAATTGTGGGACGCGTTATAAATAGATGACAGTATAAATGACATATAAGGTTATTCAAAATAGCCTTCGATATTACTAAGCCAGTTTAAATTCATAACAGATGTTGAAAATTTTCTGGATTCTATAATGTATCTAATTCTACCAAGAGCAAATGCCTCATTGTGGAGGGAAGAGAGAGCATTAACATTTCAGACTGAAAGGGTTCTATCTCCTGAGGAAAAGTCATTTAGTAAATGTTACCCTAATGATGTAGAAGAGTTAACTCTTTACGGCTTGGTAGCTTGTGACATATCATAATACACTGTAATCCTTTACTAAGAACTTGTAGATTAAAAAAATTCATAAAAACAAATGGCATACCATTAATATGAAAAAATAAGCAAACGTAGTGGTACGCACAATAGAAATGTGCAGATAAAGCCATCAGTCGTACAGTGTACATGATATGCTTGGAAGTTAGAGGGTGTCGACCACAACCTCCTTATTTTAGATGTGAGGATCCTTGAGCCTGGAGGATATCAGTGCTATTCACTACAATAGACATATATTTCTATCCAGTGAAAATTGGCCCTGACGTGTGCTACACAATGCCTACATTGTAGATTGTTAGTTTGTCTGTTATATCTCTGATAGATATTGACATTTACTATATAAAAGAATTATCGATATGAAAGATCATATCTTTGGGGGAATCAATTGTGAAGAATAACGTCTGATATTAACATTCTTGGTTAGCACGATAGAAGCACCTTACTCTAAATACTATCATTCGATAGATAATAAATCCTAATATTTGGGAAAAAATTGTCCAAAAATAAAAAGGCCCATCCCTGGAATCTTAGGATTATGAAAAATGTCCCAAACAATTTGCATTTTAGCTGAATTTATCGTTGCTGACCATGTCATGGAACTGACTTTCCTGTATGATCTTTTTTTTTGTTTTAAAGTTCTCTTGGCTTTTAGGTAGGGTTTACGGCAGATCAAACTCATCTGCTCTTTCCTAAATAATGGTAAAATGATACACTATTTTTGAGTAAATATGGTGTTGTACCCTTAGTACATAGTGACAGTGATTTTTATTCCCCCGCCCCTTCCCAAAGCATGATTTCATTAGGATACACTGCGATTGTCATTTGAAAGATAAATGCCTGACAGTGAGTTGTGATTCAGTATTTCTTCACGGTTGTTAGGAACACAGGTCATATGCTGGTGACAAACAAATATTTCTCCTTACTGTGATGAGACCAACCTGAGAGACTGCCACTCCTCTCTGAGCTGTTGTGAGAGCTGGTGGTGCTGAAATCCTGTGACTGGTTGTGTGGCATTCTATTAGACAATCCCTCAGCCAATCGGTAGTCAGGGATGTAAAGTAAGGCTAAGGGTTAAAGGGCAGAGGTCATAGTGGCATCATGTGATTAGTTCACAGCACAAGCCCATGCAGAACATGCAGTTAGCAATTCAGAAGCAGATGTCGTGGGACAGTGGAGGAATGTTTCCTCTATCCTGCCTAATGGAAGTTGAGATGGATTACTGATCACTCTATTGAAAAAGAGCTAAACGGATGAAACCGATTGGTGTTGGAGTGTGGTGGCAGTGACGGTGGCGGTGGTGGTGGTAGGGATTGTGCAAGGTACTGAATACATGCCGATAATATTTTTTTTAGTTTAGGTGGTGAACCTGGTAATGAGCCACTAAACTGAACAACAAATACTAATTTCTATCTCATGCACAAATGATGTGAAGATAACTCCTCGGGTAATAGGAACCTGACTCACCATTGTTACCTTTGTTCTGATCAGGTAGAGAATAACCAAATCCCATCAGATCTGTTTTTTGCTGAATCGAGCTTTTCCATTGTGGGTCAGGCAGATCGACGGCCAATTCATGTATGCTATTGGAATGCAAGATCTGTGTTGTGGCATATGGGGTAGCCTGTGTTATCTGGCTGGAACTGTTGTAAGTGGTTTTGGTCGTGAAGTCAATGCTGCTATAAATGGCTCCATCTGAGAGCATTGTTGCTGTTTTATCCCCTTGGCCTGGAACTGGTGGCAGCACATCTGTGGTGAACATAGGGAAATGAAACAATTTAATGATGCGCAGGAAGCCCCAAACTATCAGGATTGAGGATGAAAAATAAATGTGTCACGCCGCACGTTTGCATTTCAGCTGAGATGGGCTTTATGAGCCAATGAAGGGGAGATGATGTACAACCGTCGCCAAGCTATCAGCCTCAGTGACAGGCAGGCCTAGCGCTCGCCCTTCACGTCTCACTGCTTAACACATCCCTTCCCCCATCTTCTTCAACCATGAATGAGATGTTTGGGATATTTCACTACAGAAAAATGCTTTCGGTTGTGCATAGGGCTTTTAGAACCAATGGAGTCGTCAGCTCTTTACGGAAGCGATGATAAAAGTGATTCTACAAATTGTGGATGAAAACATCTTTTTCCACTTTACCCCAAAAGATATAGAATATAAGTGCTGAATAGATGCAAAATTTCCCAAAATTATACTAGACAAACAACGATGGGATGCATTTTTCTAAAATCCCAACTTGCTGTTTATCTGATTTGGTTTCACATTTCTAGTATGGAGTGGAACTGATGGCAGCCTTTTTTTTTTTTATGACAAAGGAAAATTTTCATGAATTAGTCATTTTCACAATACAGCAGGATTGAACTATAGGAAAAGCAATCTGAGTGATCAGTGAGTTTAATTTATGCTACTAACTCTCAGTGAGTTTAATTTATACTACTAACTCTTAGAAGTGGAGAATTACAGTTTCAAGTTTTAATACAGCAGGAATAAAATTAAATTTTAGTAACAACACTGAATATCAATCAGTCCATTTATCTTTTGGTGTGCTGAATTATCTTTACACGATGCTTTCTGGTTCAGAAGTGCCATCTCTCTCCTGAGCTCTAATTTTTCCTTTTTTTAAGAAGAAAGATACTAAAATTAAAACAACAACAACAACAATAATACTAAATGGCAGATTTTCAATCATGTAGAGTTAAAAGTGAATCTAGTTATAGTATGTTCCTTAATAATCTATGTTCTGAAAGCCACACTTCATAGGACTTTGGGTCATCAACCCACTTGATTTCTTCAATTATAGGAAATTTTCAACTAGTTATAGTAGTGTAATATTAAGTAATAAACCTAATTATTGTTGCACCAAAACTAAAATATCATCACAAGAAAAAGTGGAAGTAGATATTTAGTCAAAATATCCTAAAATTTTTAGATTTGATGATACCTAATAGTACTTGAAACAAAGATTCTTATAAAAATAATAATTTGGGGGCACCTGAGTGGCTCAGTCAGTTGAGTGTCTGACTCTTGATTTTGGTCACAATCTCACAGTTCGTGAGATCGAGCTCTGCAACGGGCTCTGCATCTGTCACCACAGAGCCTGCTTGGGATTCTTTCTCCCCCCTTCTCTATGCCCCTCTCCTGCTTGGACACTCTCTGTCTCTCTCTCAAAATAATAAAAATAAACATTAAAAAAAATAATAATGATAATTTTTAAAGCTAAAAATTATCTTCTTTAGCAATAGCAACAAGACATGTATGTATGTATGTATGTATGTATTTTATTTTTGAGAGAGCATGAGCAGGGGAGGGGCATAAAGAGAGGAGACAGAGAATCCCAAGCAGGCTCTGAGTTTCCAGAGCAGAGCCCCATGTGGGTCCTGAACCATGAACTGTGAAATCATGACCTGAGCTGAAACTGAGAGTTGGATGATTAACCAACTGAGCCACCCAGTCACCCCAGGAATAAGACATTTATAATGCATTTTGTGCACTGTATAATTTAGGTCTTTCAGAAGTCTGGAATTCCAACTTGCTTTACAATGATGTGGATATATACTTTATTGAAGTAAATACTTTAAATGCATATCAGTGGATTTATTAAAGATATTCAATATATAATATTTCACGAAGTTGTACAAGCAAGTAAAATTGTTTTTTGATTTCCAGATCCCTTAACTATTTTTTCCCTTCTTGCTTTCACTTATAACTAGGAAATTTGATAATGAAAAAGTGTACTTCATTCTCAAATGTCAATATCACTTTCATTCTCAAAGACATTTCATATTTAGTAATATATCAAAATTATGAAAATAGATCCTTCACTCTGCAGACATTTTCAGAGTGTTGTTTCTGCCACCTCTCACACTGTTCATTGATAATATTAACTGATAGCCAGGTTTCTCCAGCATGGACCCCAATTCCCCAAAACCTTGAACTTGAGACCTTCCAAAACTTTGTACTTAGACTGTGAGCCAGGTTAACTACAAGTTTTTGAAATGGTTGCATGCTCAAATGTTTAAACATGGAAAAAAAAGTTGTGTGAGGATCTAAACCTATAGAATGTTATTCTGCAACAACTAAAGCTGAAGTGCTAGAAATAGAATCTTTCTCCCCGCTGGATGAAATTAGCCAGGCTTCAAGTCTAAGTGCTTCTCTATTGATTTGGGGGCTGCAGATTTCCTTCAAATATTATTTGATCACTCTTACATTTTCAAAAAATCATCGAATTATATTCAAACGTTGAAATATTGGAAGACTATAGATGAATATCTGGATGTAGGGAAGCATCCTATAATATCAGCTGGTTTGGAACTCTGGACCACCCTTCCTCTAAAAGATATGACATGAATCCGTGCTTCCATCGTTAGGCAGGACCTTCCATTTTCCATTTCTTACAGCCGACATCTACCTTTCCTGAGTGCTTTAGGCTGACTTGCACTTGTTAACGGTGGAGTTTGAAACCTATGAATTACAGAAACCCTTTCCTCCAGGTGGAATCAGTCATGATTCATTTCTCAGCTTTTAGCACCTTAGTGATCCATGCATTTTTTCCTTTTGGCCTGGTACACTTGCATACATGACTATCTCCTTCCTGGTATTGTAAGATACTTAGGAACAGGAACATATGGGATTTATGTCTGAATTTCCATAAATTCATCACCTAGTGTTTTGCAGAGAGTAAGCACCCCCTAAATAATTAAATTAATATTTTATAGTTTGTATTGACAAAATGCAGACTGATGCAATAATTAGTAACTTTATTTTTCAAAATACTATTTTCATTACATTTCATCATGTATTAGTATTCCATTCTTAAAAGGGAAATGTCAGTATCCACAATAATTCTTTTAAGTGAACATAGTTGTACAATCATACATGTGAATCCCACCTTGAGAATTGCAGAACAGTGCATACAAAAGAATGTAGACTTTAAAATGTGTTAGACCTATATTCTATACCTAGATCTGAAGTTATTCATTTTGATAAACCTTAGTTTCTTGGCCTTTAAAGTGTAAATATGATTATCTATTGTCTATGCCACACATTTATTATGCAAAGAAAATGAAATAAAATGTACAAAAAATCCTACCTACTCCTGGTACACAGTAAATGCTTAAAATACCTATCACACTGAAAGGAAACAGAGTAAACCTTGCAAAAACTTCGTCTTGGCCTTGATGTTCACCTGTGAAATATTTCATAAAAATGAGGTAGATATGGAAGATAAACCTTGAAAATCTATAAATGTATCCTTTGACTAAATTAGACTGAGACATTTTAGATGTTAGTGTAGCCTGTTACAAACTAAAAAAACAAAAACAAAACAAAACATATTTTCCACCTTTAGGCATTCATTTGTTGATGTAAAGAGAGAATGGTGCACTAATCACCTACAAATATAGTAAGTAAAAGAGGCATCTAATCCTTGATAGATAAAAACTTTCAGAACAGAATTTTTTTTTTTTTACAAAATCATTCTGGGTAAGGTAGACAGGAGTCATCTGCTCTCCTGGTGAGGAGATGCTCAGACATAGAACCCACTCATGGAAAAGTCATAGCCTGTAATTGCAGGGTTCAGAGTTTGGTCACTAGGGGAGACAGCCATTTTCAGAGGCTTTGGCGAGTAAGAATCCTAAATGGGGTGGTTACAGAAGCTGAGAAGTCATACAACAATATATTTTTTTAATTTTCTTATTTACTACACTGATGGTGGGCACTGCTTGTATGTCACGCTTTGTGCTAAACCTGTATATGTAATCACCCATTTAATCCTTATTATATACCTATGACACGGGGATTGTAATTGTCTGTATTTTATTTGAAGAATGAGAAAAGGCTCCCTTTCTTAAAGTTGGTATTGACAGAATGCCGACTTATGCAATAATTAGTAGCTTTATTATTTGAAATACTATTTTAATTATATTCAAGCATGCATTGGCATTCCATCTGTGAAGAGAAAATGCCAGTACCCATAATTATTCTTCTAAGTCAGTATGTTTATGCACTCATGTCTGTGAAGTCCCCCTCTGAAGCCTATAATAGTTTAGCCTAGCCCTGGGTCCAGCATTAATTCCACCTAGACGTGTAGAAATCCTCTAGCAGATTGAGCCACACTTTCTTGGCTCATAGTACCCCTTTCCTAATTAATCACTCCATTTTCTACCCTAACTCCACTCATCACTCAGCAGAAGGCTGGATGACTTAACACTGTACTTGGATCCTAGCATTCTCCTCTTACAAATTCATTGATGCCTTCTGACTACCTTTTGGACAAAGTTTAAAGTCTCTCTGTGACTTAGAAGGCCCTCTGTTATCTGTCTCTCTGTATTTTTGTTGTTGTTGTTGTTTGTTTGTTTGTTTGTTTGTTTTTTACCACTTCTGCTGCCTACTACTTTATATTCACTAGGAAATTCATTCCTTTGTCAACTAAGTCTATGTCTTTCTTATTTATAAACCTCAAATGGTTGTTTCCTCTCTACACATTTTTCCCACAATTCTGACTAATCTCTACCCCTCCTTCAGATGTCAACTTAAACAACACTCCATTCATAGAACTTTCTTACTCCCAGTGGGCAGCTTTCTCATGCTGGGTACTGGCAAGGCAGCTCCAGTGCATTTACTATCTACAGAACTTTCCACCAATGGAAAAGTCAGTTATTTCTGCCAAACTAAACACTGAGACCACAGACTTCTCATGTCTCATCTTTCTCTAAACCCACCACTCTCCCTTTGAATGGATGAAAAGGTAGCAGTAGGGAGGCTGGAATTATTTATAGTAGGTCAAATTCTGCCTCCTTATAAAGACCTACAGAGAGGATCGTGGCAACAAATTTTGAAGACCTTAGCATATGAGCTACTTAGCACCTTTTTGTCTTTTATTTGGGCCACTCGTTAACAATGATAGAACTAGATTTAAGTTATCTCTCAACATGTCAACTCTCAAGAACTGTCTACTCTATAAGATATATCATGTGAAGATAAGGACCATCTCTCTTTATATTGGTATTTTATTTTTAATATCTGCCATAGTGGCAGGAACACAGGACATACTTAATAAATCTATGTTGAATGACATGTAGAGAACTGAAATGACTAGTTCAAAATCCTAATTTCCAGTTAGCAGCATAGTTCCTGATTTCACTAATTGTGTATGAATAGTCCTAAAAACAAAATGTATTATGAATATTGTCATTATGGTTAGTAATGACTTCCTTAAAGCTTAGTTTTATTCAATATTCTCTAGTACATGCTTTTAAAAACACTTAGGAGGAGCGCCTTAGTGGCTCAGTCGGTTGAGCATCCGACTTCAGCTAGGGTCATGATCTCACGGTCCGTGAGTTCGAGCCCCGTGTCAGGCTCTGTGCCGACAGCTCAGAGCCTGGAGCCTATTTTGGATTCTGTGTCTCCCTCTCTCTCTGCCCCTCCCCCGTTCATGCTCTGTCTCTGTCTCAAAAAAATAAATAAGTGTTAAAATTTTTTTTAAATTTGTTAACGTTTATTTTTGAGACAGAGCATGAACGGGGGAGGGGCAGAGAGAGAGGGAGACACAGAATCCAAAATAGGCTCCAGGCTCTGAGCTGTCGGCACAGAGCCTGACACGGGGCTCGAACTCACGGACCGTGAGATCATGACCCTAGCTGAAGTCGGATGCTCAACCGACTGAGCCACCCAGGTGCCCCCCAAAATTTTTTTTTTAAAAACACTTAGGAAAGCCAAGAAAACAAATGACAACATTTTGAATAGCACAACTTACCTCCACGTCCAAAATTCCCAATCTCATTCGGGCCACTATTGCTATTGTTTACTGGTAAACTCGTGGCTGGCCACGAATCTGCAAGCCATGGATAACTGGGATCACCAGCATTTAGAAGACCAGGACGGCTAAAACAGAAATTAAAGGGAAATCAACCCATGGAGCTCAATGAAAGATTTGGACACTTGTCTCATGCACAAGATTAAAGAATTGAGGAAGCTTTTAATTCACTTCAAATGAAAATGTGTAGGTTCTTGAGAATTAAGGAAATTCAGTGGTTAAGACTATATATAGCCTGTCAGTAGAAGCAGAAGCATTCTGTCTGGGATTCTGCTGACATCCAAATGAATTTAGTTGTCTGCCCTGAAACTGGTGGGAATTGGCAACATAGCAGGATCCTGAAACAAGGTTTGATGATAAATTGGCACCTCCAGGGAACAATTGCTCAGAGTGACTGCTCAGTATCAGCCATTTCCAGGACTTTGGGCTATTGCTTCCTCGATTCCTGCAGCCCCCATATTTATCTGTCCCCTGTAGGCTGTAATCCCTGTTATGAGCCCTCACGCTTGATTTAGAGGCAAAGAACTTGAAGAAAATTAATGAACAGTATTTATATTGTTCCATCAATAGCACATTTCCAAATTCTCCAAATTGCAAAATATTAGGGGTATAGGAAAGATCTTTAAGGTAATTAAAGATTCACTGTGATCTCATCCAGCATGTGAGTAGAGACTACGAGAAAAACTTCCCTCACATCGTATTTAATAAAGAATTCCTATTTTTGATATAAAAGATGGGAATCCGATTCCTTTCCAGATTATTAGCATATTTACAAAGAAACAGCAACATCTATAATCATTGTACTTTATTTTTGATAGACCATTTCTGTGCAGTCCCTAAGAGAAACATGTGTTTCTATGGAAACCGCAATAAGAAGATCCCACTGCTTACTTGCTACATGCACTAGCTCTCATTAGACCTAATCTCTTTTTGCTAAAATATTGATTAAATGGGAGATTGGAAGTTATTACCAGAGCCTAATTACAATCTCCATATTGGCAAAGGGAAAATAGATGAGGATATATGGGTTTGTTATCAGCTTTTATCAATTTCAATTGAGTATCCAAAGTTGTGGAATCCAGTCCTATCAATCTACAGCCTATTCATCATCCATGAATCATTTACTTTGTGATCGATTATGTGTAATTGTTCACTCACAGCAATTTAGTGAGAGCCAATAAGGAGTCTTAAACAACAGCAACTTCATTTGCTAATGTCTAATTAATGCAATAAACATCCTGCTAACAAATGAACACATTCCTTGTGATATTTACTACTAATTTCTTCAGGGGCATCTGGGAGATATGAAACATCTGGACTTGATTCCTCTAAAGTGCACAACAGATAGATCATTAAACCTTGTGGTAAGCCATTTAATTCCTCCTAGAATTCTCAGACTTGTAAGTGATCGTTTATTACAATAATAGCCTTTACTATAGCGTTCTCAGTCCTGATTAAACTAAGAAGAAGAAAGAATCTTCTTAGCATACCTCCCATTGCTCATTAGTCCTCCATCTCCTCTTTGAAATGTAACTGTTAACAAAAGAAAGACACACACAAGTAGTCAATATTAATTACGATTAATAACAGCTACATACTGGTCCTTACTTTAGGGCTGAGGCCTCTGGGATTGTAACAAAATATAAGTAACATAATCATACAGAGAATAAGAAGCAGTGGTTTGGCCCAGGGCAAAGCCATCGTTTAATAAGACATCTAAAAATACTTCAAGCCAATTGTATGGTTAAGTCAAAAGGGCAATTTGTACTTAGAGGTCAAAAACTGTTACAACTGGAATATATAGTGGCAGTGGAAGATTACATGCATTAATGGGGGATTATCAAACCATGACTTTTAATCTTAATATGTGGGTGTCCTAATTAGAAGGCACAACATAAAATGCACATAATAGAAACTGAAACAAAATCATTCATGGGGCGCCTGGGTGGCTTAGTTGGTTGTGTCCTACTTCAGCTTAGGTCATGATCTCATGGTCTGTGAGTTCGAGCCCTGCGTTGGGGTCTGTGCTGACAGCTCAGAGCCTGGAGCCTGCTTCAGATTCAGTGTCTCCCTCTTTCTCTGCCCCTCCCCGCCTCACATTCTGTCTCTCTCTGTTCCTGAAAAATGAATAAAACTTAAAAAATGTTTAGAAAGAAACAAAATAGTTCAAACAGGCAATAATATTCTGCCAGTGAAAAAGATAAACAGGTATTGATTGACGACATATTCCTCATCATCACAGATCCTTTGAAGGACACCATTAATCACTATGAGTTGAACAACTACAGTTACAATAGACATAAACTATAATTAATAGAGAATAATGCGCTGAGTGCTTTGTTTTATCATCCAACCTTCACAAAAAATAAAATCTTCAAATATTTGAGACTGAGTCTATTTAAATTGTATGTAATAATTGTAAAAACTTAAGTCCTTTATAAAACTCTTGAACTTATTAGTCACACCAACAAGCATCCCATAGAATTAAAGCTGGAGAATCTACTCCCTCCAGACACTAGATTCCATTCCACAAAGCTATCAACATAAAAATGGGTTTCAAGGATTGGCCAAAGAATGTAAATATCAGTTAGGATCCATCATTTCTTTTCCAAAACCTTTGAAAAGCCAAACATATTTGGTATTCAAAATGTTTCAGATTTCAGAAAGGTAATATAATGCATTCTACAGAGAGGATCTAAGACAAAAACTCTATTCAAAGGTTTTTTTAAAATATGTTTGAAATAAAATACAAATATTCATGATTAGTGGGATAAAATCTATAAATAGTTTCACATTGGCATGGATCAAATTTTGCCTCTCAAAGAGTTAACTCTAAGATCATGGAAAAATTTTGCTGTTTAGTTTATGGATTGCAAAATGGCAATTCTGACTAAAATGAACATAGATCAGCTAAACCCATTCCTGGGGATGAAGAAAAAAACTGATGGCTACCAGAGGGGAGGTGGGTGGGAGGAAGGGGGAAATAGGTTATGGGATTAAGGAGGGCACTTGCT
Organism: Panthera onca; assembly: GCF_046562875.1. Taxonomy (NCBI): domain Eukaryota; kingdom Metazoa; phylum Chordata; class Mammalia; order Carnivora; family Felidae; genus Panthera; species Panthera onca. The sequence continues at coordinate 30,962,145 of NC_138347.1, read as the reverse complement.
CTGCTGAGCACCAGGTATCATATGGAAGTATTGGATCACTATATGGTACAACTGAAACTAATATTACATTGCATGTTAAATAACTGGAATTTAAATAAACACTAGAAACTTTAAAAAAAAAAACTAAGAAAAAAAAAAATTGCATAGATGTGAATCCAGTATATCCCATATTTGGAATCTACAAATTATATTTACCACGATTTCCTAATGAGTAAATGTAAAAATAAAAGTTTATGAATTGATTCATATATATGTATATACATACATATATGTGTGTATATATGTGTGTGTATATACACACACATATATGTATATATACATATATGTATATACATGTATATATACATATATGTGTATATATATGTATACATATATATACACATATATGTATATATATATTTTAATTTGGTAGACAGAGAGAGCACTAGTAGGGGACAGGGACAGAGGGAGAAAAAGAAGAAACTTAAGCAGGCTCCATGCTCAGTGTGGAGCCCAGTGTGGGGCTTGATCCCTAGACCCTGGGATCATGACCTGAGCTGAAATCAAGAGTCAAATGCTCAACTGACTGAGTCATAATGTTAGGGGACATTATTCCCCCCAAGAATTGATTCATATCTTAAATACATAGAGCCTATATTGTCACTTAAAATATACAGACAGTAAATCATTTTAATTTGAATAATCTCTCCATAATTCATTTTTCCTCAAGTTTTTGCTATGAAATATGATTGCTCTTTAAATTTTGTCAATTTTCAAATTCAGTTCCCCAGTCCCTTCCTTAAGGTCATCCAAGGACATAGCTCTCACAACATCATAATTAGGTGGCATGATCATGATCATGATTCCCAGGGTCTGTCAGGACTTCAGAAACATCTTGCTGGCACCTGAACTACATTGCCTCCTCAATTTTTCAGGTAACATCTCAAGTTCATTACAAAACAGTCCTGACATATCCTTTGCATCTGCCCAGAACTGGCTTTGGACATCTCCTCAGAGAAGATGAAAGGACACTGATCGCCACTCTACTTCCTGACAAACTCGCTTAAGTGATGGGAGACAAGAATCAGCAGTGGCCCATACCACATTGGGTCCCATTAATAATTGCCTTTAACAAAAACAAAAAAAGGATTAATTTGAAACAATTGATAAAAAAAATATTGAGCACTGGAGCTATTAAATAAAGTCCTGATTAAGGAAAAAAAATGTGCACACAAAATGTGAAAACAGTACAGCTAATTAGCTTTTTTCCATGTGATGTGACTTTCTAGTTATGTGTTTTTTTTTTTAATGGGCTATCAAGTGAATGTTTTACTCTACTAAAAGAGAGTTAAGATAATGTTGTGAATATCATTGTGAATATGCAAATAAGCAGGCACTGATAGGCTACACCTCAAAATGTGCTATTTCAAAGATCTGTGGAAACAAGCTAAGTATTTTTCCTAATTTAGATGCTCCTTCGTCTTTGCACCTCTGCATACGAACTGTACAAAGGCAAAAATAAACAGGACATTATATAAATGCATGACCAACTTAAAATGGTCCAGAAGCAGAATTTGGTATACATGAAAATTCTCTATTTTGTATGCTTCCATGACAAAAGAAACCCAAAAAACAAACCAAAAAATAAAAAAAAAAAGAAACTCTAACTATAAAATGTTTGATTAGTTATCTTTGTAAAGAAAGAAAAAAAATATGACAAATATTCAAGTTTCCTTTTTACCACATACTCCAAACTTCTGGATTTGTTCCATCTTGAAAAGTAGACCAAAAGTAACTTTGTTGCATTAGACCATGAAATGAAAAGTAGACTAGAAATAAGGACAAGCAATTAGAACTCACAAATAGATGTCATATATGGTGTTTTGATTAGCATTTTTCTCGTCTTTTTTCATTTTCTTTCTTTCTTCCTTCTTTCCTCCCCCCATCCTCCTTCTTTCTTTTCTCCTTTCCTCCCTCCCTTTCTCTCTTTCTTCCTTCCTTCCTCCCCTGCTCCCTCCCTTCCTTCCTTCTTTTCTCTTTTTCTTTCTTTCTTTCTTTCTTTCTTTCTTTCTTTCTTTCTTTCTTTCTTTCCAGAGGGGGGAAAAATAAATGCCACAGAAAATTGCAAGCTATTTCTTCTGATTTGATTTGGCTTTCATTTCAAAAAGATGTTGAACTTCCTTGAATTTAAAAGCAAGAGGGAGGGAAAGAGAGGTCGTTGGAAAATTTGGCTCTAGTCATGATTTTGATAATCACAGTATAATAACTTTGTGCTTACCAGAGATAAATTTGAAATAAGTGTGAATCTTTACCAGGAACGAGTCCCTGCTAGTATATAAAGTTAAGAACTTTCAGGGAACAACATATAGAAGTATTTTTTTTTTTTTTTTTTTTTTTTATCTAAGGCTAACTGGATCATGCTAAGATGTCCAAAAAGTTCTACAGACACCACAATCTGAAACGTTTTAGAATTGCATTAAATATTTTGAATTTATTGCAATATTTATAAAGGAAATAAGGTAAAGAGATTTTGCAAGTTTATGTCATACAGAAAGTACCTCTATTATTATCTGACAGGATTAATCCTAATCTCATGCCTGCTAGAACTGAGGGGGAAGGGAAATGTAACTATGTGGTAAACTGACATTTTGAGGTAAGGAAGCTTTCAGAGTGCCTATCTCTAGTAGGCCACATTTTCCTACTCCAAATGGAAACTTTAATGTTGCCAGCCAAGCCTCATTCCCTCTCCTGATAAGCTAGTTCTCAAATATGAATGTAGATTAATCCTCTTTTAATAAGCATTAACTCAGCCCAGATAATCAGAGTATAAAAATTCCATCAAATCTTTTAGTCTCTTTGGATAGTTTTGTCAAATAATTTATATTTTACCAACAGTTTTAAAGCTATGTAAGAAGTGTTTAGCATTTCATAATTTGCTTACTCAATAATATATTGTTTATATTTACTGAGTTTCATAAAGCCTGTTATTCTCAGAGGTAATATAATACTTATAAAGTATCACTCACCCCTTTAAAGGTGCAAAATATATACTTTCATTAAAAAGTTGATGACTTAAAAATTGTGAATAAGAAAAGTGAACAATGTAAGTTTGAAAAGAGTCATTAGCCTTCATGAGGATTATAAAATGGATATATATGAGTATGTATATTATATATACATATAGCTACATAGACCTCTCCTGTGAGCTACATGGTTTTTATTCAAACTTATGTTGTTTATTTATTCACAAATACTGTTATACCTGTGATCAAACATTTACTCCAGATTCAAAAATCACCTCATATGCTCTGTTTTTTCTGCCCAAATCTTTTTACAATTCATTTGATGTTACAACAATTCAAGTGGTGAATTAGTCGAGCAGTCATGAACCTCACAAGCAGTGACAAGTAGACTTTTAGTGCTCAATGGAGCGTAAGATAAATAACATTGTATGATGCTGTATGAAAGTATAAAATGATTTCACATAGAATATAAGGATTCCCTTTTTTGTTGTTGTTCAAGCTGCCTTTCTTTGCACCATATGCATAGAGGTGACATGTGATTGTATCTGAAGAATTAAAGAAAGGATAAATAGGAAACAATTGAATAAGAAGTTAGCATGTAACATTGCCCTGGGGAAATCTCCACTATCTGCTATGTAAAGAAACAAAGTATATTCAGGCCAAACTCTCCTCTCAGATCATTTAAATATATAAGTTTGCATTTAATTCATTATTTTAAGGTTATTTATTTATTTTGAGACAGCGGGAGTGTCAGAGAGAGAGAGAGAGAGAGAGGAGGAGAGAAAAGCCCAAGCAGGCTCTGTGCTGCCATTGGGCTTGAACCCAGAAATCGTGAGATCATGACCCGAGCTGAAGAGTAGGACACTTAACCAACTAAGCCACCCAAGTGCCCCTGCATTTGATACTTGATATTCATTTTTACAATGTAAGGTGTCATTCACTAGTGTTCTATGATAAATATGTTAAATCCTCCGATATATGAAAAATATCAATGCTGAGTAGCATGTTTTTATTTTATTTCCTTCTAAACATTCAAATATAATTTTCCACATGACAGATACACAAAGATTAGCTTTAAAAAAAGTCAGTAAGTTTTTGCCTGCACAGGGAAGGCTGCCTGCTGAGAGTTAGAATTTCCAACCTGAAAGATATTGAAATGTCTTCCCACTAGTTAAAATCTTCCCTATTCTACTTCTAGTGGTAAGAGATTTGGAATGAAGCAGAGAAAAGGGAGTGCCGAAATCAAATTTTACCTGCTTTACAATTCTACTTAGAGTCAAGTCAAGCTTTATTAAAATGCATGTATAGGGGCAGCTGGGTGATTCAGTTGGTCAAGCATCTGACTTCTGCTCAGGTCATGATCTCAAGGTTCCTGAGTTTGAGCCCCGCATCAGGTGAGCTTGAGCCTCCCCCCCCCCCGCAACATAGGGTGAGTTCAAGTCTCCCTTTGGGTGAGCATGAGCCCCGCTTTGGGTGAGCACGGGTGCCCCACTGGGTGAGATCGAGCCCCGCGTCAGGAGCCTCACTTTGGGCTCCATGCTGATGGTGCAGAGCCTGTGTGAGATTCTCTCTCTCTTGCCTTCTCTCTGCCCCTTACTCAGTTGCACCCTCTCTCTCTCTCTCAAAAAAAAAAAAAAAAAGTAAATAAAACAAAATAAAATAAAATCTGTGTATATATGCAAATTTCACGAAATATATATTATATCTTAATATATATATAAATTGCACCAGATGTTTAAGTATAATCCAAGATCACAACTGAGGTTGGAAAGAAAGGAAATATCTTATGTTGAAAAATTAATCTAAATACTTATCCCAAAATAGACTTTTTGTTTATTTAGGGAAAACAAATTACCAATGCTCTCATGAATTAACAATAAAGTTTGGACACTATATAGACATTACCATGCAGTAAAAATGTGAAAACAGTAGGCTTTCCATTTTGTGAGGAAAATTACATTGCTTTCATACTGGTAAAATTTAAAACATTCCCAGAGAAGTTTTATGAAAACCAAAATATAAATAGAACCAGTACAAATCAAGTATATTCCCTATAAGTTTTATAACACACTTCAAAGAAAGAAAAAAATAGCCTTGTATGAAATCTTTGTGCTCCTACAACATCAGAAATTTAAAACTTTGATACATATTCCACTAATCATTCCTATTTAAAATCCCCATTTTTAAAGTTGTAGAAGGACAAGAATATGAAAATTTTAACAGGTGAAGGGTAAGATGTATACGGACGGAGATTATAAAAAAGATCATAAAGTCAGATATACATTGCTAGGTACCTGTGGTTTGGATTTTCATTTGCTTCTCACTTAGCAGAGAACATCAGTTGCTAGAAGGCAAATTATTAGTTGAAGGTAAATCCATTCTGGGAGTCAGCCATCTATCAATTAAGTATAAAGGTTTTGGAAGGCTGCTCTCTGGCTTGGCCTTATTCTAAAATATTTGAAGGGCATAGCACCTTCTGAGTTAGCAGTTCCTCTACAAGCAGATGGATATCAATCACAATGAGAAATGATAATAGGAACTGTACTATTCTTGTCAAGCTCAAAAACCAACAGATATTTTCAAATTAAATGCATAGGTTTTAAAAAGAACTGATGTTAAAAAAAAAATAAAAGGGAGAAGAAAAAGAAGAACAAGGAAGTCTGATATAATTTTACTAAAAGCACAAACCTAAAAGTTAAGAGAGCTATGTTATTTGTAAGGAGTGAGGGAATGAATGTGGGGGATAAAAATGCAATGCCTCGAATGTGGATATCTTAGAACTTTGCAGTGAAACTAGCACGGTCAATCTTTTATTATTTTCACTTAGGTCAAGCAAAGGGATAAACATAAACTGGTCCATGAGTTAAGTCAGTTCTTCCCTATGATTTAGATGATTTGTACGTGCATCACAGGGATGAACTGTAACATGGTGATTGATTAAATAGATGGGTTGATGGACAATACCTACAAGGAGTGAAAGTAGAGGACTGGACTCCAGGACAAGAAGTACATTAAATATCACGAATGTTCAAGACTCTGACACTTGGCAGTTATTACCTAGTATTCCTTGCTGGGAAGAATGCCTCCCTGATGTGGTGAGATAGCACTCAGAATGATAAAACACAAGGGAGAAACCATCAGCGACCAATGGAATATGAGAATGGGAGAATGATTGCAAGTCACAAAGTTTGGAATCCCCTTTTCAATGGATACACTATACTGATTTCTCTAGTCTTTGAAACATATTCTAACCAGTAAATAATAAGCTTTATTTTCATAAGATACAGATATGAGCCATAACGTTAGAATCAAATCATCATATTTAAATACTGTTAAATAACCAGTAAGACAACCAAGTGGGTGCTATCCCTTCCATTTTGCAGTATTTAGACATTATCAGTGGCTTAGAAGCCTACAAGCTACAGCAGCATATAAGCTTAATAAACTATGAAGTTTCTGTCAAAATCAGTTATTAAGACATTTATAAACATTTAAACTTAAAATTAAAACTAGAAATAGAAGACTGAATAAAATGTGTCAAAAAATTCTAAAATGTTTGTAGGATGATGTTAAATGAAAATTATTCCCTTCTAAATTCTAGGAAGTGTGAAATATTGTGAGACAACTTATTTTTATGATTGTTGTTAGAGGAAATACTTAAAATGAATTGCAATTAAAATGATTATTAACTATAGCTTCATTACTGAGTTCACTCTTCTAATCACTGACTTGATAATTCCACCCCCTCCCCTATCTCCTCTGCCTCAGAAATGTTTTGAAGGTCACAATTTTTGACTCCTTGAAATTCTGTTTCAGACTCTAAAAAGAAAACATTTTTGCAAATAGAATATCTAGGATCTTCTTTTTCTTCTGCTGCTTCTTTTCTTTCTCCTTTTTCTTCCTTCAAAAATGATGATTGGTTACCTTGAAATACACACCCTCTTTAAGTGATTATTAAGTCATTTAATTCATGCCTCATCAGTCTTATTAATTGTGATGAGATTTTTTTTTTGCTTATTTTTATTTGCCGTCCGGGACATGTCCTATTGTAATCTGCATCTTGAAATACTAAAAGCTATATTTTAAATATTTTTGTTCTTACTGAGCATGTTAGTAACGCTCTTGCCTAAATCCACTTCTCAAATAATGGCTGCAAAGCACGCAGTCTGTGTGTGTGTGTGTGTGTTTGTGTGTGTGTGTGTGTGTGTGTGTGTGTGTGTGTGTGCTGTGCTTGTGAGTGACTGTTTTGAAGAACTACTTGAGAAAAAAATGGTTACACATATCCATGTGCATTCTTGTTGCACTTCATCAGAGATACAAGCAAAAAGCTTGCCTTATGTTTATAACGTAATATGGTGAAAAGAGATGCATTAAAGCATGTTGTTTATAATTGCATTTTACAGAGCAGGTGTTTAAAACAAGCCCAAAACATCTATTCATTCATTCGTTCATTCACTCATTCGTTATTCAATTCCATTCCTTCTCTTTCATTTCCTTACATTCCTAAAGATAAGAGGTTTTCTTAGCTAGAAACAGTCTCTTACCAGCATAATTACTGAGTCCCTTTCTCTTCTTTCTTCGCCAATACAACCAGATGCTAAAACCCATCAAGATTACCCAGCAGGCACCACCAATACCAGCTATAAAGGCTGGTTGCTTCACAACATCAGTGATTTGTTCAGTTATGCTGTTATTGTTTTCAGTAATGACAACTTCATTACGTCCCCCTGTGGAAGAAATAATAGTTTTAGTAAACATTATTATGAAAGTAAACACAGGAATACATACATGGTGTACCAAAGGCAGAGAAAATTAGAAAATTCCTATGAAGGCAGGTAATAATTGTGCTCTGAGCCTGTCAAAATTATTGATAAGCGTATATTATACGTCTCAGAAGAAGAGTCAAGTTATGAGTTTAAAATGTGATTAAGAACATTGCTCCCTTATGCTTGGGGTTACTATGAATAGATTCAGAACTGCTTCTTGATTTATTGCCTTATAAATAAGTACTAATGCAAGTGCTAGTGGGCAAAATAACAGCAACTTTTCTTCAGCCAAATAAAGCATATTTTAATATAGTCTTGCTAAAATAAAATTTTAAAAAGCAACTACAACATTCACAGGGTATTTATAAATTGTCTTTCCTCTATAGCACTGCCTAAGTTGAAGTGTTCAAGATTTAAAAATAGGTAACTTAATATTATCCTTAATATTCTAACAGGGAATTTATTTTGATCAAACAACCTTTAATTTTTTTGGAATGTATTAAAACTACTATATAAAACAATGGCAATTATAGAAGTATATTTTCATAGAGATTAGTGTCTATAATTAAAATGTCACAAAAAGATAAGTCTCACATATTCCTTTAAAACTAAACTAATTTGAAAATCCACTTGTAGGTTTAATTAAAAAGACAACTTTAAAATTAATTCTAAGGTCTATGTTACTAAAGTAAACATTTACTTTTTAAAATTAATTTATTTATTTTGAGAGAGAGAGAGAGAGCAAGCAAGAGATGGCCAGAGAGAGAGGGAGGGAGAGAGAGAATCCCAAGCAGGCTCTGTGCTGTCAGCATACAGCCCAACATGGGGATTGATCTCAGGAACTATAAGATTCGGGACCTGATCTGAAATCAAATCAGACGCTTAACCAACTGAGTCACCCAGATGACCCACTAAAATAAACATTTAAAGGTCCATAAATCTGGACTATTATTCTAGAAATACTCATGTTTTTTGAGAATTTAGACCTCTCAGAGATAATTAAAATCTTAATCCACATTTTAAAATAGTTAAAAACTCATGGAATCATAGTATCACTTAAGAGCAAAGATTTAGGTTAGGTGTTTATATAAGAGATTAAGAAATTTACACACTGATGTGAAATTATTTGTAATGTCAACATCATATCTTGTTAATTACTAATCAAAGGCTTTTTAAAAGAAATTGCAATCGAAATATAAGTGGCTAATTTCAACATATTACATCCAAAGATGTTCATTGTTTTAGTTATCATGGCACTACAATATATTAGAAAGAACACGGTCTTTGAAGTTTTCTGTTTGAATATCATCCCTGCCACTTACTAGCTTAAGTAAGCAATAACCTCATGTAGGTCACTTAATCTTTTCAAGTACCTGTTTCTGCTAGTTGGCAACAGTCCTGTTTCAAATATTTGGGAGTGTTATTTAAGATAATGTATGTAAAGAGGCTGATAGGAACACAGTAGTTTGTTGATTCAAAATTAGGACCCAGGTATAGGTACAGGTTACTTTAAGAACCACTCACATAACTTCAGGGATGTAAGTTGTAAATTGTCCAGATGTGAGATCTGGAAAACCACAGATGACTTGTTTACTAGTTTCTTCTTTCTTTCAGGTCAGAAATTAACCTACATTTCCCAGACTCATTTGTAGTTTAAGTGAAACAAAGCGACTGAGTTATTGGCCAATACAGCAGGGGCACAAGTTATGCATACTACTTCCAGATCTGACCCAGACACTACTGTAACAATACTTGACATTCTCTTTCCTTCCTAATGTTAAATAGAAAGAGCGGATCTTTGGAGGATTCTGACCCCGCTCAAAGATGGCACAGCTAGTGACTGGAAGGATTGAAATTCCCTGAATAACTGTGGAGTAGAAGCCCCACCCATTCTGCTACTCCACACTAGACAGGGCTATGAATAAGAAAAAAACAAACAACCTTTATTTTTTTAAGCCAATCAGTACATAGGCTTGTTTCTTACAGCTGCTAGTATTTTTGCTATGCATACTTATATTCTATTTCTGAAATGTCTTTTGTGTTAAATTCTAGATGTGAAAACCAGATTCACTTATGTAATAAACCTGGTTAATTTTTCCAACCTATTTGCCCTTTATTATTGTACATATAAACTTAGTTTAAAATGTATTTAAAGGGGCACCTGGGTGGCTCAATTGGTTAAGCATCTGACTTCAGCTCAGGTCATAATCTCATGGTTCATGAGTTCAAGCCCTGCATTAGGCTCTCTGCCTCTCCCCTGCTCACTTGCCCTTTCAATTATAAACATTTTAAAAAATGTATTTAAACTGAGCTCATATTTTCAATATGAGACATACACATATCTGGCGATTTTTCTAACTACTAATAGTTACTAAAAAGAAAACAAACACCTTATAGAACAAAGAGAAAAGAAAATGTGTCCTTCATTTGTGTAAAAGGTCCATAAAATATCATATTTGGTATAGTGTGATATATATGTTACCCAAGGTTTATTACTATTTCTTATGGTTCTGGTATTTTTGAAAAATGTTGTCAGTTGGACTAATTAGAGTATAGACAAGGGATGCATGTGACCTGTAATGCTCCATTGTTCTTGCAGACAAAAAATATAATGAAATGTAATGTCTTTCTCCCATTGGAGAGTAATGAGAACAAAACTAATTTGTTGGACTAAAAATTAATTAGACACATCAGATTCGATTGTACCTATTACTATGAAAGTTTGCAGCTGTTCCACATATTATTACCAACTATATAAGGTAAGCATTAAATGGCCAAATGATTAAAGAAACAATAGATATATTATTAAACAAGATTGCTTGAAAATTTTAAGTCAAAGTAAATTTGTTACATGGCATACTCTTTGATGCTTACATATGTAAATATATGTGGTTGCATTTCTGTATCTGTAAATGCAACAGTACAGAACTATGGACACTTTGAGGTAAAAGTCATCTTACCAGTGGAAAATACAGACAAAAGAACAATATTGCCTTTAAACTTGTGTAAGGCTATTTATTATCTTTATACAATATTTTAATATTCCCTTAATGGAACTTTCTGGAATGAAAACTAAACTGAGAAGAAATAGATGAAACTGTGCATAGTCTGGTATGAGACAAATCTAAAGTTATCAGCCATAAATTACATCAAATGCCAACACATGATTTAATTAAAGCAAAGTGGAAGTGCGGTAGAGCTTGAGTCCCTTTGAGTGCTGTTTCTAGTACTGACTAGAAAATAGAGAAAGCACAGATTGAAACAGAAAAAGAGATTAGCCATCCTAAATCACTTTTCAACTAAGGAATAACAGTTGTGTAGATAAGGTTATCAGACAAGATGTTAAGGTAGACGTGCTGGAGTAATTAAAGGAACAATTAAAGGCTTCTTCCGTACAACAGAAGATATTAAAAAGAAATAAATCTCTTGAGGACACATAGCCTTTTCTGCATTGAATTGTGCGTGTGTGTGCATGCATGTGTTTTTATGTGTGAGTGCATGTATTTATTTTCAATTCTATTTGATTATAGCTTGAATATTGCATATTCTAGCTGCTTGAACAGAAGATAGAAATAGTGTTTATTACATGTTTTTATTCATAGAAAATTTGGAAGCAGTTATATGATACACTAAAATAACCCAAAAGGTACTAGCTATACATTTGAACACAGTCCTTTTAAAATGATAGAAATTAAAGAAAACTTTATTTTTGATTTAAAATACTCTAAATTAGCTTTCTTTTTTAAAAATTACTATACAAATTGGATCCTGAGAAATTTAACAGAAACCCATGGGGGAGGGGAAGGAAAAAAAAAAAGAGGTTAGGGTGGGAGACAGCCAAAGCATAAGAGACTCTTAAAAACTGAGAACAAACTGAGGGTTGATGGGGGGTGGGAGGGAGGGGAGGGTAGGTGATGAGCATTGAAGAGGGCATCTTTTGGGATGAGCACTGGGTGTTTTATGGAAACCAATTTGACAATAAATTTCATATATTAAAAATAAAATAAAATTACTATACAATTGTTAAAATTCTTAATTGACATCACATGAGCTTGGTTAAATGGTATTCTTGTAATGTTGTACTTGCTTCCAAGTATAATAAATCCCCCAAATATGGGGAACAACACAAGTAGTCCTACAAAAAAGAAAAAAAAAACCTTCCCCTGCTTGAGAATTTTACTTATTAATAAAGGTAATAGAAAAAACAGGAAATAAAAATATAGATACTTGATAATCTTTGAATTAGACATATTACATTTCATATATGCAAGAGAGAGCAAAAAAACCTTAAAGCTTTGTTTACTTATCTGGAAGTTCTCATAGAAAACAGTGCTTTTTTAAAGATATTTCATAAACATTTTTTCAGGGAAAAATTAATTGCATATATATATATATATATATATATATATATATGCATACACACATTATATATATGTACACACACACACACACACACACACACACACATATGTCAGTTAAATCCTTTTGGGTGTACCTGTATTTTTCTCTTATTCCAATTTATTTTAGAAAATCTCAGAAGGGCAAGACTGTAGGTTCCCCTCAGGTTAAGAAATTAATTCAGTCTGTATGACTAATTAAGAAAGGGAAGGCAATTTAAAGGAAAGTTAATACTATAACTTTTCTCTTTAATTCTTTTAATATATAAAAGAACAAAAACTTGGAGGATATAAAAAATCAACAATATGACTGAATGTTAAATCTCTTCATATTCAATAAATACTTTGTAATAAGAAACAATTTTCCAGAAATTGGCAGTGTGCTCTGTGTGTATCATTTCAAAAATAAAACAAACAGAAATCAATGGAACTGGCATATTCTTTTTTTTAATGTTATTTTTCAAACAGGGAGAGAGAGAGACAGTGAGAGAGAGAGAGCAAGGGAGGGAGGGACAGAGAGAGGAAGGACAGAGGATTTGAAGTGGGCTTTATGCTGACAGCAGAGAGCCCAATGAAGGGCTTGAACTCACAGCCTATGAGATCATAACCTCAGCTAAAGTCAGACACTTAACCAACTGAACCACTCTGGTGTTCCCTGAGACATTCCACTGTACCAAACTCTCAGCAAATATTCTTAAAATATGTAAACTCTAGGAAGAGTATTTTTTTAAGAATTAAAGATACTAATAACCAAATGAAAGCAGAAAGAACTAAAAGGATTTGTCTCTTGAAAGCAGAGAATTCTAGGGGAAATCTGTACTTTTGAGGCTTTCTTTTCCCCTTGAAGATTTCAATCCCTACAGCGCTGGGCAGCTAGGACCCAAGTTGCAATCCTCAATTGTACTGGTCTGAGGTGTCAGAGGATAGTGTTCTGAAATGACAGAATGACTGAAAAATTTCACTGGGAAGCCATGTGAAAGAGCCACAGGAAAATGATGTTCCCAAATCCCCAATTGACACTCTTCCCCTCCCCCCACCCCTGCAGAATCCTAAGCTTAACCCTTAGTTGCATGAAGAATGAAGATTCCAAACATCTCATGAAAATCAAAAGCTAGAAAGCTGAAAAGGCTAAACAGACTTTCAACAGATGTCCACTGCAAAGATTGTGTTCAAACCTCAAATTTCATCAAGTTGGGAAAACAGATAAACATATTAGGTTTTTCACTGAACCCTCCTGAGAGCCATGATTTAGAAGAAAAGATCATGTTGAGATTTTGCTTGAGAATAAGGTCAAATATAAACAGCCCTATACTAACAAATGTAAAATCCAAACCACCACAAGATCAAGATGATCAGCCAGTAACATAACTTACTTTAGAACAAAACCCAACTTTCTTTAGAAGATCACAAAATTTTACGGTATGCATCTGCAATATCTAGTATACAGTAAAAAAATACTAAACATGTAAAAACAAGCAAAATAACAGCGAAAGAAAGAAAGAAAGAAAGAAAGAAAGAAAGAAAGAAAGAAAAAGGCACAAACAACAGGAAAAAAATGACCAAAGGTCAAGAGAAAAGGTAATCAATAGAAACAACCATAAGATGATACACATGTTGAAATTAGGAGACAAGGACATTAAAATAGCTATTACAATACGTTCATGGACTTAAATTAATAGAGTCATTATGAACTAATATATGAGGGATGAAAATGTAAAAGAAAAACAATGGAAATAGTAGAACACAAAAGTGTATTATATAAAATTAATAATTCACTGGATATTTTCATTTCTGCTCATAAAGAAATAACATGTATGGGACATGTAATCTCACCATAAATAAGTAGAAAACTAAGCAAATATGTAAAACAAAAGGGAAGCATTGTGAAAAAAGGGAAATAAACAAGGGAGATCATATTATTTTCATAGCTTTTGGTCAAATGTGGCTAAGTTAAAGAAATAGAGGAATTCAGGGACACTAAGGAAATTGAATTTATGGAACAAAATATCTGAAAAAAATGAGTAACATAAAATACTTTCCTTAGTTTTAATTTACTTAAAAGAGAATTAATGCTTTAAAGTGAAGCAAAAAGTAATACCTTAGTTTGTATATTGGTGTTTATTATATGTATAAGAGTAAAATTTTAACAATAGAAAAATATTGAGAGCAAGGAAAATGGAATTATATTTTTTAAGATCCTTATAGGCAAATCCTAGAGTAACCATTATAAAAAAAATAGTGGATATAAACTATAATATAGAGAATTATTTAATTCATCCAAATGAAATTGGGAACTTAGGAAAACAGGAACAGAGTTAGATAGAAAACAAATAGCAAGATGGTAATTCTAAGCCAAAACACATCACTGATTACATTAAAGATAATGGTGTAAGCATTCCAATTAAAGGATTGTCATATTTTTAAAAACTTTTTAAATGTTAATTTTTGAGAGAGAGACAGAGCACATGAGCAGGGGAGGGGCAAAGAGAGAGGGAGACACAGAATCTGAAGCAGTATCCAGGCTCTTAGCTGTCAGCACAGAGCCTGATACAGGGCTCTAACTCACCAACTATGAGATCATGACCTGACCTGAAGTCATGCTTAACCAACTAAGCTAGCCAGGTGCCCCAAGACTGTTATATTGAATTTAAAAAAGAGTTAACATGCAGTTTAAATAACAGAAATGTACAGTTTCTCTGTAAAAGGATGGAAACAACACAAGCCATACAAACACTTATAAGATAATTAGCTATTAGTATAGCTATAGCTATATAACACTTATAAGATAATTGGCTATTAGCTAATATAAGACAAACTAAATTTCAGGAAAAAGATCTTACTGGCTTATAAAGTGGGACATTCCATTGTGATAAAGGGTAAGTTCATTAATAAGATATAACAACCCTAAAATGTATTCACTTAAAAGGAGTAGCAAAAAACAAAAACGTATAGATGGAAATGAGAAATACCCAAATCTTTAATTACAATAAATTTCCAGACTCCTTTCTTATTGATTGAAAGAATCAATAGGTAGAAAATCAGTAACGACCTAAATAATACTACCAACTAATTTGACATGACATTTATAGAACATTCCACTGTAGAACAGAAATATATACATACTTTTCAAGTGCACAAGGAACATTCATTAAGACCAAATGCTGGGCCATAAAATAAGTCTCCATATTTAAAGGCTAAATTCATACAATATACATTCCCTGAACTCATTGGAATTAAATTATAAATCAGAAAGAAAAACCTATCTGAAAAATCCCAAAACATTTGGAAATATAATGATATGCTTCCAAATAACCTCTACAAAGTAAAAAAAGTCCTTTGGGGAAGTGAAAAGTATTTTCAACATTGTGATAAATGGAAACATAACACCTCAAAATGTGTAAGATTCAGCTGAACATGTGTTTAGCAAGAAATGTATAACTTTATATATCCATATTAGAAAAGAAGGAAGGTCCAAATCATTGATATAAATATCTATCTTAAGAAGCAACATAAAAGTAAGTAGAAGAAAAAAGAGCAGAAATTAATTAGAAAGAAAATAGCAAAGTCAAAAGTTTCTACTTTGAAAAGATTAATAACATTGATAAATCCATATCAAGACAGCTTGAAATTGAAGGGGAGGGAGCAAAAAAAATATGGAGGAAAAAAAAGAGAACACAAATTCTCATCATTTAAGCATAAAAGAGATGACATTACCACACATCCTGCAATCATCACAATTAAGTGTATTATAAATAAGGAGGTAGTGCAAGTAAGCATATGATTATAAATTCAACAACTTAGATGCATTAGACAAATTCAAAACCAAATGTCCATTTATTACAACCAATACAGGACTAATAAAATTCTAAATAAATGTCAATTCATAAATATAAATAGAATCCACAAAAAAAAAAAACCTCTAGGCACAGATATTATCACTGATTTCGACAAAGTATTTAAGGAAAAAATAATTAAAAGGCCTACAAAAACTCTTACAGACTATAGTAGAGAAAGGAATACTTCCCAATCCCTTTTATAAAGCTAAGCACTCTGATTCTAAAACCTGACAAAGACATTAGAAGAAAATAAATCTATTGATAAATATCACTCATGAACATGGATGCAATTTTTTTTTTACCAGATGTTAGCAATTAGATCCAGTAGTATCTAAAAAAACATATTTTGACCATGTGGGATTTAACCCAGAAACAAGTGCAAGATTTATTCACCTTTAAAACAATACAATAGAATTTACCATATTAAAACAAATAAGAAAAGAGATAGAATATTACTTGAATACACTCAGAAAAATATGTCACAACTATTAAAATAAATAAGTGAAGTGAGTAAGGTCAAAAGATAAAAGGGCAATATATAAAATTAACTTTATATATAATTTAGAACAGTTAAAAAAGGAAATTTTACAAACATACTTATAATAGTTTAAAAAATCAAATAGGGAAAGTTTAATAAACCATGGGATGATATACTTATTAAAATAAATAAGCCTCAAACCTCAAACCACATGCAATTACTTTAAGATGAATTATAGACATAATTATAAGAGCTAAAATTATAAAGCTGCTAGAAGAAAATATAAGAAAATGTCTTTGGTATCTGTAGGTAAGACACAATTTCTTAGAAAGCACTACACATAAAAGAAAAATGTGGTAAATTGTTGTTCACTAAAATTTAAAAATGTGCTGATCAAAAGACACTATTAAGAAAATAAATCCATAGACCAGGAGAAAATATTTGCAATACAAATATATGACAAAGATCTGTACTCAGAATAGAACTTCTTCTACTCAGTAACAAGAGACAAGCAATACAATTTTAAAAAGGCAGAGATTTGGAAATTTTACATAAGAAAATATGCAAATGGCCAATAAACACATGTAAAATTGTTCAACATCACAAGCTATCAAAGAATATTGACGTTTAAACAACAGTGAGGTAGTCTTTTAAACTCCTTAGAATAACTAAAGTTATGGACTGGCAACTTCAAATAATGTAGATGTACAAAAAGTGAAAGTCATATTCTTTGTTAATGAGAGTATAAAATTATACAACAATATGAAAAAGTGTTTGCAGGTTTTTATACACTATGTCAATCCTATTACCCAGAAATGCCACTTCTAAATGTTTCTCTAAAGGAAATAAAAATGTATGTCCTCAAAAAGACTTACACAAGAATGTTCACTCTCTCAGGAGAAAAGCAGAGAAACAAAATATGATACATTCACCAGACTGAATACTGCTCGAAATAACACATATGGATTGCAAACCTGGGTAAATCTCAAAACACATTGTTTAGTGAAAGTTAGACACATATTATTATATTTTGTCTGATTCCATTTAGATATATTTCAAGAACAGGCAAACACAATGCTACTAGGGAAAAATGTTCTGTAATGATGATAGTAGATTTGATAGGCAGTTCTTCTTGGGGCACCTGGGTGGCTCGGTAGGCCAAGTGTGTGACTCTTGATTTCGGCTCAGGTCATGATCTCAGGGTTTGTTGGTTTGAACCCTGCATGGAGCTCTGCCCTTACAGGGAAGAGCCTGCTTGGGATTCTCTATCTCCCTCTCTCTCTCTGCCCTCCTCAGCTCTCTCACTCTCTCTTTCTCAAAATAAATAAGTAAACTTAAAAAAAAAAATAGTGATTTCTTCTTCAGGATAATATCCTCCAATTAAAAAGTTTCTTCTGGCATGTTTCTGGTTAAATTTTGACATTTTCCTGGCTAAAAGGAAGTATGCAGGTTTGAAACATAATGCATTTTTTTTTCAGTAACTGCCTCATTTCCTATTATATTTCAACGGCAACAAAATTATTCATGAAATTACTGATTGAAAATTATTTTCAAATTAACTTTCAGCATTTAAAGACTTAGTGCTAATAATTTAAAGAAGTTTGTGGGAATCTTAAGAGCACAAGAAATTGCTAATGATTTCTTCAAGAAGCCCTAGTGAGTCAGCCTATTTGCCTATATGATGAGGGCACCCTCTCAATCATTGCTGCATATCCACTCTTAGGATATAGGTTAAAAAAACCTACACACACTGGTACTTACCAATGATTATCGGCTGCGGTTCACTTTTTACTCCAATCCCTGCACTGGTACTAGCTGCAACCTCTACCCGGTATTGAATACCTGGGAATAATCCACCAATTATGACAGATCGAATGGCTGCATCCACAGTTTTGTTGATGTGGAATCGCGTTTCATTCCCCAGACACCAGATCTATAAAAATGTAAAGCGAATAACAAAAGAATATAAAATTATCCTTTCTGTTAAACTGATGAAATATTTTTTAGTAGTAACCAATCTATTCTCTAGGCTTATAGAAATATTTGTAAATGACATTTTCGAGAGCCTAATTTTGCAGTTTATTTATATATGTGTATGCGTGTTTGTGTGTGTGTGTGTGTGTGTGTGTGTGTGTGTGTATGTATTAAAGGAAGAACAATAATAAAAAAAGGAAGAACAATAAGGGAAGCTAAAACTATGCCATGTTCCTTTATACCTTATAATCAACACTGAATGCTCATCACACAATGATTCTTTTAACACTTCTGTAAAGTGGTCTTTGGTTACACACAACATTCGGGTATGGATTAAAACACATAAACTCCTCTGCTTAATTTATTTATCAAGATTTATTATGCATATAATCTATTAAAATACAGTGATTATGAGTTGTAATATCCAAGGTATATAGGCACACATCTAAGTAATTTATATTTTATTTAAGAAAATATTAACTTACCCAGAAGTAGTTAACAAGATTAATTGACCTAAGTTATAAGTATTGACTGAGATGAAATTAAAGCCAGTATTTACATCGACAGTAATAAATCTTAATATTGATCAAAACATATGTACACACACACATACACATGCATGAGAACAAAGTGGTGAAAAGTCTTTAAACACTGATGTGAGAGAACCTAGGCTTTTACCACAAGTAAGAATCACATTTTAAGGCATACTTTTTTTCTGAGATACGGGGATTTGTTACTGTCAAATGCATTACAAACAGAATTACACTGTGAACATATATTTGTATTCGTAACACACAGTATTTCATAGTCTACATATAGACACATAATTGGGAACACACATTCAGTTTGTTCCTGAAATGGGTAAATTCCTGACTTTTTATTTAAAATAATTCTTGTAAACTGTATATTTCTTTTATTTGCACAATGATATCTAAATTACTAATGTAGCAATATTTAGGCCTCACCAAAATATACACTTTGTTACCAAAATAAGGCAATCTCATATGAGTGAGAAAGGTTACAATTTAGGACAAAATTTATCATGTTATAATCAAAATCAGTATTTAAGTAAATGGAATTTTACTTAAATTTAGTTCCAGATAATACAAAAGTATAATCTTAACTTCGTTAAAACACACACACACACACACAAACACACACGCGCACATGCACGCACGCACGCACAAGAATAGATCATACTTTGCTCTTAAAATGATGTGCTCTAATCCTTGTAAAACGTCATATATATATTTATAATTATAATTATGCTATTGTAAAACTTATATTTCCTACACATGTTTCTTTATAAAGTGATGGGAATAATTTTAGAGTAAGTGCTTCTGTACATTGCTTGTTCCAGTAAGTTAACCTGTAACTTAGAAAAATTCTATTTTGAATTTATTATTTTTTATTAGAAATAACAGAATTCAATCTGCAATGATTTCAGTGTAATTATTCAGCTTCATTTTACATAACAGCTATAAACTTTTGGGGTGAGGTGGGGTGTCTAGTTTTCTATTCTAATAGATCTATCTAGCATGTTAATTTTCAAAATTCCATAAATAACTATTAATAACAAAAATCATAGTTTTGAATTTTTATAAGGTTTAATGAGGTGTTTTACTGTTGTATGTGTTCTAATCACATCACAGCTAATCAAAATTTTATTTCTCAAAGTTAGACTTCTTTTGTCTCTTAAACATCAAATGATGGCAAAAAGACAATGGATGTATACTGTTTCTAAACAGCAACAAATGTATCAGGCGCCTCCGCCTCCAACTTTCTAAACCTTGGAAGCATCTTTTTTATGAGACCACAGTTTAAACATATCCCAGCTAAGGCCCATTACAAAGAAAGTTAATAACAATGATACAGGAAGTTTCTGGAAGGAGAGTTTCACTACCCACTCTTGAACCCAATCTCTCTAAATCTTTGAGGTTCTGAAATCATGCCATACTAAAAAAAACCAAAGACCAAAAACCAAACACTCCACTGTTATGGTTTACTGGTCCAAGTGAGTTTGTGTATCTGTGTCTTGGGGTTCGTTTCTAACTCCTTATGCATTTGTTTCTTTACCTGTCATAAAACAATACAAAAATTACGTTACACACAGACTCAATCAGAGAGCCTTTGGAGACATGCCTCACGCATGTGACACTGAGACTTGTTTGAGAAGCTTCTCTGTGAACCTTTCTTCTTCACTCAGGCCCTACCTTGTATTCTTGGATAATTCCATTCTGATGGTCTGGAGGAGGAGGATCCCAGGAAACACTAATACTTGTGCTATTGTGGCTTCCAACTGTCAGCACAGTGACAGATTGTGGAGGGGCACTTGGGGCTGCAGAGGAAGTAATTAGAATAAACACAAACTGTAAGTCTTGATGTGCATTAATACCGCTTATAGAATATGAGGATAAGTAGCATGAGGTCTGGTTTCCAGTAGTTCTGAATTTGCATGTATTATTCAACAGTGACAGTTTTTTTTTAATGTCCTTTAAATATAATGGATAGATTTAAAGCAAATACAACAGCTGTATTAATATGTGCTCAATAATAAATTTAACAACTTACATTCTAATGAGTGTTTTCTGTATGCCCAGCGCTGAGCTAAGTGTCATATTTAATTATCACACTAACCTCAAGAAGTAAAAACAACTCTTATCTCAGTTTTACAGAAAAGGAAAGAAGAGAGTACTGTCTAAGAAGAGAGCTGTCTAAGTCAATGGAACACCAAGGCAGAATTTGAACCCAGGGATGTCCGGCTACAGAACTTTGGTTCTTTTGACTCCAATAGGCTCTCTTTCTGGAACAAAACAAAACAAAACAAAACAAAACACCCCTTTCAAAAGTATTCTGAGAGGATGCATTCCTCAAGTTGTCATCAAACGTTTTCTCTGAGTGGTGTCATTAATGACAGTCTTTTTGTTTTGTTTTATTTTGTGTTTAATAAATAAAAATAGAAACACAGCAATAAATTTCACCAATATAAGAAAATATACTTTTTTTCATATTGGGAAAAATAATTAACATATACATAGTCTCATAACGTAAGATTTAAAACTTATATAGATGGGCAAGACTTTCCGAAGTTATAAATGAAAACAGTTCATGTTGGGTCAAATGTGAAATGGATAGGTTTTAATTTCCTATACTTCTCATTCTTTATGGTTTCTCCTATAACTAATTATAATCATACTGAGAAAAGATGAGTGAGAAAAAAAATTTCTGATTTTAGACTGCAGCATCTGCTCTCCAGTCTATCTGAGAGCTGAAAAATACTGATTTACAGGAATTTTATCAATTTTCAGTAAATCTCTGAGTAGGAAAAACAAAATGAAATACCAGTTGAAACAAAAATCAAAGAATTTTGTGGCATTAAAAGATTTCTGTGTAAAAGGATCAATGCTTTCATAACTCTAGAGTTTAATCCTTTCAACATATGTACAATTGAACGGTAAAAGATATTTTAAAAGCCTATTGATAAAGTCTCCCACGTTTAGTAAATTTGTCACTGAGGTATGACCATAGTTGCATCAAGATATTGGATATACACAGACATGGTAGCACAATACCACTCTTTATTATTCCTCTATACGATAACATTGCTCCAACATAGGGCACAATGATATAAATCCAACCACGTGTTCACCAGTGTTGTGGTGCATTGAAAAATAACACTTTTGAAAACTGCTTTCTCATTTGCCTTGCTGCCTGCTTAGAGAGAAGAACATCATTCCCGCTCTCCTGACAGGTCAGTTATTCCAGGGCTCAGCTTCTTTCTACAGATGTGGAAGAGCCCAAATCACTGCTTGTCATTCCCACATGCACCCCAGCTGAGTTCCCGTTTTTTACCTTCCGAAGGCCACATGCATTGGAAATGAACGCATACCGAATGGTGCCAAATGTCTAGTCGAGAGGAAAAGTCTCACTACGGTGAGATTCATTTGTGGAAGGAAGTAGGCTTCAACTATAGCATTCTGTACCAAATTTGCCCACGGCACTCAGGAGTACTACATATTTTCAATATAAAGTAAATTTTAACGGTGGATGAAGATATTATTAATTTTTAGGAATTTTTTCTTTACATATCGTACAAGTAGATTAATGGTATCTTTAAGATAAGTACTACGGCCCATGTCAGTGTATCACATTGTAAACCAGTGTGAACATAACATTTTCACTGGGATGCTGATTAGAAGGTATGTATAACTTAACAGCTCTTTTGTCAAACATGAACATCTACATTAGCATAAGCAACCTACATACATTTTCTTAAGTTGTTCTCATATGGATTTATAAACAATGGCTTTTTACAGAGCTGTGCACATAAAATTAGTAGAAAAGCAGAAAAGGAGGGGGTTATTGTACTTGGCATCCGACTTTTTGTACTTTGATAGTACCATATATTATAAGCCTCTCGTTTAGTGAAGGGGACACTGGTAAATGATTCAAAACCACGTTAACTTCACGTCCATCACAGATTGACTTTAAAGTATCTGTGTGCAAGACAATTTCTAAATGGGGGAGGGGGAGGGAAAGTCACTAATAAGAATGCTATTGCAAACATGCAAGTGGCCTTCTGAATGAGAAATTAGGAGTCAGACTGGCAGAGCCCACAGGGAAGGAGGCTTATAAAAAACAAAACAAAACAGAACATACAAACAAACAAACAGACAAAAACAATGTAATGCTCTGGTACGTCAGAAAAAAAAAAGACAATGAATAGCCTGTGTTCTTGAGTTTCCAGTAGTCTGTCCCTTAATGAAGCCAAATGAGCTCAATCCATATTAAGAAAAATAATATGGGACAATATCATAATCAAATTCCATTGTACTGACAAACTTTGGAGTAAATGTTTACTGAAGAAAAATTCACATTACTTAAATGCCATTTTTAAAAATCTCTCAGATTCTATGGGATTCTCAGAAAAAGGAGAAAATGACACTTCCTGAATTCACTTTTTATATCCTCTCTTGATATTCTTCTAAGGTAGGTGATAAATTAGAACTTCAACAGAAATTGGCTTCGTTATGTTTTAAGTTTGCCTTTTGTTAGAAATCTGAAAACTGACCTTCTTCAGTAGTACGAACTATTTTAGATTCACTATCCATTCCTTGGAACTCATTAAAATATGGTCGAACTTTAATTTCGTAAGTCACCCCCTTTTTCAGGTTGACTAAGACAGCGCTTCTCTCGGTTGGGACTTTGGCATCTAAATTCTGCCATGCTGACGTAGCCTGCAGGCCTGAAGTCTGACGATACATCACTCGATAGCCTTGAATAAACTGGGGCTGGCGATCAACCTGAAAAACACAGCATAAAACCAAATGGAAACATTTTAGATATGACAATGAACCCATCCTCATTTCTCTTGTACCTATTTCAGTCTTCAACTCTCATCTGGGTGACACCACTGCTTGGTAATTTATCTTCCTTCTTCTTGTATCCAATTCCAGTTCTGAATTCACATGGCCCTCAAGTTATTGTTCCCAAAATGAAGAGTGGAACAACTCTCTCTCCTGTTTAAACTACTCCATAGTATCTAAGATATCTGCTTAGTTAATTCAAATTCCTTAAAGTAGCACAAAGGTCTGATAAAGCCCAGACCTGCTGATTTGTCTAGCTTCATTTCTCATCTGTCCATTCTCTTCCTATATTCAACAGTTCCCATTTTTATGATTTGGATATGTAATGTGCTGCTTCTCAGGAATTTCCATTCTTATCTTTTGTCCATTCACTAACGTCTTTACTCACTCAAAACCTTTCTTGAACTCCTACTAATCAAGTTACTGGTTAAACTACATTTATAACTAATACACATAAAAAAATGCTGTGAATGAGATGGACAAGGAGCTAGGAAAACGTGGAGTAGAGAAGAAGTTGACAGAATCAGGAAGGGGAGAAAGCATTTCCCTGAAAAAGAGCAAGTGCTGGGATCTGCAAGGAAAGTAGGATCAATTATTCCTGAGGAAGAAGTGTAGAAACAGCATGTATAAAATTTCTATGGTGGGCTGCCTGGGTGGCTCAGTAGGTTTAGCATCCAACTCTTCATTTGAGGTCAGGATATGACTCCAGGGGCGTGGGTTCGAGCGCTGCATCAGACTCCATGCTAAGTGTGGTGCCTGCCTAAGATTCTCTCTCTCTCTCTCTCTCTCTCTCCTCTCTCCCTCTGCCTGTTCATGCACATGCTCTCTCTCTTTCTCTCTAAAACAACAAGCAAACAAACATTCCTATGGCTGGAGGAAGTATATGAGAAGACTGGGAATTGTGAAGCTAGAGCATCTGTTTTAAAGGAATATGAAGGGGCATCTGAGTGGCTCAGTCAGTTGAGTGACTGACTCTCAATTTAGGCTCAGGTCATGATCTCACAGTTTGTGGGATCGAGCCCTGCATAGAGCTCTGTGCTGACAAGTGTGGAATCTTGATTGATCCCCTCTCTTTCTCTCTGCCCCTCTTCTGTTTTCATTCCCTTTCCCTCTCTCTCAAAATAAATAAACAAACTTTAAAAAGGCATATGAAAAACTCCTACCCACTAGCAAATTATTAAATGAAAGACTTTAATTAATTTACCAGTTTCTAGCTCCTTGAATAGGCCCACTATTGGCACAATTTGATAACTTTCTTGATCCTTTCATTCACTTAAAAGTACAGAGAATAAGCAGCTGTTTTGAATGAAAATCTGAAATTTTGACTCTGAAAACTCATACCAAATAAAAATTTGAAGAAGCTCTATTGTTCACTCATAATAATTACATGAACACTGAATACATAAAAAATGGAACCTACAAATAAAATATGTTCTCCTTATACATTTATTAAACAATCTCTATTGGAGTTTCACCATTATTTCATTTTCAGGGAGAAGAGGATTTTTAGCTTTTAAATATTTTTTAATGGCATTTTTTGTAAGAATTGCTTGATTTAAAAATAACTATCACAGCACCTTCTTCAATTAATTTTCCATAGATTATAGTTTAATAGCCATATTCTAAGAAGCCTTTAACTTGACATATTTCACTGTCAAATAAAGTATAAAACTTAATGGAGAAGAGATGGAAGGGCCTCATTTCAGGAAAAATTGAGAGAGAAGAAATAGAGAAGATGAGGAGGAAAATGGTTATTTCAACTTTTTAAAAACTTCTTCATCCAACTATTAACACATGAATAAAAGGTATTCCCTTATGTATTAACTTCTAACATTTATTTTTTAGTTGCTGCATTTAACAATTATGTTTAAGTGAAAGCAGAAAATTTTAAAACACAGAACCTCAATCAAAATATGGAACAAAGGGGCATTTTTCTATATTTAGAACATCCAAGCTAGAGAATCCATGAAGCCAGTGGGCTGAACATATGTGTTTCTATGTCTATCTAAGTCTTAACACCTTCCTTCATCCACCTCCATCTAATCCTCAAAGACTTTCTGGAATTAGTGCTATACTCATATGAGATTATGTCAAGAAAAGTTATCCCGGCTCTGATGCCAAAGCTCATGATCTTTGAATCTTTATCCATGCTTGGTGTTTGTACCAACAGGCATAATTTTTGAAGCGCAGAAGTTGTTCTGACACTACAAACAAGGCAACTCAAAAGCAAAAGTTAAATTGATGAGAGCCAAAGAGAGATGTCTTCAATCAAAACTGTCAATGTTCAAAAATTCCTTGCAGCATATGTTAAAACAACATTAAGCTGGCATTTTATAAACTTCTCTGCATTCGCTTTAAGTGAATTTATATACTGAAAGAAAGACATAACTCACAATAATAGCTTGTTAATACTGAAAGAAGCAAGCTGTGTTTTTAGGAAGAACATTAAGCAGCTGTTTCCAGATGAAGAGAGTGTGTAAATCAGGGTGAATTGGTTTTATCCATGTTTGGTTTTCATTAATTAAGTGTTTTAGGGACTTTATGAAGCTAATGTTTACTACACAGCATCGCCTTGCTCACTTCAGTGTACATTGCGTTTAACCAGTATATTCTCATGGCCTGCTTAATAACTGAATAGTTTAACTTGGTTTTGTGCAGTTGCAATATTCTTTTCAGAAGAAAATTTGTTGTTACAGGTGGAAGCAGAAATGAAAATGCCAAACATTACCTTTAAAAAACTAGGTGGGATTTGTATTGGATATGTGTTCTGTACCACTGACTTTTAGAGCACATTTTGACAGGTGGTCATTTTCAAGTTAAACCATGTGCTTGTCACTGATTTTATTAAAATTCTGTTTATAAGAAGGAGGATTTTCTTTAGAGTTGATGATAATCAGAGTCCGGCCACAAAACCATGGGTTTACAGAATTTTAAAAATTTGTATTTTCTGAAATAGGAATAAAAAAGCGTTGTCTTCAGGAAAAAGTCAAAGGATGAAGCAAGTTTCCATCTTCCAATCATAAGGTCCCACATGAGCTACAGTTCAGCCTTTTAAATTTTCTAAGCCTCAGTTTTCTTTTCTTTTTTTTTTTTTTTAGAGATGATTATTGTTTTATTTATTTATTTATTTTTTATATAACTTATTGTCAAGGTAGCTAACATACAGTGCATATAGTGTGCTCTTGGCTTTGGGAGTAGATTCCCGTGATTCATCATTTACATACAACACCCAGTTGAGCCTCAGTTTTCTTAATTTGCTCAAATAATATTCATATTACATGGGTCCAGATACAATTAAATGGCTATTATAAGTTAAAGAATTTTGTAAGTTGTAGGGATGCACAATGACAGAGCACCCTTGTTAAGTTAGGGATATGGTAAAGACAAAATAAAGGTCCATGTGACCCTCAAATCAGCATGCCCATAAATGTTTAAGTGAGATGCTTACCACCATCTTTTCAATTTAAAAAAAAATCCACCTCAATTGAAAATTCAAAGTGAATTTTCTTTCGTGAGCTAAGTCTGCTAAGTGGCTGATCTGGATTAAGCTGAGATCTGAAATTCTAGTTTGCCAATGCACACTTTCAATTTCAGTAGCTGTGATGTTTAAAGGGCAAAGGATCTGTGGTTCTTTTTGTCTTTGAACAAAAACAAGACAGACAGACAGACAGACACACACACACACACACACACACACACATGAATAACTGTTTATTAAATAAGAGATTTATTGCTATTTTCTTTGTGAAACATTCATTTTCTTACGATTTTTGCCTACCCTCATTATAAGAGCAGTCATCTTTAGAAAGCACCCATTACTAACTACTGTTATTTCAAGATTAGTCTTGGTAAACCACGTCAGCTGGCCTCCAAATCTAAATACATGGGTTGGGGGATATATTTCTTTTCTCTAATATCACATCTGTAATTCAGATACTAACAGTGTAATAATTTATTTATTTATTTTTATTTATTTATTTTTTAACATGAAATTTATTGTCAAATTGGTTTCCATACAACACCCAGTGCTCATCCCAACAGGTGCCTTCCTCAATGCCCATCACCCAGCCCCCCCCCCACCCCCCATCAACCCTCAGTTCATTCTCAGTTTTTAAGAGTCTCTTATGGTTTGGCTCTCTCCTTCTCTAAGTTTTTTCCCCTTCCCCTCCCCCATGGTCTTCTGTTAAGTTTCTCAGGATCCACACAGTGTAATAATTTAAAGAACATATACATTTAGCAGTTGAAAATATGACATGGAAGTAAAACATTTGGCTATAATTTCTTTAGCAACTGACCCCTCCCCCAGTCTGACTTTAGTTCACTAAAGTTACCTCTCAGATACACACTTACCTCATGTGTAACTACTGATTCGTGGGGAACAATACCCTGTGATATAACTGAACACTTTCTTTTTTAAAACAAAAATAAAAATGTATTAAAACAACTGATCTGATCATTCAACAGACAGTAATTGAAAGGGCATTCTGTAATAGATGCTCTGCCATGAAAACACAAAAATGAAAAACATGGACTCCAGACTCACAGAAGCCAAACTCATGAGAGAGAAAGATAGGCAAACTAATAATGACAAGCTTCGTGGGACACAGAGATGAATATGACAAGGTTCCTCTCCTGGAAGAACTCCAGACTACAGACCTGCAATTTTCATCTAATTTGATTTATTCTTTTAAACTCAGTGACTTTTAAAGTGATTAACTTCATAAACATAATGACTTTGATTCTTACTCAAATAATTTCCACATTTAGAAGCAGCTTAAAAGAAGTCCTTTCAAAACTCCCCACAGAGCTGAGACTTTTTCAATTGAGACTGAAGAAAAATCTGTTTTAAAAATACAACTATTTGCTTGGCATTTTAGTTTTATATTTGGCCAAAGTTACAGAGAGATGGAAGAGGCATGTCAGATACTACCCCTCCTGTGCCACTGGAAAAATGATGAGGTCATTACGTTCCTTCCATGGGAGTAGAAGAACAGAAATCATTACACACAGAAAACAGGATAAGTCTATGCAAAATAATGTTAAAAATGGAATCAGAAACAATGTAGTCTTAAATAATTATTATACACTTAGTTTTATTGTCGTTGAAGTGTTATCCACTTTTGTACTCATAGGCCAAAATTTTGATCATGTGATCTGGCTTAAGAAGTAACAAAATGTCCCCATCTAGGACCTAATGCCAAATCAATTCCACCATTAAAAGGTAGGCCTTCTGAATATATATTTGTCTACAGTTTATCTTTAAAGTAAAAAAAAAAACACATACACAAAAGTATATTTAAAGTAAATAAATTCTAATCCTATTTTTACAGGTGTGGGATATTGGGAATATTGTCCAACCCGAATACATTGGCTTCCTTTTATAAAGTTGTAGAAGTACACTAACCAGCCTTAAATGTTATTTTGGGTTTTCCTGTTCTAATATGATAATGCCTTCATATTTCCCCATATAGTTGAAAATAAGTGGTGATGCTTTTTCTGGTGCCTGAAGATAGAGTTAATCACTTCTTCTTTGATTGAAACCTCTCTATAGGGTACATATATGCCTGTTATGGCTCTTATCCCTGTCTATTGTCATTAAGCATTTCCATGTTTTTCTCAAGTAGATTTATGTTTTTTTGATAGTTCTCCACCAGATCTAGTATAAAATTGGCCCACAAAAAATGTTTGTTGAGTTGGATTTGTTCAATGGATTTATTACTGAGGGGACACTGGAATAATTCTCTTTAATGTTATTTTATACTTCAAATATAATTAAGAACTGATGAAAAATAGCCAGTTTTCCTTTCTCAGCTCCC
This sequence comes from Panthera onca, assembly GCF_046562875.1. Classification (NCBI taxonomy): domain Eukaryota; kingdom Metazoa; phylum Chordata; class Mammalia; order Carnivora; family Felidae; genus Panthera; species Panthera onca. Next base: position 30,932,510 of record NC_138347.1, on the reverse strand, counting down.
TTTTTGATGGAGTTGATAAACGGTTATTTCCCTAAAGAAACATGGACTTTAAAAGAGGATGGTGAAAATCCAATTTCTTCTTACTTAGTCATTCTTTTACTACAACAAAAGAGCAATAATAGTGACAAAATTATAGTCTCCCAGTTAATATTAAAATTAAAGTAAAAATTTTGTAAGTATCTGTACCTCAAATGTCCATTACTTATACAATACACAAGATCTATCACAGACATAGAGGGCTTAAAGAAGTTGTGGTCTTCTAACATCCTGATATATTATGGATTTTTAGAGGTTATAATAGAGAAATCTTAGATATAAATAAGACGTTGGCACTAACTATGTTATGCACAGGGAAGAACATTATCTGGCTCTTCTCAAAACACAGACACATACATAGATACAAACACATATACACAAATGTTAGTATTCTCTAATATGACTAATGTGGCTATTTTTACACTATTTGTTGTTTTTACTCTAGTGGCTACCAAGTGATCAAAACATTTTGCATTTTATATAACAGTGGGTAGGTTGACATTTAACAATGATGGAATTGAATATTCCTAACTTATACTAACATATCAACTTGCTTCTTAAAATCCATTACTTTCTTACTATATATGTCCAATTATTAAAATCATATTCATGTTTTGGTGCTGCTACTTGAGATTCGGCTAAAAGAATGTACAGATGATTTATTTAAATTCAGAAAGAAACTCGGTCAAATTAAAAATTTTTGTGCTTCAAATGACACCACTAAGAAAGTCAAAACCAACCCACAGAAAAGGTATTTATTGACAAAAAACATTTACAAATAATATATCTGATAAGTGGTTTGTATCCAATATATAACAAGCACAAGTCTAAAATAAGGACAAACAGCCCAACTTAAAAATGAGCAAGGAATTTGAACAGACATTTCTGTAAAGAAGATATACAAATGTTCAAGCACATGAAAAGATGGAAAACATCATTAGTTATTAAAGAAATGCAAGTGAAAACCACAAAGATATTCCACTTACACCTACTAGAATGGTTATAATGAAATAGAAGATAACAAGTGTTGAGGAAGCTGTGAGAGAAATTGGTGAGGTTGTGGAAGAAACGAATTTTCAAGCATTGCTGGTGAAAACAAAATGGTATAACCACTTGTGAAAACATTTTGGCAGTTGATCCAAATGTTACAGAGTTATCATTTTACTCAGCAATTCCTAGGTAGATACCAAGAGAAATTAAAACACATGAGAGAAATGAAAACATATGTCAACATGTACTCAAATGTTTATGGCCCCCTCGTTCATAGTAGCCCCAAATGGAAACAACTGAAAGGTGCATCAGGCTATGAATAAACAGAGTATGTGATGCATCTGTGTGATGGAATGCTATCCAGTAATAAAAAGGAACAAAGTACTGATACATATATTACAACCTGTTTGAACCTGGAAAACCTGACACTGAGTGAAAGAAGCAGGACACAAAAGACTACACATTGCCTGATTTCATTCATATGAGAGGAACAGGCACATCTACAGAGGCAGAGAGTAGATCGGTGCTTGCAAAGGGCTAAAGCAGGGGGAATGGAGGAGGCACTCCCAACGAACACAGAGTTCTTTCTATTTTCGGATGATAAAATGTCCTAAAGTCAGATTTTGAGGATGATTGCACAATTCTGTAAATAGAGTGAAAACAGAGCTGTACACCCTAACTCTGATAGGTTAATTATATCTCAGTAAAGCTTTTAAAAAATAAGATGAAACACACCATAGTTCTATTGCAAACTATCTTACTCTTCCATTCTATTGAATATTTTTCTTTTTTGCCATTGATTCCACCTTGATTTAAATGATGAGGGCTTCTATTACTATTTGTGTGTTGATTCTCATTTTCCTTGTTGGATTTGTTTTCTCAAAGGAATAAAAGAAAGTGCCATTAATACTGCCTTTGAAACTTACCGTCCACGTGACTTGAACAGTGGTGGGAGTCAACACAACTGGAGTATGGAGACGGACAATGACATCTCCCAGTTCTTTCTGTACTTGTCTATGGTCCACTCCTTGTGCTGGTGGGCTGATATCTACAGAGATAACCATTCCCAATAGTTAAAAATTCATCGTAAAATTCCAATTTGTATTGTATAAGACAATATTATAGGTCATTATAAATAATTGCAGAGGAAAAAATTGAAACCTTTATTGACAAACAACACAACAACAACAACATTAGAGCACATTTATATACATACCACCCAGGGGCTAGGACATAATTTGAGAGATGATATTTATCTTTCCTAAAACAATATTAATAAAAGTGTTCATAATCTCTTACTCCCTTCAAATACATTGTTGTGGAAGATCTATTATTTGCTTATTAAGGAATAAAGTATATGCCATAAGACTTCTTTAGGAACATGAGTTTTCTATAGATGCGGGCATATGGAAGGACTTTCCTGAGTAGTTAAGGGAGCAATATCTGAAAACTGCTGTTTAGGAATTTGTTTAATCCCTTTTCCCAATTGGAAGACTGTGTGTTCTTACTCCTTGACCTATTCCAGACTGGAAGCATGGAAATAACATAATCAGGGGAAACTGAGAAGTGAATTATGTCACAAATGGTTAACAAAGTGAGTGAAAGAAGGGAAAATGCCCCTCGCCCTCCAAATTCACAAAAATATTTTGACTGAAAAAAGTAGAATACTGATAAACTGTTCTAGAGTAATAAACTTTGAGCAGGACTTCAATATCTGACAAATAAAAAAGGAATTCAGCTGCTTTTTGGAAGTGATAAGAGAGAGGAGAGGGAAAAATCATTGCAATATTTAGAATGATATACTCTCAGCCATATATTGTTTGGCCCTGTATCCGTCATTCATATAATACTACTCTATTGTTCCATACAATGGTTTATATCCTATGTACCATTAAGAAAAAAACTAAGATAAATTACAGACATTCAATTCATCAAATTGATATCACAGACTAAATTTCACACATACTCAAATCAACTACTTTAACTGGTGCACAGCAATATTAAGTTGAATTCTTTTTTCTCCAACTATTTTTTTTTTTTTATTTTTTTTTTCTCCAACTCTCTTTCAAGGAAGGAGTCTAATTTGAAATAATTCATTTTTAATCCTGTTTTCTCCTATTTTCTCAGGCCACAATACAACACTCTTGCAAAAATATTTTTAAGTGCATATTTCAGTCATAACTTAAATTGGGTACACTAACTTAAATTGGGACATCAATAGTGAAGAGGGTGAGGGTTATGGGCAAAATGGGTGACGGGGAGTGGGAGGTACAGGCTTTAGTTATTAAACGAATAAGTCATGGAATAAAAGCTATAGCATAGGGCACATAACCACCAGAAAACAAATTGGCGGTTGCCAGATGGGAGGGGGATATGGATGAAATAGGTGAAGGGGAATGAGTACACATATTTTGATGAGTGATGAGTAATGTATAGAATTATTGAATCATAATATTGTATACGTAAAACTAATATAACACTGAATGCTAATTATGTTCAAATTTAAAAATAAATTAATATATATTTTTAAGCCACAGAATAGGGAACATAGTCAATGATGTTATGATAGTGCTGTATGGTGACAGATGGGTAGCTACTCTCGTGGTGAGCATAGCATAATACAGAGATGATGGCTCACTATGTCGTACACCTGAAACTAATGTAACATTGTGTGTCAACTATACTCAAAAAAATTCAAAAAAGAAAATAAAATTCTCAAGGATCTTAGCATGACTTGGAAGAATGCATTAATTTGGCATTAGCATTTGGTATATAATTAAAGTGTTGCCTTTATTAGTATTTGGAATTTATATCAATAATTTACAAACTTGATTATAATTAAAACAGGATTAAAATATCTTAGAACTCTTCTGCTGTTTTCCAACCCTCTGTACCAATCTGAGTAAAGCACAAACTTATCTCATGACTCAGGATATATATTTGTTGCTATTATCTGGAAAATGTAAATGTAAGTAATAAAAAAAAAAATGAGTGAAAAAACCAGGACATTAATATTTGGGAACTACACTTTGGTGACTTTCTCCCCAGTTCCAGTGTTTTTCATCCTTAACATAAATAGCATAACTAGTTTTACTTCATTTAGGAAAAAAAACATATTAATAATATTATATGAATAATATTGACCTTTGCTGTCACATCTATGGTCTCCTGTGATATTGACAGGACAAGTATTTGCTGCCTTTCTAAAATAAAAGATTTCTTTTTTTTTTTTTTTTTTTTTTTTAAATTTTTTTTTCCAACGTTTTTTATTTATTTTTGGGACAGAGAGAGACAGAGCATGAACGGGGGAGGGGCAGAGAGAGAGAGGGAGACACAGAATCGGAAACAGGCTCCAGGCTCCGAGCCATCAGCCCAGCGCCTGACGCGGGGCTCAGAGCCTGACGCGGGGCTCGAACTCACGGACCGTGAGATCGTGACCTGGCTGAAGTCGGACGCTTAACCGACTGCGCCACCCAGGCGCCCCTAAAATAAAAGATTTCTAAGTTCTATGGTACTTAGTATCTTAAAGTATATTTAAAAATATCTTTAATATCTTTAAAAATGATGTTAATATCTTTAATATTTTAAAAATAAGAGCTCACACAGCAAAGTATTCTTTGAAAAGAAGTGCTTTGCTGAATGCAAAGCTGTTAAAAGTATGATGTCAAAAAATGATCCTGCCATTCAGACACAAAACATGAGTTTTCCTATTAAATATCTGTTAAGAGAACATAAGTCTTTTGCTCTATGTAGTCTCTCAACTGGAACAAGCCAGATCACAAACAACTTTTCATTAATCTTTTTTGACCTTTTCACCAAGAAGTTATTTTATGAGTCAAGATTTAGTGTCTGGCAGTTATGGAATGATCAAGAAGGTCTGCCGGATATAATCACAGCAAGAGTCTCCCCCATCCTGTTATCTTCCACCTTTCACTGCAACTGCACACAAAAACTGACTCTTTCTCTCTACACTAGTAAAAATGACCTTGTTACTGTAATTTCTTGAGTGAAAACCATATATGTCGTCAAGTTCAATAATTTAATTTACTCATTAAATCCAGACACACTAAAGGAGACTGGATCTAAGGAAGGTAAAATATAACCAGTTTCAGATCTTCAAATTCCTTGTTGTACTTTTTCTTTCTCTAGAGACAGGTTCTTTACCTACAGGCCCTTTATCATCATGGAAAATTAATCACATTACTGCTTAGAGAACAATAGCAAAGTGGCATTCCCTCCTCCCTTGACTGTCATCATGTCAGCAACGTTACAAAATCACGTGGTGACTTTATTTCACTTGATTCCTTGGCGCCCTTCTCTGTTATAATAGCACGCTAGTTACTATCACTGAACTACATTGTAATTATAATAATATTTTTATGGCTGTATGGTGCTTTTCATTGCATAAAAATACTACTTTGAATTATATCCTGTTCAAAGCCTTTTACAAATAAGAAATAATTAACCCTTTCTCAAGAACCCTGTGGGAAGCAGGTTGTAACAAATAATAAAGCCATAGTGTCTGCTTTATTATTTCCATCTACTACTAGTAGGAAGGGAAATTGTAATGCAACATCCTGTATTAACCCCTAGACTTCATGACATCTTAATTTGAAGAGACAGGCTAATAAAGATTAGAAGAAAAACTTCAGTTTTGAGATTATAATATGCTGGGTGGTTTTTTTTTGAGTTTTTATTTAAATTCCAATTAGTTAACATACAATGTATATTAGTTTCTGGTGTACAGTATAGTGATTCAACACTTCCTATACAACACCTGGTGCTCATCACAGCAGGTGTATTCCTATATCCCCATCAGCTCTTTTACCCATCCCCCCTCCTAGCTTCCCTTCGGTAACCATCAAGTTATTCTCTATAGTTGAGTCTGCTTCTTGGTTGGCCTCCCTCTCTCTTTTTTCTTTCCTTTGCTTGTTTGTTTTGTTCTTTAAATATTTTTTTTATTAGCCAAAGGAATCACATACCTCACAAAGAAAACTTGATTTACTCCTTTCTGAAACAAATTGCTCCTTTAACCATCTGATAAAAGACACTACAGGGATGCTTGTCAAACTTGACCAAACATCACCTGGAGAGCATCTTACCACAGACTGCAGGGCTGCACCCCCAGAGCTTCTGAACTGCGGATCAAGAGTCTGCCTTTCTAACATGGTCCTACGTGATGCAGATACTGCTTCTGTAGGAACTACACCTGGAGACTCTCTGCACTAAAAACAGAATTCTTGAACACTACGAGTAATGATGATATCCCTATCTGGGCATTGTATCCATTAAAGATCAGTTTTTGCTATTGCAAAATTAGTTTCAAAAGCGGCACATGTTTCCTCCCTTTGAAATATGGTAAAGCCCTAACTTAGGTGATTTACTCTTACTATGTATATGGACCCAATTATTTTGTTTATCTTTTACTAAACAGACCCTGACAATTCCCAGAAGAGGACACAGTCACCAAGGTGAACAGCAAGTTCCTTTCCCTGGATCAGGTCTAATGAATCATTGTAATAAGTGATCAGACACATGTATCTTTCCTCACACAATCCCTTTGTTCTCAAAGATCTGCTTAATGCCTCCTTCCAGAACCAGTCATGTTTACAGCTATTGAAATTACCTTGTGTGCGCACAGGATCTGACATCGGGCTCGGGTCGCTCAGACCTTGGGGGTTGATTGCTCTGACCATGAATAAATAGATCGTGTTGGGCCGCAGGCCTCTCACTGTAAAGAGGGTGGTCTTCACATGGTTTGCCACTGTCTGCCAGCTATTGCTCACGGATTGGCTGAAACATGAACAGGACTTCCATTTAAAGAACTGTCTTAAAGGTATCGGAAATGGAGTTGGGCATCAATGACAAAAGTTAATGGCTGAAAATTAAACACACACACGCACAACACTTGAAGTGTTAAGCCCAATAAATGAAACATTTGGATGATTTCTGTTTATTCAACAACAAAGCCGAGCCCACCTAACGGAAGTGCCATGCACAACAAAATTAAACTCAGCCCAGGAGATGTGACAGCACTTTGCTAATGCACAGCAGCCCACTAAATGAATACCTGTAAAAGGAACAGAGGCCAAGATCACAACATCAAGTTTATACAATAAATATGGTCCTCGTAAATGTATATATATATATACCTTGAAAAGAATTAACCTGTAGAAAGAATAAATGGACTACAGAGTAAATTATGCCAATACATTTTCCTGTTACAAGGTGTGTTTTCTTTTGCATCAATTCCACATGCAATATTATAATAGAGCCTTCTAAAACTACATATCTGTAAAAGAAGAAAGGAAGCACGTAAGGAATATTTTCCCTTGGTCACATTTTTAATAAAATTGTACATTACATAGTACTGTGATTTCTCATCTTCAAATGGTGAAATACCTCTGAAAATATGTGTGGAAACCCCTTAGCAGCCACTTACAGATGGGATGCCCATTTAGAAAATTTTGTCTAGAGACAAATGCTGTTTTTGTTCATAACGAGAAGAAAATTGTGATTTTTTCAGGGCCGACCATTTACTTTTCAGCAGTTCTTATATATTAAAGCATGAAAATTATAGAAAAATAGTATTTTGAAAGTTGGACATGACATATTTATTGATCATTACCTTAAATAGATTAGGGAAGCCTAAAATGAAAGTAATGATTTGTCCTAATGCTTGAAAATGACAGTGGCTATCACTATCTTTATAAAGGCAAATCAAAGCACATTGAAACAATGCAAACTTCATTTTCTCATTTGTATAAATATTTTATTAAATTTTCATGGTGATTGTATCATGACATTTGCTAATTTATAGTCTATATCCTTACGTTGATGAAATTTTTTTTTTCAAATAGCAATTGGGCATATCTTTGTTTTAGCAACCAGAAGTACATGGAATCAATTCTGTAGCTGTAGTTTTTCATCTTAAAGGCATATCCAATTAATGTATTAAAATATAGAGCATAAAAACAATGGAATGACTTTAAGTTCTGCTTTAATTATTAGGAAGCAAGTTTCCAGGGTTTCATGCCTCAATAAATATTGCAGAACTTAAAAATGTCTGTGCCCAATTGAATTACTTTCTGCCTAGTTCTAATGACAATAATCTCATCTTAAATCTTTACAATGGTCAGGGTAAAGAAGGGATCTATATGATTATGTCATGAGCTAGATCCCCATAGGCTTAGGCATGGGTAATGCATAATTTAATCCTATAATCAACTTATAAATGAAAGAATAACAACAACAACAAAAAACTAGAGTATATCCTTGAATAAAATCAGATATAAAAGATAAGTACTGAAAATGCACTGTTAAACATGTTCTTAAGATAAAACAGCAGGATAGCTCACATGAGATTTTAGGATATAGGAGCTAAAGCAAAAACCCATGGAGAAAAGAAAAGGAAGTGTCCCATACCTGAAAGCCTCAATGATATATGCACTTGCTGGAAAGGCTCCAGGGGTACCTGGTTGCCAGGACAAGGTGACACTGTTCTTAGTAACATCAGTGACCTGTGGTTTGGATGGTGGCCCTGGCAGGTCACTTAAATCATAATTTTTACTGATTGTTGCTCCAGAGTCTATAGAGGACAAACAGAAAATGCTTCATTCCTGATTGCATATACTGACATAATACTTAAAAACAGGAAAAACAGTCTGTTAAAGAAATTGACCTAGACAATGAGCAGTTCATTTTCATGAATCAAAAGTATATAAATGAATATTTGCTTTTCCTACATGTTACCAAATGCTTACTTTCACATAAGCTCTAGAATTGCTTATTCTTCAGAGAGAGATAATAAATACACTTATCAAGGACAAAAAGCAAGAAAATCTCTCCCCTTAACTATATCAGATTGCATATATGCAATGTTTTGTGGAGGAATTGAAAAGTGGCATACGACTTAGTTTTTACATTCAATGAATTTAAAATCTGAATCTGAATCTTCAACTGTTATTTGGTAATGAGCTAATCACTAAAATGGACTCGAGTTTTCTTCTGTTAAGGTAATTCCCAAGGACTCACCAGTCACATCCAGCACAGCACTCCAGGAAGTCTCCCCACTTGAACTTGTAGCCACACAAGTATAAGTACCAGTATCAGAAATCTAGTGTGCAAGGGAGGGAGAGAATTCAACTCTTTCAATTAATTTGTATTTCGTCAATCTCAACAAGGTAACATTTAATTTCTTAAAATGTGGTATGTCATTTAGCTGTCAAAATTATTCATTAGAATGAATCACAGGTACACATAAAATATTAAAATAAACTCATATAATATATTATTTTATTCATAAAAGGAATTCAATGATTTTTTATTATACTTCTACAATTAAATGTTATTTGTCTGGTAAACTCTCTTTGACCCTCTTGCCTCTGTGGTAATGCCCTTATCTTTGTATAACTCCAATTTATAATGCGGCTTCGCTGTGTGAGAGTTACATGCAGGCAACTCAGGACAGAACTTTTCAGAATCTTATAAATATTCAGAGATGAGAAATGCAAAGCTGTCCTCTCTATCTCCAATACATTATGTTTCAATGGAGAAAATGTACTCAGGAGTAAATAAGCACTGAAATAACACGGGGCTGGTCTTCTTTTTTTTAAGACATGGAGAAAGTGAAGAAGGAAAACACACACACACACACACACACACACACACACACACACACACACAAAACCTAAGCAACTAAATCTCTCCCCATAAATAAATTAGTATTCACTTATATTTAAGTTGTAGTAGTGTGACAGAGAATGAAATAAAGTTGTATCATTAAAAACCAAACAAACCATGTCTATGGAATCATTGCACTTTAGAGCTGAAAGGGACCATGCAAATAACTCATTCATAACTCTTTGAAGCGTACTTAAAAATTGTCATTTCATCGGTCACTTAAACTGTTTTTGTTATTCATTTGAAGAGTGGCAAAAGATTTTTAAAGTAGTTGATAATACAATCAGTTTGATCACCAAACTGAATGAGGCAGGTCGTCTGACATAAGATTAAAATTCTGTGATAAGGATGAGTCTAATTGTTGATGAAATCTGAGAGTTCATGGAATATACCTGCTGGGTTCAAAATGTAAGTGTATTGGTGACTCAACCTTCCACAACTAAATCTCAGGTAAATTATTAGTGCATGGATGTTACTGCTGTGCCACTGTTTTAATTGATTTTAAATGTCATTATGTATTGTAACTTGAGTTTCAAAGTGCTCATCATTCGAATGGCACATCATTCTTTGCCATGTTATCTTCATACAATTGTCTTCTATTATACAGCAGGATGATGGGGGATAGCCACTGTAGAAAGAGCCATTCTTTCAAATGTGGCTGTGCATGCATTATAGTCATTAGAAATCTCTCCATTTAAGAAGCATCACTCACAAACTAAATATAATGAGCCAAGGTTGGATTTTAATGTGATGTTCATTTGAATATGGTCTGTGAAAGAGTAAAGAATTTGCATTTTATTATAGCTGTTGAACTAAAATGTAGCACTTGTTATTATGTGCAAATGCTAAAATAAGTGTATGTAGGTAATGCTTCTTAACTACATCTCCTTGTCATTGTGTAGAGACACGGTCTGACATTAGCTGTGGTAGGTAGGTTTTAATGAGTATGGGAATATTCTACTTCTCGAAAGACACAGATTCAGTTACCAATTAGCTGGACTATGAGAATACAGTGTTCATCACGTTATTTTTCCCCCCTTGCATTAAGTACCAGAAAGAAGAAAGAAAGAAAAAGAAAGAAAGAAAGAAAGAAAGAAAGAAAGAAAGAAAGAAAGAAAGAAACGGTGAGACACAAAGGAATATGACCTACAGAAACCCTCTCTTGACTATACGAATGAAGTACTGTAAAGCACATTTTTAGCTCCCTTTAAAGACAGTCATTTCACAGAAAAAGAACAACATTTTCATACTGGAGTTTATCAAAAGCAATATCTGAAGCTGAAATATCATTGCTAAAAACTCACTCCTGCATTACCATCATCGCCACTGCATTCATTTTTATTCCTTTAACTTTAAATATTTTCTTTTCAGGTACTTCATATCTCTTCTATCCTTCTCTCTTTATCTTTAACCAAGTGCTTTAAAAAAATTAATGTGCTGGCACACTCTATCACCTGCTTTTCTCCTCGTGTGGTTGGCTGTCGACAAGCCTCCAGGAGTTTGCATCCCAGAGAGACTGCTCAGAAGCCTGTCACAGGGCTCGAAGTTTGTTTGACATCATCAAGCACCTACCTTTAATTGCTTCTTTCAAACACTACTGGGGATCTTGACTATTCAAGCACACCCTTTAATTCAGCAGTACAGTGAAAATGCATTAACCTCCATGGCCCAAGACTGACTTTAGCCCAAAGAGAGAGGTTAAAGTGTTTACTCAAGGAGAGTTGGCATTAATTTTTTAATAACTCCCATTTGTTCAAAGAAGGTTAACAATTAATTTACTATCAATAAAAAGGCTAAAATCTGTACTAATTTACTTTTCTTTTAAGTTAATTTGACAGTATTTTTCTAGTTAAAGCGATAATTAATGCTTATGTCTTAAAATGAAAAAAAACTATATATTAATGTTATTAACAAATACACAAATTAACAAAAGTTTGTGTGTTTGTGTATGTACATACTGCAAAAAGAGTTCTTCCTTTTTTGTATATGTCTGTGTGATACACTGATAAATACCAAATTAAGAAGTGATTGTAAATGTATCTGTATTTTAAGATAATAATCCATGTTGTAATTGTTTAAAAATACATGTTACAAAAAATATTTTATCTTCTTCTCCTAGTTTCTGAATGCTAAAATTCAGCATTGTTTTTCCCACTTTTTTTTATCTTGGTTCTACTTAAACATTTTTTGTTTGTTTAACATTTATTCATTTTTGAAAGGCAGAGAGAGACAGAGCGCGAATGGGGAGGGGCAGAGAGCGAGGGAGACACAGAAACAGAAGCAAGCTCCAGGCTCTGAGCACAGGGCTTGAACTCACGGACCGCGAGATCATGACCTGAGCCAAGGTTGGCCACTTAACCAACTGAGCCACCCAGGCACCCCTCTTGGTTCTACTTAGATACCAGATCCTACTAATTGTTCATTCACCAAATAATTTTTAATTAATTTTTGTTCATGCACTATTATATCTTATTTCTGGTTCTCATTCACAATCTTTTGATTATTCTAGCATGTTCTTCTATTTTAGTGTAGTGATTGCCACATGGAGGGGAGGCTGTCTACATTTTGTTGAATGAAGTGAATATACTTGTAGAAGGTGGGTGGTCCCCATGATAACATCCAACTGGTATTCACATCTTGTATAATCAAGTCCTCACCATGAATGTGTGTGGGAACTGTTGACTTGCTTCTGGACAAAAGAATACAGCAAGGGTGATAGGATGTCAATTTGTGATGCATAAGATGTCACATCTTATGTTACATAATATTATAATGCCTGTCTTGCTAGAAGGCTCTGTACTTTCTTGAGTTTCAGGAAGCAAGTAGTCATAATGGGAATATCAGTATGGCAAGGAACTAAAGGCAGCCTTCAGTAAACAGCAAATAAGAAGCTGAGGTAATCAGTATGGTAGCCATAAGAAACTAAATGCTGTCAACAATCATGTTGCTCAGAGTCAACCCTATCCCCAGTCAATCTTCAGATGAGACCACAACCCTGATACCCGATTGTAACTTTGTGACACCTGGAAGTAGAAGACCCGGTTAAGTCATGCCCAGACTCCTAACCCCACAGAAACTATGAGAGTAACTCTATGTTCCTTTAAGCCTTTAAATGTTTGCTAATATTGTTAAATAGCAGTAGACAGCTAATACGATATTCAGAAATAGGCATTTGAGTTGCTTTTGAAGTACGTTTAATATGTTAAGTTGGCAGGAATGGTCATTCTCTAGCACATCATCTTCTGTTAAAAGAACAACAATGACTTGTCCTTGCCCACAGGTTTAAATCTATACTCCAGAGCAACTTAACCAAAAATGTAAGATTTTCCACCCACTAGCCAAAGCTGCCTTTTATGTACTCAATCTTACCTGTAGTTTTTTCCACATAATAGTTTGGCCAAGCCAATTTATCCACAATTCCTTGAAAGCTTCCTTTACTCAAGAGAGTAAATCAGAAGCATTTGACACTTTCCAATTATAAATATCCTATTACTATCATTAACTTCATGTGTTTATGATTTTTAGCTTTATCATTTGGGTAAGTGTGAGCTGGGATGAAAGAATAAAAAGTTTCTAGGTCTGTTATGAACTTATCACCAACATAAGGACTTTCCTTCTAATTTCAATTCATCATTTGTAAAATAAGATATAACATGGCCTACCACAAAAGGTAGAGCAACTGTACTAGTCTGTGAGATTTTAAGTTCACAAAGCAATTTTTCCCTAGGGTGATGCTTATGCGGAAATGAAGATCCAAATACAAGTCAAACATTACTTACCCGTAAATTCTTAATCTGCAATGTTCCTTGTTCTTGTATAGTTGCTCTTGGATCTCTACCCAGAAAAGTAAATCCCTCCTTTAACCAGCTAATTACAGGAAGAGGGTCACCAGTTGCTTTACATTTCAGCAACGCTGTGCCATCTACTGCTAGTGTTTGGTTGGCCGGGCCTTGTAGAATTATGGGTGGAGGTCTATCTGTCAAAACTAAAGGATACGAATATTTTCAGGATATTTTAACTTCTAAGAAGTTATATTATACGATTAGATGTGAATTACACACATATTATAATTTATTCAGCATATTCTTTATCCATTATGTATTTATCGTCTATATATACTATACATACGTTATATTTACTGAGGACATACTATTATTTGTAACTAACTCTGAATTACCGACAGTAGATGACAACGAAATAAATTCTGACATTTTAGTATTGTTGAAAGTCTTAATCATATTGAAATTAAAATTAAAAAATAGAGAGCTCATGGCAGTTATTCATAAAATGTCCATTTTGTCTCTTATAGGCATATTTAAGAAAGTCTGTGGAGTGTCATATGGGTATAAACAATTTTTACTTTTGCTTTTATTATAAATATATGCATAATACATAATATCTCCCTTCAAAGCACCTTGCTGTATTCACATAGATTATGATATTTTGGTTGATGTTAAGTTACTAGGTATAAACACTTTATTTCCAAGACTATGACACTGGGAGTTAGAGTACAGTAATCCAATTCGGATGACATGATTTTACTATTCCTTAGAATTAAGCAAAGAAATCTGTTTGTACTATATTTACGGTATGAAAAAATAGCGTTTTCATTTCAAATAAGTGTTTACCTATATATCAATTTCTATGTTCATCTGGGTAAAATTTATACAATATCATAAACTTCTAGTTCAGTGTTTTTTAAAAAATATTTTGTAGCAGTATTTGCAGTGCCTTTGGAAGTATTTCATAATGATTTAGGAAGTATATCAGAATGTATAGTATGATTTAAATGGGTGATACAAATAGGGAGACAATTGGATGCAAACTTTCATCCAGAACTCATTAGAACACTACATAATAAAGCTGACATGTCCATCCATGTCCAAGTGAGGCTTTCTTAAGGGAAAGTTCTGTATTCAGCATAGAGTTTGGTTAGCTACCCAAAATATTTATGTATGTTTCTATTACATTTATGATATAATTACCAAAAATCTTTATATCATATATAAACACAAACTTCCACAGAAAGGAAAGAAAAAGAATGGTGGATTTTAATGATTTAATGATTGCTAAGCAACTATGAGGAGAAAGTGGCTTTGAAGAAAGTAATCTTGTGTTAAATATACATAATCAAAATATCATTTTGGTCATTAATACTCTAATATTCTTAGTCCACAGCTTTCATGAACAATAGTTTATATGATTAGCTATTTCCCAATCCATATGCATCATATTTACTATTAGAATTCATGGTTTGGGGGGAAAAACATTAAATTAACCAGCACTTTTATAGCCTACCACGAGAAAGCCAACAAATTTTAATTTAAAATAGAAGTTATGAAATAGATCCACTGCATGTCAAGATACAGTGGATTTTCAATCACACTAACACTACTACCTCAAAATATATATTACAATGTGTGCTTAGGTCTGTGTGTGTGTGTGTGTGTGTGTGTGTATGTAAATAAATATATATTTGTAAATGTACACATATATATACATAAATATATATATGTAACAACCTTATAAAAACCTAAGAAAACAATAAAATTTTGTTTGTATATTATTTGTAAAGAAAAATTAGAACCAGTTATTTCCTGATTTTCTTGATCAAATTCTTCATTTTAAAAATAAATAAAATAATCTTCAGATAGTGTGAAAACACGATATACACCAATACTGACTCATCTAGCAGTAACTGCACAAACTGATATTCAAACTGAATATTCATGGAAATTACTTTCTTTATGGGTCATAAATAGAAGGCCAATTCACAAAATATTATAAATGATTTCTAAATTTAATGAGAAAAATGGGTCTGCATTACCAGGGTAGAATCTATTTATTCAATTTTAAATATTCCTACTCCTTTGTTTCAATTTAAATATCTCTACAGAATTCAGGTAATTTCTTATGACCTGTTTTTATTTTTATATCCCTGAAATCATTAGATACAGCCAAGGACATCTAATTAGTTTCTTTCTTTTTTATTGCTCAAATGAGTAGCTCAAAGTCTTTTTAATGAATTTGATCAATAAAGTAATTGAAAATCTCCTGGCCAGAAGGAATTTTCAGTTTCAAAGATGTTATGCGTGAGAGATGACCACAGGTTTCCATGACACTGAGGTCAAAGGTTAAATGAACATTTAGGGTTTCCAGTGATCTGTGAACAACTCCATGGTTTTCTCTAACTATGCATTATAAATCCTCAATAAACCATTCATATAAGATCATGGTGTGACATGTATTGTCAATATAATATATAAATACATTTCTTCTTTCCAGTCCCTTTAGATTCTATTGACTCTACTCAGAATTCTCATTACAATTTTCTCATTCTCTGAGATACAGAGCAAAAGAAAAGAAGAAATGAACAGTGCCAATGAATTAATGAGAAGGTCTTCTAAAAGGATATTTTGAAATTCAAGTATATTGAAGCATCTTCATTCAATCTATAATCAGTAAAATTATCACTCAACAGAACATTTCATCACCATTAGCAATCTCATCTTATATGAACACTTGAGTTAAAAATACTTCCCAGAAAGGAGTTTAAGTGCAAAAATGTAGCAACAGAAACATCTCTATGGATGTTTTGCTTGTTTCTCTGAACACAACATACGTTTTTATTCTACACTGGAATTTCAATTGGCTCTAAATTGCCCTGGGTCACACCCTCCAAAAAATGTTCCAAATGAAAATGATAGCTCATGTACCATTAAATTGTTAACCAATCTGAAAAATTCAAAACTATGAATAGAAGCAAAGTCATCAGCCAATGTGGCAAGTTAATATTAAGAAACAGTTATTTATAATAATAGTGTCTGTGTGTGTGTATGTGTTTATGTCTTGAAGTTAGAGTTTTTTACTGTCAAAATCAATAACTCTATAACCTTCATTCAATGTTTTTGCAAAAGGATCTTTACTTTGTGATTGCTTACTTAAGTAAAAATCAATGTAGGAATTAATATTCATGCCAGTTGTAACAAAATGTTCACAATCATTTCAGTCATTAGGTTTAAACTTATTTATCACTCTTTTACTTTGAACCTCAGAAACAAAGCTAGAATAACTACTGTTCCATGAGATTACGTCATCAACCAACACCAGGAAAATAAAAGTCTTCCTTTTCATTGCATCGGACATGATTCGGAATATCTGTCCTATCAATCGGCTCTTCTAATTCATCAATTTTGCTTTCTAAAATATGGTTTGTCTTTTATATAACAATTTCTTTATTTAGAAATGTTTTAGAGTCTGTCCTTTGTAAAATAATGTAAGCAGCTAGATTAAAGTGGAGGTCTTCAGGATTATGTTTGGAATATCTTTTATATATATCATATATATATCATTATATATATATATCATATATATCGTATATATGATATATATCACATATATATCATATTATATGATATATAACACATATACAGTATATATGATATATATATATCATATAAAACAACTTAGGCTATGGCCAGAATATCTTGTTTTCCCAGTATATGTACCTGGATATTTTTGTTAATGGTAGAAAATATATGGACTTTAAAAGGATGAATAATTATCTTTTATTTCTTTTAAAAAATACATAGGTATTAAGGATCAAAACTCTTGCCCATATAAAGGAAGAATTTCTTAGCATTGTTACTCTTGAACCTGACTTCTTTCAGTTTCATGACAGGTCTCTGCAACATCAGCAGGTACAGCTATTAATGACTGAATGTTCCCTCAGCCAATGTTTGTCTGTTCCATTCATTCCTATTCCTATTCCTAATAGGTGCTGAATCAGGCAATATCATGGACAGATATTAAAAAAAATATTTCCTTTCTATTAATTTTAAATTACCACATAATATACATGTAAGTTTGATTTATAAAAGTGAATCAAATTTCATGAGCAGAGAAGGAAGAAAATCAAAGAGGTCACAAACCAAAATTCTTGAATCTCAGAAGTCAGCATCAAGGGAAAATAAAAACCTCACAAACCTCAGAATATAGGAGAATAAGAGAGAATTTTTGTTTTAGTCATCACAGAACAGGGCTTAAATTCATACTCAGGGTCAGGAAGTATCTAAACCTGCCTACCTATCAATTGTGACAAATAAGCAATCAGGGGAGAAAAAACAGATTATGAAAATCGCTATATTTTTTTCAACTATCACTATAAATGTAGCCGTTTCAGTTAAGATTTATAGTACATATGTACAAATAAAAAATAACAATTTTAGGATCCATCAGTAGTTTGGAAGGTATTTAATTAATTTACCTTAGTGAATGAATAATTAAAAAGTCATAGGATATCATAATGTGATTAGCTAACTGAAAATTCATCTGTTTCCATTGATAATATTAAACATGATATCTCTTCCTCTTTCATGAAATAAAATTATTAATATCCATCAGAAGCAATCATGTCAGCATAAGACTAAAAACATATACAGATGACATTATACACACGAAGTATGATGTCATTTATTTAAAATAAGGCATCATTCTATTTTTAAGAATAAAATAGATAATCTTTGATATTCTTCTTTGGGAAAGCAAATGGTATTAAATCAAGGAGAACTAGAAACTGTTAAAAATGTTATTTTACCTAGAGTTAAACTTAGAAGATAAGCATTCATTTACATAGTTAGCAACCCAAAAATTTCACTTGGTTAAAATGGAACTTGAAATAAAAGGTACTATTTTCCTAAGACAAATCAAACAACAATATCGCACCATCAGTAACTTCCAGTTGAGCTTTTGCTAAAATGCTTCCAGCCACAGTTAGGGCCTGGCAGATATAATAACCCGCGTCTGATCGTTGAATGTTGGTTATTGTGAGGTCTCCAGTTGGCGAAACAGAGCATCTACTGTTGGGTTGCTGGGGTTGGTTTGGGAAAAGCAAGTTCTGTGGAAGAAACACAATCTCATCAATATCTTTTCCCATTCAGAAGGACAATTACATTAACAATGGCTATTATGATTACTGGAATATTGTTGGGAAAAGAAAATAAAGTTATTATAAAAATATGGTGTTGAAATGACTAAATGCCACATAGTGTTTCACTGGGAACTTTTTCCAAATCATGCAAAAATAATGTGCTCTAAGAAGTCAACATGCTCTATTCTGAAGGAATAATCCTTTAAAATACCTGGATCTTTATCTTAACCATTTACTCTCTCCCTGACTTACTGCTAGTTACTCAATATCTTTGAAACATGATTTACTCATCTGTAAAATGGGCATAATAATGACTCTCATCAGACATTGTGATAATGTGGAATGTAACTTAACTATGCATGTGAATTATGAACTGCATATTACTAAGGAATGCAAAATCAATTTCCACTTCTCATTTTGAATACTTGATGTAATTATCTGAATTTCTCATAAAGATATTCAAAAGGGTGTGGCCGAGACTGACAGAGAGAGACAGCCAAATCTTCTCCTGCTATAAGATTTCTGCAGATTGTAACAGGTTTTTTTTGAATGTTTATTTATTTTGAGAGAGGGGGTGGGGTAAAGAGAAAGGGAGAAAGAGAATCCCAAGCAGGCTCTGCACTCTTAGCACAGGGCATGATGTGGGGCTCGATCCCACCAAATGTGAGATCATGACCTAAGCCAAAATCAAGAGTCGGACGCTTAACTGACTGAGCCACCCAGGTGCCCAAGTAACAGCTTTGAAAGGAGGTAGGTTTAAACAATACCATATATGCAAGATTAAGCAAATCATTGAAAATAAAAAGGAGATGCATAATGCTTCTGAAGTGTGCATGTGCCCTTAAAGAATTTCATAATATGGACTTTTTATGAAAAATTATTTTATTATACATCTCACATTAAACACAAGCAGCTGAATCATAAAACTTTGAAAGTCCCTATATGAGAACAGTAATGTTAACTTGGATGACCCATGTTGCTTTACTGTTGTTCAATTAGGTAAAACATTTGGGTATAACAAATCATATTGAGATATGTTTCCAGGTTGGATTATAAATAAGAACATATCAATTTTTATGTTGTATTTACTTACAAAAAAGCACATTATAACCCTCTGGGATCTGTTTCTCGACATAGTAATTAATTTTCCAGGTTTGTAATTAAACAGTTTCAATACGTTACAATCAGGAGGTAATAACATTTAATTAAAGGCCTAAGACACATTTTCACCTTAAAATGTTTTTACCCTTGAAGTAATACCAATGGAAGAGGATAAAATAGGGTATTAACACTTTTCAATTACGCTAAATGACTTTAATCCTACGAATGATGTCCTACTTTAATTAGAAGCTCTTCTCTTTATTGCAACATGATGGATGTCCACTTTATTAGATTTGAGTGTGACACTATAAGCCCACTTTACATAAACATTACCATGTTATTAAGCCCTTTCTAAAAGAACTGATGTTTGCAAGCATGTCAGGAATATAATTTCAAAATGCTATTGCCCTCCTATAAAACTTGTATTACTATATAAGGCCCGACATTTTCATGCATATGAAACAATTTGAGAACAAGCTAATTCTCTTGTGGAATCCAAATATATTACTGAAATAAACCACCTAAAAAAGAAGGGTCTAAATTTTAAAGCTACTTGCAAATGATACAATAACTCAAAGTATGCACTTTCCTGCAATTAGCCATTAGAATACTAATTTACATAGTACTAATACATCAGATAGGCTTAATTCTCTCTGGGATCTCTTCCTCTACAACGTAATATCAGTCCACCTTCTAAATGATTCGTTGACATGGAAAATGGCATATGATTGAGGTTAACCCATCATCTTTATTCGCTGCTTGTGTGACATAGGCACAAGAAAATGGATTGCAAGCAAAACCCAGGAATTCTACAGAACTCCTCTTGCCCTGAAGTGGCTGGGTATCCTATTAGTGCTAATAGGCATTATCAGCACATATTGAGGAATATGGACCATTAAGTCCAGGCTCTTAACTCTCTCCACTGATGGAGAGTCATAGATCACTGTAAAAATTGGATACTGGAGACAGTAAGACCGATTTATTTTTCCTAATATTCCAATTCATAATTTAAAACTTTACAATTTGCTCAAGCAATTCACTTTTATTCTCATTTACAGTCTCTCTCTCTCTCTCTTTCTCTCTCTGATGCAAGGGAGATAGATGAAGATAAGAAAACCAGACCTATGAACATAGTCAAATCAAATTATCTAACTGGAATTTTTTTCCAGAGATTAATGTCTCTGGGATTACATGCCACTTTGTCAAATAACAGAAAAAGAAGTACCTTAATGCTATTTGATTACTTTAAAAAACATTAAAGCAGAATGTAGCATATTTAAATATCATGTTTATTGGGCCACAGGACCAAAACATGTTCTGTTTTGACCAAAACATTATGATGCAATATCTTGTATCAACCTAGAGCTATTTTAGGGCATGATATTTACACATGGTATAGCTGTATCTATATAATAACAACATATATAATAATGGGATTTGACTCAATACATGGATTTAAAGTGTAAATTTGCAACAATCAAGTTTCTCTACATCATTATATTTATAAAATTGATAAATAAATAACATATTCATATCACTATGTTTGCTATCAGTGGCTTAAAGGAGTAACTTTTATGGACCCCATAGCCCCCCAGGGTGGGTGAAGGGAGGGAGCTACAGGAAAGAGAAAGGATCTTGTAGAGCTACCACAGCTCTGTAGGGTTCACCCATCCTAGGTTTCTCGAACACTGTGTGAGTCTGGGGCTTGGTGAGGGGCAGTAGTGTCCGGGCAGTGGGGGAGTTCAGGTCCTGGCATCCCTGGCCTGAGCAGAAGTATGAACTTGCCACTTCAGCCAGGATACAGGGGAGGCACTTCACATTCTCCTCATTTCTAACATCTTGTCAGACCTTCATAATGTGCAAAGCAGTTTCACGTAGAAACCAACTTAATCATGTAATCCTCATAACTTATGCAAAGTAAAATGTATTATTCTCACACTTTAGATTAAGAAAAGAAGCTTCAGCGAGGTTAAATAGTGCTATAAAGATCGCACACTCATAAGGAGGGAAAATGGCTTTTGAATTCTTTCCTTTTTCAAGGTGTTTGTGTGTGCACGTGTGCACACACATGTGTGATAACTCTTTCATGTTGCTTTATACTCACTTTAGAGTTCAGGATGTTTTCATCAAAAGGCAAATTTTAAGTGAAGAATCAAGAACTTTTGTGAGTAGATATCTATTCAGTCACTAAGTAGTTAAAAAAATGAATATTAAAGCCTGGAATAGTTCTTTTTTTTAAAGTCTATTTATTTGGGGCGGGGGAGAGAGAGGGAGAAAGAGAATTCTAAGCAGGCTCTGTCAGTGAGAAACCTGACGTGGGGCTTGAACACATGAACTGTGAGATCATGAACTGAGCCCAAATCAAGGGCCAGACCATCAACCGGCCGAGCTACCCAGGCACCTCAGGCCTGGAACATTCTGATGTGGGATAAAGCAATGGACAGCACTTCATCTCATCTTTCTATCACTACCTTTACATCCCATAAATCATAAGGGAAGTGAATCAAACAAGGAGCTTGAGGAAAGGGAGAAAAACAGTTTGTCTATCTTATACTGAGTTGCTAAAACTGCTAATTTTGGGTAGTACAGGAATGTATAGGAGTCCGTGGCATTTAAAGATGATGATGAAGTCAAACATCCTGATGCTTCTCTACTCAGATAATCATACATAAATTCTGACCAACAGGTTTTTTTTTTTAACATAGCCTAAAAATCTATCATCTTTGGCAAGGTTTTTAGATTTCCTCAGACTCTTAATCATGGTTTTCATCATTCCCCAGGAAATTCTTCCAGAATTTGGACTAACAATAACAGGGGCTGAAATCTCTTTCTGAGAACTGTATGCCTCCTTGAAGATTATTCTGGAAAGTCTACAACAAAAATATCTCTGGGTCCTTTAGGAACTCACTGATAAGTCCTTAGGCAAAGAACAGTTTCTAGTGTAAGCTAGAAATGCCATTCATTGCCTGAGAACCTAGAGGCCAAGTGCTTGTCCAAGTTTGGGCCAAGTTGTAAGTGAAAAAAAATTAGTGTATTAAATTGACTTTGAGCAGAGAGTCTGAAAGGCCATGCCACCCAGAGATAGCCATGAGTGAACAAACCAGGGCATGGCAAAGAGCAGACAAGTGTTGGCTCTTTCTGGTATATAATGTGTTATATACCCCGCTATGAAGGAACCCAGAAGAGATGATGGAAGTAAATACTTCTCCCACTCTTAAATGGAAGTATCCTTAAGTTACTGGTAAAGAAAAGGTATTTATACTATCTATCCATGAAAGGGGATTGAAACTGGTTTCTAGGTGGACTGATAAAGGAAATATTGTTTGGCCGTTTTACATGTGCCTGGGATAGTCTAAGCACTTTTTATATACAAACTCATTTAATAATCACAATTCCACTCACTGCAAAGAAGTAAAATTATTTTTCTGTTCAGAGATTTTAAGTAGCTACAGATGAGACTTTTTTCAGATAATTTAGTTACACAGAGTTGTACCTATTCTTTTTAAGAGACAAAATTTTGGACAACTCACACTAGACAATAAAGAACATTATATTTGAACATTGTTCTCTCCTTAGAAATAAAATAAATACATCATTGATAGCAAGAAAAGCCAGACAAAGTGAGGAGCACCAGAGATAGGAGGGGTTCAGAAGAGCAGTCAAAGTTCATACTCACCTGGCTGCCTTCTTTTTGCCAAAAAACAGCTGGCTGTGGGTTTCCTTTAGTTTCACAGGGAAATGTCACTGTTCGACCTTGAGCAACAATCTGATCTCTTGGCCTAACCACAAACTGTGGAGGAGCTATAATTTAAAAGGAAAGAAAGTATATAAATATCAACCATTGACAAAGAAAAAGATATCAGAGAAAATCTGGCAGTACATGGATGGCTCAGTGCCAGACAGAAGCTACAGTTTTTAATTTTTTTTTTTTTAATTTTGTGAAGCATTTTCCAAAACATGATGGGGAAAGGAGAAGAGCACTCTATAAAATATAAGGAAAAGAAAAGTAAATTTATCAGTAGACATTTTCTAAATGTATATTATTAATCCTGTAGCTCATATATTTGCATAGGAAAATAGATTTTTAATGATGTTCTAATGTTTTTAAGGAAAAACATGGTTTCCCAATTTGGTTTTGTGTTTTGCATAGATAAAGGTAAAAAAAAAATCACTTCATTATACAAGTATCTCTTCTGAAATTAGTCTATTCACAAATATTGGCCATTCCTATATTATTTGTAAGACGTTGTTCTATGTGCAGAGATACCAGAAAGCTTAAAATATAATTCCTATCCTCAAAGTGTTTATAATCTAGAATTGAAGAGTTAATGTGTTGAAGACATCAAAGGATTGAAGAGCTGGGAATTAAATACAAATATAACTAATGATATAATGTCACGTATGAAAGTAGTTGCTTCTACTTAATTCATTTCATTTAGATAAATAAGCATTAGTCAGACAATTACTATGTTCCCCTACAGGACACTAAAGATACAGAGATAAAAAGTATCTATCTTGCAGCTTTCAAGGAACTCACAACCTAAGGGGAAACACAAAACATGATGACAACAGCAAAAGGAAGGTAAAACAATGATCTAAAACCATGCTAAGTTCAATGATTGATGTGCTTTCAGAGCACAGCACAGAGGTATCCCATTCTGTTATGGCAACTACGAAAGGGTTTTTGCAGAAAGTGCACATCATGGGGGCATTAAGGAAAGGGCAGCATTTAGGTAAGTGGTGAAATGAGCACATTCCAAGCAAGGAGTTTACTGAGCAAAGTGCAAGAAGCAAGAACACATCTCGTGTACACTGTGTAATCTGGCAGAAATGAAGGGTCCAGGTTTTGTAAACATCATTGGCTAAAAAAGATGGATTTGGATGCAGCCTAAGAAAGTCTTTGAGAAGCCCAAGTGGGGATTTTCTTCAGGCTCTTTCTACGCTAAGGAGTGCTTGATGCAAAGCAAAATCGTTGGAAAATTTAACCCTCTCAGGAATAAGATATGGATTGTGAGAGAGGCACATCAGTCAACAAAGTAGGAAGTCTGGTTGGAAGATGAGGGAAATGACATAGGCAGAGATAATGAGACCTACACATGAGTAGCTCCATTAGAAAAGAGAATAAAATGATGGGGGTAAAAATCCTAAGGAAGTTCAGGTTTAAGTTGGGAGTTAACTGTAAAAAGAAAGAAGAAAGTGAAAGACAGGAGACAGTATATCTGGAAGTTTTCACAATGACATCTTCTACATATCAAAGCCCACTCCTGTTGAAGAAAAAACAGCGTATTTATTCCATGACTTTTCTCATCATCTGTTTACACTTTAAATCATTGCTGATGCTGAAAAACTTAAGACCAAGAAAAAAACTTTAAAATCAATGTTAATTTTTAAAACCTGCTCTACATGGCAACCATCCTAAAATGTGAACTCTAAACAATTAGAACAAAAAAATGACATTCAATAAAGGTCTTTACCCAAAATTCTTTCAGCCCTTCAGGAGTACACAAGAGCAGGTCCAAGAACAGAGTAAATGTAGGGTAGCCTCACACATATAACAAATTACTCATTCTTACAAGAATGCTAGTATAGAAACAGCAGCCGCATTTTTTTTTTTAATTCACTGAGATTTGTAGTGACTTATTTTTTGGTGTTCTATTAGACTGCCTCCCAACTCGACACATTCAACACATACCCCAGGGAGAGCGGGAATAAATCTACTAAGTGAAATTTTCTTCTATAACTATAGATAACAGAAGACTCAGTCTAACGGGATGGAGAACCCAGATTTATGGATCTATTTGAAGAGAATGTGGTTTATGTTGCCTTGCATTTTCAGGAGATTACTTGCCTCTTACAATCTTGTTATTTCTACACAATTTCACTGAATCAGCAGATACATTGATTTTTGTTCCATGTTTTCTAATAGGAATGATAGATTAAATCAATGTTACAAAATTACTTCAGGGACAACTCTTAAAACATTGCAATGTCCATTTTTCAGGGAAGAGGTGAAACTACCAGATTATTTACACCAAACAAGACTTAAGATTGGTCTCTATCGTCTGTAATATCCAAGAAAGTAATGTATATTAAGTAAAATTTAATGATCAAATATAGTTCCCACTTCTTAGTAATCCTATGAAAGACAAGTTTAGTGCCAATATGGACACTAACTAAGCCAGAAGTATTGAGTAACTTAGCTTGTATCTCATTAAATAAAAAGTAGATTTAGTAAAAATCATTTAACAGTATGATAGAAGTCACATATTCAGCTTATTTGTTCATTTGTATTGCTTTGGCTCACATAACTAGTTAGTAAAATCTTACAGCTCCATATGTGCTATGAAGCCCTTTCCTTATATAATTAATTTTTAAAATGAAATAACCGAGAATACACATGATTGAAATCATCAAATGAAACACCAAATTACAAAATGAAAATATATTTTATAGTTTTCAGCATATTATGCCTACTCTGTATCTATCCATCTATTTCAGTAAAATGAACATCTATACTTTAATTATAACTACAGATTTCCTTAAATTTTTAAGCTTTTAAGAACTTGTTAGTAGATGAGTGATTTTGCAAAATGCTTTTGGAGTCTAGATCCTATAATTTTAACCAGCTGCTAAAAGATACCCCCCAAAAGGACTGGCAAATGACCACATCAATCTCTCCGCTTTCCTGAAAACATAGGATTCATTCATTTATTCATTCAAAATGCATTGACTACAAATTATGAGACATTCTGTTTGGTACAGAGGACGGAAAGCCAAATAAAAAATCAGCAGAAACTCCCAAGTAAATAAGTAAATAAACACAAATACAGAAGAGTATGATTTGTATAATAATACAAATAGCAGTGGGCATTGGGTGAGAAAGCTTAGAAAAGCAGCAAACAGACCAGGTGATGAACATGGAAGATGAAGATGCCAGAAAGGGCTATGGTTGAGTTGTGTTTTGAAGCACAAGTAAGAGTTCACTGGATGAAGAGAAGCAGGTCACTTGGAACAGACAGAAGCAGACATAAGGCAGAGACACAAGGGGCTGGATGTGTTAGTGGAGGGTAAATGACCTTAAGAATAAAAAGATGGAGATTCAAAAGTGTTAGAGGGACAGATAATTTGCGCTAAAATAGCTTAAATTTTGCTCTGAAAGCTATGGATACCTGTTCAAAAATGTTGATGCAAAAAGATGTAATAAAATTTGTGTTTTAGATAGACTGTTCTTTGTAAAAGAGAAAGGACAGATGTGAGGCTGGAAAATCGTAGCAAGCCGGGCAGAAAATCCAGTAGAGGACCGTTAGTCATGGTAGCAACTAAAGAGAACATTTCATCAGAACTCTTAAAGGACAAAGAAATTCTGCAATATTACAATGTAATATTTCCTAATAATGATAGAACCTAAGAAGGCAGGGAATCCATTTTTTTGAGTTTTTACCCAATACTGAACTTTTTGAAAGACCTCTAACAAAATACTCTCAGCATTTGTGTTGTTCATGCTGTGAAGTACTCTTCCACATGATGTTTATTTATATTGTATTTTTATTCCAAAGTATTATAAATATACTCCACTTCTAATGTACCAAATAGTTTCTTATCACCAGAACTTAAGCCACACTGGAATGGGACTCACCTTTATCATTTCTAAAATTAAACAAACCAAAATAAACATATCAAAGCCAAGCAAAAAAATTCAAAAGTATTTAAGTCTCTGAAAAAGTACATCCTTTCCTATTGTCACTTTCATTTGGACCACCAAACAAATTGCATCAATCACTTTTACTTCTGTGGACTCTGTCTGCTCAAGATCTATATTGCAATCTTCTGTGAAGGGATATCAGCTGAAGGAATTTATTTTTGAGGTTTTAAAATGAAAAACTGCATCAATAATTCTTCTGCTAACATTTCACATTTTCAGTATTTCTGCCAGGTGGCAGTGAAAATGGTTTGAAAAGGCAGTGCTTGGCTGAAGGTACCAATGGGAGGGAGTAGACAGAGAGGTGGCATTTTATCAATACGGCACGGTAGCAAAAAGTGTGCTATACATAAAATGGATTTTCTATGATGCTCTCATTATACATAAAAAAAAACATGATTGGGTCCTCAGGATGACAATTCAAAACACACATTTAAACCCAATGTGAATTAAAGAGGTTGAGTTATAAACTCCAGAAGAATATGCTACTTACAGAAATGGCAATTCTCTTACATATTTCTAAGACAGAAGACTATAAAATACATATTTATATCCTCTCTAAAATCCAAAAGCAGTAGACAAATCTTTTGTGGCTGCGATGTAATAACAGAGTTGCTTAATCTGCTAAATGATTATACCTTATTGTTACAGCTGTAACAAGAAGTGAGATGAAGAAAATAGTGGTACAATTCAGTGTTCAATTGATACTCACAAGTTAAAAACAATAGCTTTAGAGGAAGAACGTGTTGTGTGCTTTCCAGAGAAGTATACCCACATATAAAAAGGTCAATTAAGATTAGAGGTCTGGTATTGTTCACTTGAAACTGCATTTTTGAGAATTTAAATACAATGCACAGTAAATTAGATTTGATTTCTGCTAAATTATGCTTTGATACTGCATTCAGCCCAAGCTGGCTTCAATCAAAGTCACGCTACAGCTCTGTTATGCTAATGCCCCGCTGGTGGAAGTGAGTGGGTGTTATGGAAATCAGATGGCTGAACATGAGTAGGAAGCATAGGCCATGCATGAGGTGGGCTTGGGGATGAGGGGATGAGGGAACCAAAGGTTAATCACATCATGTTCCGAGTTGTTTTTACAGGAAAATATGACTTTCTATGGCAGGCATGAACATGGAGATAGTCATGCAGCCGTTGCATACATTAATATGTGACAGGATAGTTACAGGCACACTCAGCAGATCTTTCTTTGGGTGTAATTTTTGCTTGACTGAATAAGCTTCTTATTCTGTAATAATAAACATTTTGAAATATGTATCTTAAAGAAGTAGAACATGTTTTTTGGCTATTTAATATTTTTTTGCTTGTTAAATTCTAAAATATTCTATAAGCATGTTTGAAAAACACACTCATTTGTCATATGCTTGTGTTAAATATTTGTTGAGTCATAAATTGCTGAATACAATAATAATCAACATTAATTGAGTGCTTATTAAATGTCAGGGAGTACGCCAAACCATTTGCAGGCCTTGTCTCACTTAATATTCAAAGAACCCTATGTCTTAACTACTACCATTATGATATGAAGATCACAAACTAGATCCTATAAAGGGAACACAGGTTTTCAAGATTAAAGCACTAGATTGGAGAACAGGTTTGACTTATGGTGCATCTAACACCACTGTTGGAACTCTTAAACACTGAGCCTTTAGATTAATTTATCTGACTTCAAACCATGATCTGGCTAAAATTTGTCATCTCTAGTACCAAACAGAAAAGTAAGAATTATACACTATGGTCTCCAATATGGTTTCCAATATGGCATAATGATGTTAAAATAATAACATTATGTTTTCCCTAAATATTTGCTTTGTTAAAGTAGCAGAAAACCTATGCTCTTACTCTTTCTGTACTACTTAAAAGTACAACCTTTCTTAAGTATACTTATTTCACGTCATTCTTTATTCAAAAACCTACAGTGTTTTTTTCTATAGCTTGCCCTTGCAATGCTTGCAAATTATTCTCCTCAGTGCAGCATTCTGGCTTCCATTAACTGGCCCAAAATTTTACCATCCTGACTCTCATCCCAAACCGACTCCAATATTTCAGCAGAACAGCCTCCTTTCAATCACTCCCACGTGTATTTTCTTGTTCTTGTTGTTCACCCATCTTGTTATCTATTATCCTTTGATCCATTTTGTTAACAATGATTAACCTGAACACACTCTAAGTTGTACTTTTCTTGTGTTCTTTCCACTTTAAAGTACCTGCTCTTGCTTGCATGGCTTTTTTTTCTCTATTTTTTCCCCTGCTTAGGTGTCTTCCTGGAATAGGGGAGGGGTATCATTTTGTGTTGAAATGGTATCTTTATTTGGCCTGGAAAAGCCTCAAATAGGGAACACTAAATGAGTGTCTTCAAAAAAAAAGAAAAAAGAACGAGAGTTCTTGATCTCAAGCAAATACTCAATATTTTTTTCCATCTTATCATACCAGAAGGATATGACACACTCCCACCAGCGACAGTGACTCACTATTGTAGTAATTTGGGTGGAGGCATGCCAAAGAAAATATGTTGTTTGAAGAAAATCTCCCAACTGATTCTGATATGCCCCTCTGTAGAGAAGGCCCCCCATTGCACACTGGAAATTTATGACACAAAGACTATCAATGAGTAGCCACCATGTGAGAGTGATAAAAGCAATACAGAAAAACAGAGGAGTTGTGTAACAACCAATTCTAGATGTTGTTGCAAAATATTAGTTAATAGGCTTACCTCCCCAACAATAAAGAGTGAAAAGTCATTTCATTAAAATGCAATATGGAGCAGGAATAACAGATGAATATTTACTTAGTATATCACCAGAACAGACTGACTTCTAATTGATAAATGATTGTTTCTTCAACCTATTTAATTCTGTTTAATTTTTACTATTTAACACTTCATTTGACTTCAAAAGAATTTCTGTTAGTATTATTGGAAATGCATAATGTCAAAAAATATTTGATTTGAATCTTATTAACACATAATTCATCTTAGAGGAAGCAATGCATTTATAATGGAAAACATAATTTAGGGATATTACATTTATAAAGTTTGTTTAATCACATTTTATCCATTTGTCATTATTCTCAAGGAATACAAGTGATCAACTTGCTAAATTACCTACCTTTCCAGTTAATCTCTTTCTTGCTGAATCCATGGCAATAGCTCTTCTAGAAGAGTGCTATATCTTCTTTCTTAGTCAGTATCTTACTTCTGGCTAATGTTAAAAATTCTTATTCCATGCTAAAATGCCAGTATCTATACCTTTTATTTTAACAACAATCTAATAATCTAACAATTGTCTATCCATATATGTGCATTTCAAAAATCTAATATCTATCAATCATCTATTGATCATCTACATATATAGATATACTTCTTTACTGTCTAAATGAAAAGGTAAAAGTACTAAATGGCATGCTGCTTTCAGAAACATGAAAAGTAAATGTCCATACGCAATAGAATGACTACAGGAAATCACAATTCTTATGTTCTTCACCTATTCAGACTTTGCATTCTACTCTACCTATGAAAGGTCTCACATACACACATTGCATTCAATCCTGTATGAATAAAGACATGTAGCGATCATGAAGCTATTACTCTTTACATTTTTGAAGTGCTTTTATTACTCTTTAATTTTTGAAATATTCTTTAATTTATTGATTATGGGAAGACTACTTTTTGAGGATTCAAAAATAGCTAGAACTCTAAAAGTAACTCATGGCCATTCGAAATCTGATGATCAAATGAGGCCATTGAGTTAGTCAAATGAATTATACAGTGTGACCATAAAATCATGTAAGAGGCCTTCTATATATGTGTAGGAAGCAATTCCAAAGAGGGTTGAAAGTACCAACTTTTAGTAGTAAGTGTGACACCCACACAAAAGTATGCATGTTTGGTAATAGTGGTTAAAAATCATTTTTTGAGGGGCGCCTGGGTGGTTCAGTCAGTTAAGCGTCTGACTTCGGCTCAGGTCATGATCTCGCGGTCCGTGGGTTCAAGCCCCGGGTTGGGCTCTGTGCTGACAGCTCAGAGCCTGGAGCCTGTTTCAGATTCTGTGTCTCCCTCTTTCTCTGACCCTCCCCTGTTCATGCTCTCTCTCTCTCTGTCTCAAAAATAAATAAATGTTAAAAAAAATTTAAAAAAAATCATTTTTTGAAAAAATTATAGTCACATAATATACTTTTCCCTGAGAAGGAAAAATAATATCAAAATGAAATAATTCTATGATTATAGAGAGTGCCTATAATGGCTTTGAAAAGAGTAAATTCATTTGGTTCAAAATATCTTGACATTTGGATTTTATGGGCAAGCACAGAAAACAGTGTTATGATAAACAACTATATAAACATAGCTATTTTGGATTTGGTCCTAATTTTTTTTTTTAAGACATCACACCGTTGGAAAACACCATGGTAATAAAAATTATGCTAGAAATGAATTCAGATATTGGTTGGCACTTTCAACTCATAATACTATTCAATTATTTTAAACAAACATTTTTTGGTTTTATTTTGTGCTAGGAGCTGAAGGTTCTAAGATTTCTGTCCTCTGGAACTCACTGGTACAATGGAAACTCATATGGAAACAATCAAGTCTGATGCAACATGAAGAACATGAATGAGGGTTGTAATAAAGGATGTCCTACCATTATGACAATAACTTGACTCAGTCTGTCTCCAACAATTGGGGAAAGCATGAAGACAGGAGGAGAGAGAGAAAGAATGAGGGAGAGAGAGAGACAGGTTGAATTGTTCCTTGGAAATAAAGTAGATAAGGAAGGGAAAGTGGGATTCACAGAGGGAAAAAGGCATGCATTATATTACAGATATGTTTCTCAGACTGCAACAATTATTACCCTGACCAACCTACATGACAACCTTTGACAAATCAGTCTGTTTGTTGAAGTGAAGGATTATGTTGCTAGAACCATGAATTTTTTCCATGTAAATAATTTTCATTGGTTTTAGCAAGTCCAATTTAATCCTCTAATGGTATTAAATATTTCTGCATTGCAATAAATGTAATAGTTAATTCCAAAAGTAATAATTTGGACAGGCTCAAAGATAATTTTAAACTTTATTATATTCCAGATTACCAAAATAGATTTCATTCTGATTTTAGGTTAAGTACAGGAAATCATGTAACTACAGTAAATAATTCTGAGATTCAACATGCAAATTTCATAGACCTTCCAAATTCTACAAAAATTATAAATTAAGAATACTTACAAAAATCTGTCAAAATTTTAAACAAATTTTGAATTGTCGAGCACATGTTACTATATTATTCTGTCCATTACCAATAGCAGTTTTACTTTCGTACTTGCTTTCCTGATTGACTAAAATACTGAGAACAAAATAAAATTTTGTTTTTTTTCTAAAGGATTTCACATTCTCAAAAAAAAAGTTTTAACTTAAAAGCTAATGAATTATCAAATAATGCAATATTTACATTATATTTTATATCTCATTTTTTACCAACACAGAGGGAATAGTTTAACGAGTAATGAAAAACACTTATCTAGATCCTAACCTGGGAAAACTAGACTTTTCACACTGCAGATAGAAGGGGCCATAAATATGGGGGTGAGGAGGAGATTCTTCAAGTAAATGGTGAGACAAGACATCCATTTTCACTCACTTAAACTGTCAACTTGCCAGAACTGTCATGTCAGCACTTGAGCTAAACCATGAAGGCTGATCACATCCCATTATCTCATTTTTTTTAGAAAAAGATTGCATGAAGATGCCAATCAGAAAAAAAAAAAAAGAAAAAGAAAAGAAAAAGAAAAAGAAAAAAAAAGGAAAAAAGGACTTGGAACCAAGAAACAAATGTACTGATGCTGAAGGGCTGCTTAGTTAACGGAATTTTAATATGCAACTGCAATGTTTCTTAATAACATTAATTACACGCTTAGTAAGGCACCATCCTAACTCATTAGTGCCTTCTTTTTGTTGTATTTTATCTCCTACCAGCAGAATGGGGACTATGTGATTGGCCTGTTACCATTAATGTTGCTTAATCTTTTTATAGCACTATTTAAAGCTGCTTGCATAAACATTTTCTAGGCAAATATTACCTATGTATGCATATGTGTGTATCAATTAACTGCACCAACATTTGGCGTGCCCCTACCACATGTAAGTGTTATGCTAGACCTAGAGGCAGCAGAAAGATAAATACAACAATGTATTTACTGACAAAGAGCTAATAGTTTTGTAGGACAGATGAAAATAATATCCCTAATAAATCTGGAAAGCAATGCTTGCCATAAGAGAGATTTTAAAAGCCATTCAGATATATTTTAACTCAAAATGTAATTTAATTTGGTAGCTTATATATTTTTAATGCATCTAATTATGTACTATTCCCTTGAGTGACATTTAATATGTTTAAATAAGTAGAGTCATAATTCAAATGTCATGCATATAATTTTTAGGTGTAATGCACATCATAGTATCTGTTTTAAGGTACACATATACACACATATATGTATCATGATATCTCTCTCTGTCTATAAGTTACTATTACTTATATAAGTGAAAATTTTGACTTTCTTATAAGGTGAGACTAAAATGTTCATGCTATTTTTTTCTGGCAATAGGGAAATCTCTTAATACTTATTTCCTAACGCTATTTCAGTCCAAAGTATTATCTTATTTTGATGTTTTGTATTTATAGTACTTTAATTTTAACTGCTAAGTTAACACATTTAGTGTTTATTTTATTCTTATTTGGAAAAACTCCAACATTAATGAGTATTTAAGTTTTTTTGATACTTGGGTTAAGATAATAAAGGTTCATTGTTCCACTTTCCTCTATTTACTACAAGAGAAACTAATAATGTAGAAAAACTACCATAGTCCCAAACCACAAATGGTGAACTACCCTTACCAAACACAGTCAAGTCTGGAGAAAATGAGGAAGTTTGGTAAATACCAACTAGCCTCCATCCACAGTCTATCAATACCAATTTCACAAAAACTACGTTAATGGTGTGAAAGTCCATCCCATGGATCTTAGATGAGAAGAAGAAAATTTAGAATCAAGAAGGAGACTTGGGATATAGGAGATGTGACTTTGTAGACAACCAGTTACAATTCAGAAGTTGAGGAGAAGGTACCAAAGGAAAGGAAAAGCCAAGCATACTGTTAATGGCCAAATTGTAGGGTGGCCTCCATGAACTTCACTTACTGGAGAAACTCCCATGATTATGTTATGTTACATGACAAAAGGAATTATGTAAATGTAATTAAGGTTACTACTCAGTTGACCTTAAGATAGAGAGAATAATGACCATGGGTCTAACCTAATTACACGAGAGGTTTCCATCAGGAAATTTTCTCTACCTGCTAACAGAATGGGGAGTCAGAGAGATATAGAGCAAATCATACGAAAGATTCAACAGATCATTGCTGACTTTGAAGGTTGTGGGGGTCATGTGCAAAGGCTAGCAATTGAACTGTGAGCAATCCGTTGCTGGCAGTCAACAAGAACATGGGGACTTTAATTCTACAGATGCAAAGAACTTAATTCTGCCCACCAACCTGAATAAATTTTTGAACTGGATTCTTCAGGAGAGTTTCCAGAGAAGAGCTCAGCCTGGTCAAAACCCTGTTTATGGCCTATGAGATGCTAAGCTAAAGACTTAGATGAGCCTGTTTCAACTCCTGACCTAGGAACTGTAGCCTAATAAATGGGTGCTAATGAAGTTGCTCAATTTGTGGTAATTTGTTATGCAGTAATGGAAAACTAATACACCTAAAAATCATTTTTATTATAAAGCAGTAATTATGAAGAAAAATGAAGAGAAAATTTCATATGGAATACAGAGAGCTTATAACTTAAAAGAGATTTGCTGTGTACCACCAGGAACACCAGCATACCAAGAAGAAACAACTTCTTTTTTGATAAAATATTCAAGACGTCAGGCCTAGTACAGATTACTGAATGACCCTGGTACTTCCCACTTTCTCTTCTCCAAACATGCAAACTCTAATCTTCAGCAGTTAACTAAATGATTAATAATCAGGTAGGGCTTAAAACAGGATCTATATAGAACAAAATAAAACAAACTATACAGTAACTAAATGTGTAATTATTGACAGAAAAAAAACATATTCAATTAATAAAAGAAAGAAAAAGAATCTCTATCGTCAAAAAATTACCCCAAAAAACCACAGAAATACTTTATACTAGTTGTCCATAGACTAAATGAAATTTCATACAACAGGGTCTCTCTTTTTTAAAAGAGTCAAATTAAAAAAAAATCTTTGAAAAGGAATAAAAGAGCTCAAAGGCAACTGGAGGTGAAGACTATTATATTTAAAGTTAGTAAGGAACAAAAGAGAAAATAAAATTAAGAAATGAATATATTTGGAAACACAAAAATGATAACTGAAGTTGAAACAGGGGGACAATATAGGAATTCAGAAATCAGACAATATGGGGAACCAGGATGGCTCAGTTGGTTAAATGTCTGAGTCTTGGTTTCTGCTCAGGTCATGATCTCTGGTTCAAGAGTTTAAACCCCACCTCGTAATGCCAGTACAGAATCTGCTTGGGATTCTCTCTCTCTCCCTTTCTCTCTGCCCCTTCCCTGCTCATGCTCTTTCTCTCTCTCTCTCTTTCTCAAAATAAATAAATTAAAAAAAAAAGAAATCAGACAATATGAAATAAAAATGATGACTGAACTGAATCAATTATTATATTGAACTGAATAAATATGGAATTAAGATAAAGAAAGCCAACACAACTCATGGGAAAAATTAGCAAAAGATGAAAGAGAAGAAAACACTCTTCAAATAGAGTAAATTACAGCATGAATCTGCAGATTTGAGGGGCTTGTATTCTAAGAATGTTACTTACAGGGTGACCAGAACCAAGATATAATCCAGCAAAGTTATGGAAGAAAGGACTACACTGGTATTCAAATAGTAAAATGGAACCTGAGACAAAGATAAAAATATTCTACAAGCCTCAGACTTCACTATAGTAACATTCCAATACTAAAGCAACCCAACATTTTTGCTAAGTTCTGAGAAAAAATATGACTCGATAATTTTATACCTATCCTCTTTAGAGGCAATGAACAGACATTGTCCAACACACAAGGCCCTTGAAGAAGAATCAAGTCAGTGACTAAAATCATCCAACCATGAGAAGTAACTAGCACTTGCTTTTCACTTTAATAATTAGCATTAGCTTATTTTAAACGTTTCTCATTATGGGAACTGTTGGAATGTACAAGACAAAACAGAATGCATTATTTTTTTACCTCCTATTTAATCAAAACATATGGAGCAATGAAAACGCGATGCTCAATAAAAATTAAATTGGACTCTGCATAAGGTAGCTAATTAGCGCCAGGTGCAGGAAACATTAAGTGCTTGTAGGAGGGAGATGATTACCTCGGGTCATGGGGTAACAGCTTGTCCAAGGAAGAAAGTCTGCAGGGAATAAAAGTATAGGTTTCCTTTCAAGACACACTCAGGATGCCTTTTGCAGAAAAGTGGATCTTGACATGAAAGGGTTCATATATAATACCTACATGTTTTCTGATTTAAAAAAAAGAAAGCCTGGAATATTTCCAATACTAAGTTAAATTATATACAGCACATAACATTTTCCAGATTTCAAGGTGGGTAGAGGGTGGTGGTATCAAAAATATCAATTGCCTTATTCTGTAAGTAATGTCTACTTTATAATTTTTCCTGAATGAATTTTTCAATTACTCACTTTTTATTGGATGTCTTGGTGGTCTCAGTATTGTGCTTTAGAGCATGTTAAAACAAAACTGCACTTCAGTTCAAAAGAGATTTTTCTAAAAAGAGGATAGAATTATTTTTGTGTTTAAGCAGTGAAAACATTGAAAAAGCAATGTGCCTATAGATTTTTGTTTAGAACAGTGGCTGCTTCTTTTAATTAATGATAACAACATGGAAATTTTGCCTAAAACATATATATTTCTAGATACCTACAAACTCTGCTGTGGCCAGTCATGTTCTTCCATCAAAAGAACACATCGTTTTGAGTCACTAAATAAGGAAATATGTAGACGATTCCATAAAGTTGTGTATTGTCAGTTTGTTTTTGATGTTTTAAGCAAGTTTCACCTGATGCACACAGCTTTTCGTCTCCGTACTGGAGGCAGTCAGCATCTAGCATATGGTGTACATGATAGAAAACGGAGCAGGGCTCAACTTCACAAGCAAGGCAGCTGGTAGATTTGACAGTTCTTTTCCAAATTACTCATCATGTTTTGAGTTGCTGCTAGGAAAAAATGTGTTGCCCATCTCCAAAATAGATGTTCTTTTTTATTTTTAAGCTTGAGAAAGGCTTCCAATAGAAAATAAGACAGATGGGTATAGGAAGCAAGTTATTTATCCCTATTTAGACTATTTTCTTCTGTCAGTTCCCTTATCAGAACTTATCAGAAGAGTTTTCCAAATAAATGGATATTTCCACATTTTTTGCTAAGTGTGTCCTATGAGGTACTTTTGCATCTCATGTAAAGAATGACTCTGGAATAGTAAAATGTCAAAGCCGCGGGAAGGGCTGGCAGACATTTGATAATCAAAGTGGCCTTTGTCTAGATTCTGTGGTAACCAGCAAATATGAAAGTGGGATTAAAGGACTCTTTTCAGACGTTGATAACATTGCAGGCGAGGAAGTGAAATCTGGAGAATACTCTTCTTTATTGGCAAGTATGTGATTGTCTGCTTTCAGTAATGTCTCCCACGCCAAGGATCCTCTAAATCAAGAGTTATTCCTACAATCTCAAAAATAGAGACCAGAAGGTGTTTATTCCAACTGCAAATTGCAGAGTTGCCAATTCTTTAATTCCAATGCAGGTCATAAGAGTTATACATATGGACAAAACTCCCAGTTTGGGGGTTTATAATGATTTCTAAATGGGCTTTCCACCCATACTACCAAGTGTTTTTTTTTCTTTATCCTATATGTAATGTAATGATTGATTCTGAATCTTTGCAGATATTTTTACATTTTAAAAATAAAAATTTACAAATTAAATTTAATTTACAAATTATAATTTACAGTATTTACATACTCTGGAATCTGAATATATTTCTAATTTTCTTTCAAAAGCTTTATATAGGAACTATCCCTTAAATTTTCTCTAAATTTTATATACTTGGTGCATATTTCTTCACCTAATTTATATGGGACTTCAAGGCCAGATTTTTTTCTCCTTTCTGTGGCTTCTACTTTGTTATATACTCTTTATGCTATCTCTATGAGCTTCAAAGTTGAAAAACTTACGTTTCAGTCCACTAACAAATACTAATATTAATGTACTTTGCAGAGAACTTCAAAGTTGAAAAATGTGTGTCGTAGTCAACTAACAAATATTAATATTAATGCAGTTTCTATTATTTGAATATTTAATTTATGATTTACCTGATTTGAACCTTCTTACATTACAATAAAAGTTGCCATATCTATCACTCCTGAATTCAAATTCATCTAAAAAGTTTATGCAAAGATTCATATACACCAACAATGAGCAACTGAAAGAAATCAAGGAATCCATCCCATTTACAATTGCACCAAAACCCATAAAATACCTAGGAATAAATCTAACCAAAGAGGTGAAAAATCTATACACTGAAAACTATAGAAAGCTTATGAAAGAAATTGAAGAAGACACAAAAAAATGGAAAAAAAGATTCCGTGCTCCTGGATAGGAGGAACAAATATTGTTAAAATGTCAATAATACCTAAAGAAATCTACATATTTAATGCAATGTCTATCAAAATAACACCAGCATTCTTCACAGAGCTAGAACAAATAATCCTAAAATTTGTATGGAACCAGAAAAGACCCCTAATAGCCAAAGCAATCTTGAAAAAGAAAACCAAAGCAGGAGGCATCAAAATCCCGGACCTCAAGCTATACTACAAAGTTGTAATCATCAAGACAGTATCGTACTGGCACAAGAACAGACATTCAGATCAATGGAACAGAATAGAGAACCCAGAAATGGACCCACAAATGTATGGCCAACTGATCTTTAAAAAGCAGAAAAGAATATCCAATGGCATAAAGACAGTCTCTTCAGCAAGTGGTGCTGGGAAAACTGGACAGCGACATGCAGAGGAATGAACCTAGACCACTTTCTTACACGACACACAAAAATAAACTCAAAATGGATGAAAGACCTAAATGTAAGACAGGAAGCCATTAAAATCCTTGAGGAGAAAGAAGGCAAAAACCTCTTTGATCTTGGCCACAGCAACTTCGTACTCAACACGTCTCTGGAGGCAAAGGAACAAAAGCAAAAATGAACTACTGGGACCGCATTAAAATAAAAAGCTTCTGCACAGTGAAGGAAACAATCAGCAAAACTAAAAGGCAACTGACAGAATGGGAGAAGATATTTGCAATGGACATATCAGATAAAGTGTTAGTATCCAAAATCTATAAAGATTACCAAAATCTATAAATATTATCAAACTCAACACCCAAAAAACAAATAATCCAGTGAAGAAATGGGCAAAAGACATGAATAGACACTTCTCCAAAGCAGACATCCAGATGGCCAACTGACACATGAAAAAATGCCCAACATCACTCATCATCAGGCAAATACAAATCAAAACCACAATGAGATACTACCTTACACCTGTCAGAATGGCTAACATTAACAACTCAGGCAACAACAGATGTTGGCGAGGATACAGAGAAAGAGGATCTCTTTTGCATTGTTGGTGGGAATGCAAGCTGGGTGCAGCCACTCTGGAAAACAGTATGGAGGTTCCTCAAAAAACTAAAAATAGAAATACCCTACAACCCAGCAATTGCACTACTAGGTATTTATCTAAGGGATACAGGTGTGCTGTTTTGAAGGGATACCTGCACTTCAATGTTTATAGTTAGCACTACCAACAATAGCCAAAGTATGGAAAGAGCCCAAATGTCCATCGATGGATGAATGGATAAAGAAAATGGATGAATGGATAAAGAAAATGTGGTATATATATATATATATATATATATATATATATATATATATATATATCATTTGCAACTACATGGATGGAACTGGAGGGTATTATGCTAAGTGAAATTAGTCAGTCAGAGTAAGACAAATATCATATGACTTCACTCATATGAGGACTTTAAGAGACAAAGCAGATGAACATAAGGGAAGGGAAAAGTAATATGAAAACAGGGAGGGGGATAAAACATAAGAGAGTATTAAATATGGAGAACAAACAGAGGGTTACTGAGGGGGTGTGGGAGGGGTGATGGGCTAAATGGGTAAGGGGCATTAAGGAATCTACTCCTGAAATCATTGTTGCACTATATGCTAATTTGGATGTAAATTAAAAAATAATAAAATTAATTTTAAAAAGCTTATGCAAAGAAAAAGCAAGCTAATTTCCTCATTATCAGTCTCGTCTCTGGTGATCCACTAAAAGCATATCCAACGTTCAGTTTCCAAAATTAATAGCAGTTGTCAAGTTTAAAGTATAGTTCTTCATATTTCTGAACATTGTCATAAGTCATTGGAGATAGATTTATGAAATGACAGACTTTCCCAGAACAAAACACAATGTGTCAAAAAGCTATTCTTTAGTTCCAGTCCAATGGGAATTAAAAAAATCATTTTAAACAAGAATAAAACAGAAATAACTTCAAAATGCCTTGCAGGTGACAAGTACATCCCAATACTCTCTGTGCATCACATTTTCTATTAATGAACATCTTTTCTATTTATGAGTTTTAAATGTATTGGAAATTATTAACATATTGTTTTATGTTCTGGGAACTTGTGAAGTAATATAAATCAAGTGGTCATAGTTTATCGGCATAAGGTTTCTACATATAAAGATCTACAATTTAAATGTTATTTTTCCTGTTAACCAGAAAAGTTATCTTATTGTTTCCCATTCACTTCTTAATGTTTTATATCATACCATAGATATGTAAAGTTATCATTAATAAGAATTCATACAACACTAAAAAATGAGGCTTAAAACTGTAACATATTCTTCAATTTCCTACATCTCCAAGTGTAAAAAAGCATGATCAATTTAATAATTATATTGAAAGAAAACAAGATTGTATTTTATGACTGCAAGACATAGCTATGTTTCAAAAACATGAAAGTATAAAATAATATATGTCTCAGAAACTAGGAATGTTGACCAATATTGGCATATAAAGTGTTTCCACATATATAATCCGACCTGAACTCATTTCATTCCTACAACAGCTTTGAAAAGTCAATATTACTCTCTCCATTTTCTAGGTGAAGTCACTGAGGATCAGGGATATCAAACAACTAACAAAAGAAGCACTGCTCAGAAATAGCAGACCAGAAACTCAGATTGGGAAACCAATGTTCTATTTTCTGTATTGTTATGTATGGAGGAATATACTACATAACAATAAGGTTTGTGAATGTTTCAACTAATGGAAAAAAAAAACGTTATGAGTTTGGACCAATACATATCAAATGTCAATGTCAAGTCAGTGTATTAAGAAAGATTTTGAAGTTAGATGGACCGTTTACAGAGCTGTGTCAAATTGATAATTTATTAAAGTATCTCTTGATATATAAAAAAGAAACATACTAAATTCATTTACCCATCCATCCATCCATCTATTTATGCATCAATCTGTTCATTTCCTTATAACACAATTACCAAGATTTCTTTTATTTAAACACATGTATTGGTTGGTTAAGCTAAACTTTAAAAGAGATGCAGAAACATTACTAGATCAATGAATGTGAAAAGATTTTTTTTCCAAATGTTTACAAATAATTACCACTTAAATTACTGCAAATGCAGTTAACTTCACTTTTGCAAAGCTGAAAGAAGGATGAGATATATTAAAACCACCACCTTTCCATGCCAAAGAACACAATTCATCCTTCCCTTTCCCTCTTAGTGAAGCATCTCCTTAGAATAACTTGAAGCATTCTACCACATTTTGCTTAAATAGGCATACAGATAATAAGTATACAGCAGTTAAAAATGCCCATAATAAACAAGGACTCGAAGCTGTTTATAAAAAAAAAGTGCATCCAGTAGGCCAACTTCTTAATTGAGTTCATAATCATTTATCTTAATGAATATCAAGCATAACTAATACATGATTATTTTACATATACAGGAAAAAAGAATTATTGTATTTTTCTCTTTAAGAAAAGTTAGCAGTTTATAGTACTAAACATTCATATATTATTTTTCATGAAAATCATTACCTATTCATTGTTAATACCAAAAGTCACTATAAAATTGTTTATCAAACTGATGAAAAGATCAGGAGCAATTTTTTACAGAAGATAGTCCCTCAAGTAATATTTAAACATGGGTGATAAATATATTTCATTCTCTTAAATCCTAGTATGCGTGAGTTATGAAGCATTGTACAAAGCCATGCTAAATGGATAGAAGGATGGCTACTTACCAACAGGGCGAGCTGTAGACATTACAATGGTGTGGTGAGAACATAAAGAAGAAATTAAAAAAAAAAAAGAAAGAAAAGAAAATTATCAGAATGCATGATGTGTAATGTTACATTTAAGTATGGACAGTAGAGTGATTTCTAGTCTTATAATTCAAGTATGAACAGGATGTCTGAGTTTGACTAAAACTGAAAGTTATACATATAATTTTAAGAAAATAATTATTTTGCATTCCAGAATTAGCTCTATGTGATGTGAGAGATAATTTCATGTAAAGTTTGATTGTCATCACTTACTATAGTTATTATTTCAAAGAACTTTTTAAACAGCCTGTATTACCCCCAAAGTTAAGAACCTGATGAATATAACCATTCAAGTCACAGACTAGCAAATGTCATGTCAATAAAAGAAGGCCTCACTGTCTGATTTAAATAGGAATTGGATTTTAAGCATGGTTAGTCAGATCCATTACAAGGACTACAGAAAAGCCCCTGATGCTGCTTTTCAGCCAGTAATAAGTTAAGATCACATCACTTTTCATCCGTGGACAGGGTGGATGAAAATATAACAAATAGGTTGGAACATCCTTAGAGATTTCAACTGAGTAGCTCCCTAACTACTGTTAAACGTTTTTCTTCTTCTTCTTCTTTTTTTTTTTTGGCAGAGGGCAGGAAACAATGACTGACAAGTTGATTCTTGTTCACTCTGAGAATGGCTTTCAAACTGCTGCTTCAACAAATTATTATTATTTTTTTATTATACCATAACTTTCAATCACTAACATCATTAGTAATAGGCTGGCCCTGTTATTAATGCACAGCAATTGTAAGAGACACACATGGGCTTAATAATACTTTCTTTACAAAGAATAATGCCAAATCAATTTAGATAGTAAACCACTTTATATAAAAGCAATGGAAAAATATAAAAACATATGGTGCCATTATTCCAATGAAGAAGAAATATATTTAGTAGCATTTGAACTTTTATGAACTCTTACATTCAAAATATAAACTTTAGTGACAAACAAGTGTCTCACCCACATCCTAGTGGATAGCTCTAGTGCATATATAATGTGACTCTAGAATTTAGCATAGTTTTGTCTTGATGAGGTCTCATTGGACATGATGAGATGGATATAGTCATTGAAACCATATTTATAGGCATTCATTCACTCAACCAATACGCCATGATTCTAGCTTTGTGCATTTTCTGAAACAATATGGTGCTGCCTATTTAGGAGATGCATGCCTTATATTATTATTTATTATTAAGAGGGGGATTAAGATAATTCAAAGAAGAGCAAAGCAATTACAGCAGCAGGATGAAAATTCTAGCTCAGTGAAGCTCTAATGTGTCCTACAGTCTATGATGTGTTCCCATAGCAAGAGGAAGAAAAGAAGAAAGTTGCCCAATGCACAATTTCTTTCCAATCTTGGGGGAGGTGCACAAAAAAAATAACAACCAAGAACAAGATATCAGACGAAATCAAAGTTGTGCCTCATTCGAAATATATATCTCTTAATTTATCAACATCCAGTAGGAAAAGAACTTTGTCTTTTTGTTTTTAATTTGCATTTTCAGGTGTCACCTGAGGCTAAATCTCAAACACAATGTTTCATTTAGAAACGAAAAGGCATTTTGAGTCTATGGTAATAAAGAGAGAAAAAGAAGAAACCATGGTGAAAAATCAGGTTTAAAAAAATAAAATATATTTCTCTTTCACCTAGTCTAGGGTAATTCAAAAAGGAAAAAGTTTTATTGCCCTAGAAGCAAGATAG
Organism: Panthera onca; assembly: GCF_046562875.1. Taxonomy (NCBI): domain Eukaryota; kingdom Metazoa; phylum Chordata; class Mammalia; order Carnivora; family Felidae; genus Panthera; species Panthera onca. The sequence goes on along the minus strand of NC_138347.1, from coordinate 30,887,839 downwards.
TTTTTCCAATGAAGTCTTGATTTATGCAAAGCCAATTTCAGCAATTGAAATGGGGAAAAATGTTTACAAATATGCAGTTTGTGTTAACACATTCTGGAGCCATTTAAAAAAGCTCTCTTAGATCATGAATTATTTGATTAGAATATAAATGCTAGGAGGCTGGTTGTTGTTTAGCATTACTTCTTTCTAATTTTATGTTCCTCAAGTCAGCAAAGGGAGCCACTTGCTGTTAAATTTAATTTTATAGTCTATTTTCACCTTATTTTGAAGTGGAAAACAACTGAGTAAATCTGTGTTCCAGATTTTGACTACAAAAGTCCTTTTCCTTTTCCCCAATTGAATATCATGATAAAATTTTAGCAGAAACATCCCAATTAAACTTCTTGTTTTTGTTACATAGCAACATTTTATCTTGAAAAAAACCCCAGCAGGTGGATGTTTTCAAAATCAGCAAATTAAACTAAACTGTGTCCCTGCATTAAATGGATGAAAATGGATGTGGCCTCTTGGGTCGGTTGACCCTGTTCTAATAAAACAATCCAGGGAAGGGCTAACCATTTCATGTACGTGCATAGAAAAATGAGCACAGAAAAAAATTAAGTCATAGATAATATGCGTTTTCTCCTATTAACCTCTTAGCATGAGAAGTTCCAACTGCTTTTCCTAATGGTAAAAAATATTTTTAAACAATATTTTACTCCACATTCTATTGTCTTATGGAGATTTTTTTTTTCTTTAACCCTGTTGCTGAGGTTCATTCAGTCTTAGATGAGTAATAAATACATACCACACAGATTAAACTCTCTAATCCATCTACAGGACACAGATTAGGGGAGAGACCATTTAAGGTTTGCTGATTTAAAAAAAATCCTATTAAAAACAAAAAAACTCTATTAGTTTTTTAAGTTAGCTCTAAACATCCATGCGAGAGGAGCATGCTTTGTTAAATGAAATGTTAAACCTGAAACTTTCAACAAATTACGAAAACAATTAGCTGGGAAATATTTTAAAGCAAACAGACCACTTCATGTCTCATTCAGCCAAGCATTCAAGTATAAAAAGAACTGCTGCTTCTACAAACAAACAACTCCTCACATTTTCTCACCATTTATGTTTAGTCAGCAAATATTTTTTTTTTTTTTAAATGGAACATTTCTTGGTGGGTTGTTTATTTTTTTCCCCCACTCACTTTAGAAACAACAAATAAATAAGCTTTGGGGGAAATTTGGTCAAGTGATTGTTTTCCCAAAGGACTAGCACACAAATCTATATTAATATAGAATCACCTACAGGGAAGGTAGATTAGATATAGTAAAGTGGCTTACAAAGACTATCAGATTTTGATAATATATAATCAGTGTATATATTTGATTGTTATATGATCATAGCTTTTTATGATCTGTTAACTAATGAGGAATGGAAATGTTTTTAAACAACTAGCTTGCCAATTTTGTCTAAATCTGTTCTGTATCTAAGTTCACGCTAGAATGTCTGGATGGGAGGAAAAAATGGATTCAGTGGAATAAAAATGGAGTAACTGGAAAGTATGGAAATCATCAATATTTTCCAAGTCATTCAAAGTGCATGTCTCCTAATAGTTACCTGAAGGAAGTTAAGTTTTGGGTTCTGTTTGTTTGCTTGTTTGTCTTTTAGTGGTTTGATGCTGAAATCATAGGTCAGCAAAAATCATTTTTAGTCCAGATGGAGGACCAACATGAGAATCCCTGACACATTTCTCACCAAGCCAAATTCCTCCAAACCTTTTCACCCGTCTGTGAAAACTTCTGGGAGTACAGCTGCACAAGGTAGGAGGTGTGACTAAACAGGATGAGATATAACTGAGTCTCTCAGTTATAGGGTGCGAGCATGCAGCTGACCTGATAAAGGATGAGAGGAGAAGCCATCAGTTGGGGTGGTGGGAGAAAGGTGGAAAGAGATCAGAGGACATGCTTGCTTATCGCTGTTTGAAATCCCGTGAGTGTAAATGATGCGGTGGGTGATGTCTCTTTGGCAAGAGTAAGTGTAGATGTCCACATGGTACCACTTGGTAGCTGGGGCTATATAATGTACTCATGTGAATCAACAGGCACCACCAGGAAGACAGCTGATTCATTCTACCTCACTGTAGGGTTAAGTAGTGCTTTCTTTCACTACTAAGCAATTCCAGGGAGTCTATAAATGAATATTATTCCCATGAATGAAAAAGTGCATGACACTTTTCCCAGAAAGTGTAAGTTGTTACAGGAGCCACACTAGTTCAGTTATTCAAGGCCAATGAACTTCACAAATCACTCTCTCAATCAGATTTTCTCAATGCGGTTGCTCATTTGTATCCATTTTCCACCCTGCAAGCAGTGTCAGTTTTATTGTTTTTAATTGCTTCTTGGATGCTGAAATGAAACGAATTTCAAAGTAGTACTCTACTAGTATAAACCCGACAAACTAGTAAACAGAAAACAGAGTACCTTTGAAACTGTAACACTTAAAAGCAGTAAATACTTCAAAGCGGTGGGACCACGAAGACTAGTATAAATCTTTTCTACTCTTAAGATTTACTTTTAAACCATATTAACTATTATTCATTAAATTAAAAAATCGCTTCAAATAATCATCCCTTTGAACCAAATTTGAAAGTAATTTTATTTCAATTAATAATAGAAAGGACACAAAATCTAAACATTTTAGTAAAAAACAATAGAAGAGTATCAGCTATTATTTTGACTGTGAGTTCACTTACCAATTTAACCAAATATTAGTCTGCTGATTCAACTGTATTTCCCATCTTACGTTTCTTACCTCGGACTGTGAGAGAAGCAGAGGCTTCCACTTTTCCAACCCGATTCTCAGCAATACACATATAGGTGCCTTCATCTGTACTCATGGCCTTTTTAATTCTCAGAGTATAATCATCTTTGATGTCATACCTGTGTGGAATATGAATTGGTCTTATTAAATAGCATTTCAGCTATATTAAGATAACACTGTTTTCACCTTCATTTCTTCTCTTTTGTGACTGTATTTCAACTAAAACAAAACACATGTACACATACACATGTAATATGCCGCCACAAAGTGTAATTGCTTAGATTTAAGGTTTTACTAATAAGATCATTAAGTTCATATGTGACTTCTTGCGGTTTGATTATCAATGATCGATACTTTATACACATATACATCTCTTACTGCATCAAAACTAGAAAAGGCATTAAAAGCACTTTAAACGTTTCCGTGGTAGTTTTTAGATAATAAGGAAATAGTGTATATTTCAGTTTCTCGGTGAGTTGTATTCTATCATTTTGTAAATTATGCTGCATTTAAATATCGGATTTAATTTGGGGGCATCTTGAATATCAAGCTAAAATATATTAAAAGGCATTTTTTCTCTTATTTGTTGGCCAATTGACACAAACACCTGGTTGAAAGAATTAAGAAGGAGCCGGGGTTTTTTTTAATTAGTAATATTAACTCTTAAAATATCAACATGCCCTGGAGTGGTTTTTGGAAATGCACATCCTCAGCTCTTTCACACATATTTATTTGCTTACTTCTATTTTTTTTTAAGTTTATTTATTTATTTATTTATTAAAAAAAAAATTTTTAACATTTATTTATTTTTGAGACAGAGCGAGACAGAGCATGAGCAGGGGAGGGGCAGAGAGAGAGGGAGACACAGAATATGAAACAGACTCCAGGCTCTGAGCGGTCAGCACAGAGCCCGACGCGGGGCTCAAACTCAGGGACCGTGAGATCATGACCTGAGCTGAAGTCGGACGCTTAACCGACCGAGCCACTCAGGCGCCCTTATTTATTTATTTTGAGAGAGACAGAGACCGTGCAAGTAGGGGAGGGGCAGAGAGAGAAGGTGAGAGAGAGAATCCCAAGCAGGCTCCACACTGCCAGGGCAGAGCCTGATGCGGGGCTCAAACCCACATCTTCGGGTTTGAGATCATGACCTGAGCAGAAACCAACAGTCGGATGCTTAACCGAATGAGCCACCCAGGTGCCCCTCATTTCTATATTTTTAACAAGTAGACTAACACAGTAGCTCAGAAAAGAATTATAAAATTTTAACATGAATCTGTTGAAATGCTTTCATAAGAATATGCTTATTAGATTCTAAGAGATTATGATTACACAAGCAGAAGAACAAAGCTATTATTATCCTTTTCATATCTGATCTTTCCTCTTGATTTTCACTGATGGCCTTTGTTATTTCACTCACACAATTTTGCAATAGCTTTTGACTGATCACATTGACTTTCTTCCTCACATATATCACACAGACAAAGCTGTATTTTAAAAATATTACCTTAATTGGTTCTGTCTGCTCACAACTAGCTGTGATTTCCTATTGCTTTCAGGACAAAACAAACTTTTTAGGCTTGCATTGAAGATGAGTATAATCAGATTTCTTCTACTTCTGGCTTTAGCTAAAAGAATAATAGCTTATTTTTATTGCAGTGTAAGACCTAATAATAGTTCTGTTTTATAGAGCTTTGCGTGACAAAAAGCAATGTCTATGAACCAGTCTTGCCAACTAAACGTAGCTATCCATGATCCTCTATCCTCCAATAATGATGGTTACTTTATTGTCAGCATGTTTTCATTTAAACTTCTGCTGAGTTACAATGTCATAAGTTGTTAGGAAAGCCTTATCAAACTCTTGTTTGAAGCTTTCCATCTCTATACTAGAAAACTGTAATTACTCTCTCCTTGAAACCTACTGCTATACAATCATTCTGCACTTGCTTACTTTTTGTATTTGTTTATTTTGATGCAGGCAGAGATCCTGTCTGCTTCACCCATTGCTATATCCTCAGCCCCTAACACAGAGCTTTTAACATCCAGTAGCATAACCAAGTAGTTTAGAGGACAGTCTCAGGAGCCAATGGCCAGAGTTCTAATCTAGGAGTCTACTTCCTCCTATGCTGGTAAAAGTGGACAAGATACTTAAATTCCCTGGGCCTCATTTTCTTCATTAGCAAAATGGTGCTGACAATAACAACTACCTCATGGAGTAGAAGTGAACTTTGAAGGAGACGTTACACATAAAATGCATAAAACTAGGATACAGAAAGCACAATACACATTATCTATTTTTATTACACATAGTAGGAGTTCAGGAAATACTGGCTGATTACATGATGAATATCTCATTTTTTCCTGATATAATCTAAATGATTGCAAGGCTGCAAATTTGCCACATTTGTCCAGTAGGGTTTTCTTATGAGCTACATTTACAGTTTAGGAGGACAAGTCCTGGGCTAAAATGCATACAAGAGTAACAGTGCATGTAAACTTTCTTTGCTTAACTTTGCCAATTAAAAACACGAAAAAAATTTTTTTTATGATGGCTTCAGAAAAGGTGCTGATGATGTATTTAATGTCTAATAAAAATAATCCTTCCTACAGTTAGCCTGCGTGACATGCTAAGCTCTCGGATACAAGGATTGAATAAAAATATAGTAGAACAGATCAACAAAACCAGGAGCTGGTTCTTTGAAAGAATTAACAACATTGATAACCCCCTACCCAGAATTATCAAAAAGAAAAAGGAAAGTACCCAAATAAATAAAATCAAGAATGAAAGAGAAGAGATCACAACCAACACTGCAGAAATACAAACAATAATAAGAGAATATTAGGAGCAATTATATGCCAATAAAATGGGCAATGTGGAAGAAATGGACAAATTCCTAGAAACATATACACTACCAAAACTGGAACAGGAAGAAATAGAAAATTTGAACAGACCTATAACTAGTAAAGAAATTGAATCAGTAATCAAAAATCTCCCAACAAACAAGAGTCCAAGGCCGGATGGCTTTCCAGGGGAATTCTACCAACATTTAAAGAAGACGTAACACTTATTCTTTTGAAGCTGCTCCAAAAAATAGAAATGGAAGGAAAACTTCCAAACTCATTCTAGGAGGCCAGCATTACCTTGATTCCAAAACCAGACAGAGACCCCACTAAAAAGGAAAACTACAGACCAATTTCCCTGAGGAACATGGATGCAAAAATCTTCAACAAGATACTAGACAACCAGATCCAACAATACATTAAAAGAATAATTTACCACGATCAGGTAGGATTTATTCCTGGGATACAGGACTGGTTAAATATTCACAAATCAATCAACATGATACATCACATTAATAAAATAAAGGATAAGAACCATACGATCCCCTCAATAGATGCAGGAAAATATTTAGCAGATATTTCTAATTCATCTAAAAACACTGAATTCTGGTTAGAGTTTTGTTACTGGCTCTTATTTAACTTAGTAAAGTCGCTTCACAGCACTCTGAATTTTTATCAAAAGCTAAAAGAGAGGAAGATGATCTTGAGTGTCTATAAAGGACTCTCTGGATCAAACACACATGAAAACCATATCCTAAAAAAATTTTTTAATATTTATTCACTTTTGAGAGACAGAGCACGAGTGGTGGAGGGGCAGAGAGAGAGGGAGACACAGAATCCGAAGAAGGCTCCAGGCTCCGAGCTGTCAGCACAGAGCCTGACACGGGGCTTGAACTCACAGACTACGAGATCATGACCTGAGCCAAAGTCAGACACTCAACCAACTGAGCCACCCAGGTGCCCCAGTATTCTAAGTTTTATAAAAGGATACTTATATTATCCATGATTTATGATTTGTCATTGAGGAAAAAAAATAATGAATTGTATGTTGCCTCACAGTTCAAGCAAACAAAACACAAAAATACACATCCATTAGTGCATAGCATACTCAGAATAATCCTCTGAACCAGAAATTTTCATTTTACAGATGAGGAAACTGACCCTTAGTCGAGTGAAATGATTTGCTCAACGTCATTTTACTAATAAGAGAAAAATCAGAATTCAAACCTTGAACACTGCCTCTCAACCTGGTGCTTTTTCCACTCCTTATGTACCCCTTTCCTACAGTAAAATACTTTGTTGAATTTTTAACTTAAGACATATATGCCACAATATCTATATCACCTGGATAGAAATATAATTTCACATTCAGCAAACATAGTTATACCTTATGGCAAATTTTACCTCACATTAGATAAATTCATTATATAGGGAACAACATGGGGGATAGAGTGACAGAGCTTTTTATATCTTGCTTTAGTAAGAAAAAGTAATTAGGAGAGCCTGGGTGGCTCAGTTAAGCGTCTATGTTGGCTCAGATCATCTCCCGGTTCATGAGTTCTTGGCCTGCAGTGGGCTCTCTGCTGTCAGTGCAGAGAGCCTGCTTCAGATTTTCTGTCCCTCTCTCTCTGTCCCTTCCCTGCTCTTGGGCGCATCCCCTATCTCTCAAAAATGAATAAATATTTTTTAAAAAAGTGTTTAATTATAACTTACAGATTACATAATACTTGAACCCCAAATCAGAAAACCCAAGTCTGATTTGAAATCAGACTTGCTAAGATTTCTCACTTTTTTAAGGAGTGTTTAAGAAAGCCAAGAATAGGGGCGCCTGGGTGGCTCAGTCGGTTGAGCTTCCGACTTCGGCTCAGGTCACGATCTCGCGGTCTGTAAGTTCGAGCCCCACGTCGGGCTCTGGGCTGATGGCTCAGAGCCTGGAGCCTGCTTCAGATTCTGTGTCTCCCTCTCTCTCTGCCCCTCCCCCGTTCATGCTTTGTCTCTCTCTGTCTCAAAAATAAATAAACGTTAAAAAAAAAATTAAAAATAAAAGAAAGAAAGCCAAGAATAGTAGTGGGGATACTGTATCAGTGTTTTAGTATTTTTAATTGTTTTTTGTTTGTTTGTTTGTTTGTTTACCAAGGGTTCCTTCATCAGGGATCCAAGTAATTGTGCATTCTACTCAATCATTGTAATTTGGTCTCCATAAGAAAAATGAAAAATGAAATACACCTTAGAGGAATAAATTGAATTAATCTTAGCTACTAAGAAAAGAGACAACCTTTCAAAGATACCATGCTAGTATCAGAAAATAGTAAGTAAACTTTTTTTTTTCTAACTATAGACAGGGTTTTAGTAACAGGCTGTAAAAGTCTGGATAAGGACAATGGTCTGGCGGTATGGAGATTCTGGTTAGAATATTTGCAGGATTCCAACTAGGTGCAGAGAGTACATGTATCCAGGTCATAGGTCCATTTGCAGTGAGATAGTTAAGGCTGGAGAAGAAAGAGGTTTTTGCATGATATTTTTTTTAAGATTATTTATTTTTAGAGAGAAAGAATGGATGGGGGAAGGTCAGAGAGAGAGGGAGAGAGAGAGAATCCCAAGTAGGCTCCACACTGTCCCACGGAGCCCAAAGCAGGGCTAAAATGTACAAACCGTAATATCAAGACCTGAGGCGCACTTGACCAAGTGAGCCACTCAGGTGCCCCAGGATAATTTTTAATTATAAAATGCTTCCCTATATAAAGTGCTTCCTGGGTGGCTCAGTTGGTTAGGCGTCCAACTTTGGCTCAGGTTATATCTCATGGTTCACAAGTTTGAACCCCAAATAGGGCTCTATGCTGACAGCTCAGAGCCTGAAGCCTGCTTCCGATTCTGTGTCTCCCTCTCTCTCTGTGCCTCTTCTGCTTGCTCTCTCTCTCCCTCAAAAATAAATAAACATTAAAAAAATTAAAGTGCTTATTCATTGGAATTAGTAGATGCTCAAACACTGCCTCATTTCAATTTACCTTTGAAAATCATTGACATTTGAGAAAATTATAATAAAATGTAATAATTTTAATTATTTTATTCAAGAAATCCTAACATTTAAGGAGACTTACATTTCTCCTACATGCCAGGTACTACCTCTAAGACTTCTGCAGCTAACACATATGTTTCCTCAGTCCCAAAGTTTGATATGCACACGTTTCTGAGGGACATGCTGTCTTATGCCAATTAGAAATAACCGCTAACTACACTAGTCTTTCTGGGTCCCATCACACAAAACCAGCAAACCAACCATGAAAACAACAACAAAACAGATTTGAACACTCTCTGATATCTTGGGGTGCTCAGAATCTTTAAATTCTCATTTTTCACTGGATCTTTGCCTTAGAGAAGATTGTGAATATTACCAGCATTATGGATTTATTTAGAAGTATTTTGAATATATATAAAATGTCTGAATCTTTCCATCAAGAGAAACTTTAAAAATCTCCCCTTCTGCAACCATCCATCAACATTTGAATCCTGTGTGCCACAATCTACCAACCAGTCTTCCAACTTATTCCTATGATGAGTGATCTCTTTCATTTTTGAACATCTCTATTAGATGATCTTCTATAAATGATAAAATAAAACACTTCTTCCAGAAGTTTCAAGTAATCCTATTACTTCCTGTGCCAATCAGAAAAGTGCACTCTCTCTCCTGCTTGAAGCCATATGAATTATTTCATTTTTAGGTCAAATATTTGTAACAACAACTGTATAATGTGCAGCAGATATATAATCTAAGGGTTTTAAGAAGAATGAAGAGCATCAATACAAATTCATCGGTTGATATACCTAAATATGATTATTTCATTCAACCTAAATATGGCTTCTCATTCAGTCACTCAGAATAAAACCAATTTCTATAATATTCAATGTTTTAGATAATCAATTCCTTACCTATCTGTCAAGGCTAATGTTCACCCTCTTCTAACCACATGACCCTTCTTTTCCTTGTTTAAAATAACTACCTCGTTGCTGTCACAACTTAATGGAGTGCCCTTCCCCACATCTTCCATTGCCAGTCCTTCTTGACTTTCAAGATTACTTAGATATTCCCTCAAAGATGTCTTTCCTGCTCAAATAATGTGAAGTAGCTTTCTACCCATCAGTAATTTTTTTAAATGTTTATTTATTTATTTTGAGAGAGAGAGCAAGAATGCAAGAAGGGGAGGGGCAGAGACATAGAGATAGAGATAGAGATAGAGGCAGAGAGACAGAGAGAGAGAGAGAGACGGAATCCTAGGCGGGCTCCACACCATCAGCCAAGAACCCGGTGCAGGGCTCAATATCACAAAACATGAGATTACAACTTGAGTTGAAATCAAGAGTTGGATGCTTAACCACCCGAGCCACCCAGGTGCCCCCCCTCCACCAGTAACTTTAAAAGATTACTTTTCTTTCTTTTTATTTATTTATTTTATTTCTTGTGTTACTTTTATTATTTTTTAAAGCACATAACTCTTTCAAGTTTTTAGCTTGTTTGTTGCCTTTCAAGAGCATGCATGTTCCATGAAAACAAGAACTGAATCCCTCTTGCTCCAAACTATTCACCTCCTGTCCTATAAAATATCACCTGTGATCTTGGATGTGCTTAATGAAGGCTTATCGAATGAATGATGAACCACCCAACAAATGCTCAGAACTACTCTGTAGTTCTTTCTTAACAGGGTTACTAGTAAAACACTTGCGTGTAAAACAGAAAGATGAACTAATTTGAAATATATCAAGAAATATAGTAATGTTGTTAGGTTTATACATCAGCAGTTAGCTCTGAAATGTAAGCTAAATTGATACCAACATAATGCTATAAATTTAAGAACTCAAGATATATAATATATAAATGCTACTTTAGAAAGAGACAAACCTAAAATAAAGAAGATAGCAAATCTTGACCAGCAACTAGACATTTGGTTTACATGTTATCATCATAAATTTCCCTCTGTAAATTAAAAACATCAAAAAATAATCTCTCTTCCTACAACAGAATAAATAAAGTGACTCTAGTAGAATATCTAATATAAATGTGAAGACTATGAGAAAACAGAGTTAAAGCTTTGTGTTTTGCTGAATGCTTTCAAATTTATTATCTCATTATTTTGGCAACTAGGGTGATTTCTAATCACATGTCTTGTGAAAATAAAATAATGACAATAAAAATACATTTGCATAGTGTTCTCAAATATACTCTTTAATTTATCCTCATAAAAATTCTGGTAGGTAAGGAGGAAAAATATGATTTCCCCCACAAAACTTAGAGATACACAAAACTTAGAGATATAAAGTTCAACCTGACTGAAAGCAAACTATATAGCTTTTTAATAAATACACTTTTATAGGGGCATCTGGGTGGCTCAGTCAGTTTAGCATCTGAGTTTGGATCAGGTCACGATCTCGCGGTTCATGGGTTCGAGCCCTGCATCCGGCTCTGTGCTGGTAGCTCAGAGCCTGGAGACTGGTTCAGATTCTGTGTCTCCCTCTCTCTCTTCCCCTCCCCACTCATTCTCTGCCTCTCAAAAATGAATAAACATTAAAAAAATAAATATGCTTTTATAAAATATAGTATAGCAGAATCTGGGATATAATGTTTAATTTTATTCCATATTTATCCCAAGAGGAATTGCAGACATGACAATCATAAAGGTGATGTACATGAATTTAAGTTCTTCACAAGTAAAAATGAAACTTAGAATACTATTTCAGTAGAGAAAACCATGAAGAACATGAATTGGTAAACATAGAAATATTCAGTATACCAATATTAAGGGTGAACACTTGAAGCCTAAATTAAATACCTCTAGGTGAAGTGGGTGGGGGTACTAATTAATTATGTAATTAGAATAAAATACACAGAAATGAGTTATTCTAAGAAGCTAACAGATAATAAATTCTGAGACAGACTAAATAATTAAAAAATTGAGTGTAGTTTAACATCCTAAGTTTAAGATTAGAAAAATAGCACTTCGCTATCCAGAATGCTGAAATTCATTGGTAGCAAAGATTTAGACCGTATATGAATTTAGAATCTAGATTTTTCATCAACTATATTACAGAGGTTAGAACGTCATACCAAGAGACAGTATCAAGATTCAATTTTTTAAAATAACATGATGTATATAGATCTATAAAGAAAAATTAAAGTAAGCATGGGAATACTACCAAAATAGCAGCTGCTCCTATAAATTTTTCCTTAATGGGTTCAATAAATAAATGGTCAATGCCTCATGGTCTGGGTACAGAAATTTATACTGGGTAATATAAATTCATAATTGCAATTTGGTTATTTGTGGGCGGAACTATGCACGAAAGCAAGGTGTGTGTGTGTGTGTGTGTGTGTGTGTGTGTGTGTGTGTTTGCCTCACAGATGTTTTTAAATTACTGCAATAATTGATATTGTTTAAAGTTTTGATATCTTCATATACAAGTTTGGATTTTCAAATCAAGGTCTATTTTACTTCAAAGTACACACCTTTTCTCCTTTATTACATTGCCAACCCAATGGGTCTAATACAGCGGTGCACTGCACAGCTGGGGACACTATTCCTCCCAACACCACTCAACCACTGTGGCAATTTCTCGTCTGAACCCTGAAGGTACCCTGATGAGCCCAGGGGACTCAAGCACATCATGACCTTTAGCAATTTTTACAGTAAGAAGTATCTTAGGTCAGAGAAATGATAGACTTACAATGTGATCAAATTAACTCTTACTTGCAAAAACTTAAGAAATACAAGAACCGATTTTAAATAAACTGTATCCCAAAACACTTCAAAACCGAAAAAGAAATAAATATGTGGCTCATTCCTAATTTCGCATTTAGGCAATGTGAGGCAAAAATGACAAACTTCCTTTCCAAAGGCCACACATTGAGGCAATTATAATCAGGGAGAAAACTGTCATGAGTATCTACTACTAGCCTTTGTTTTCTCTAATGGGTCATGATTTCTCTGAGATAATAAATTGCCTCCAAAAACTACATATATCACAAGCAATTGGATGTCAAATATTTCCACAGGTCCAATAAATGTGGCCTTATTTCTTGTATTTCTTTCTGGATAAGCTGGGATGTGCACAATAGTAATCTCATTGATGCTTTTCACTACTGCATTGGATAATTGGAGAAATAATCATTTTTCCCGAGAAAGTAAATATTGACTGAGTAATACACAAAACTATGAAAACAACTCCTTACATTTAGAGAGATCTTTACAAAAGAGTTTAATACACGGTTTCACAACAATAAATGATTTAGAAAAAATTGCCTATTTCCAAACACCATTTTATAGAAGATTCTGAGATTGTTGTCTTGAGCTGTAAAGAGACTAGAATCCATGTCCTCTGCAGCAAGTACATTTATTCTTCTAACATAGAGTGACACGCCCCTTCCATTTGACATGTGTGTTATTGCTGTGTGTGTGTGTGTGTGTGTGTGTGTGTGCGCGCGCGCGTGCACATTGGGCAGGTGTGCATTTCTGCACCAGTGATTTTATATTCAGAGTTTCAAAAGTTACAGAAGATGACTTTATTAATATTTTACTCAATATTTCTCTAAAACCAACTATAATCCTAGGAGCTTCATACATGTGTTTACTAATATATGCACACTTTAAAATCATTCTTTAATTAAACAATCAAATGTACTTAAATTTTGCCTTGATTTGTTCTCCCTTTAAATAGTTGAGAATCAATTTTAAATAAGTAAAACATACTTCGTATAAAAGAGATACTTTGTAAATATGGTACAATATATATGATCAACATGTAGGAGGTATTGTCTGACTTTAAATAAAACCAGGGGGGAAAGAATGAAATAGAGGGGCAAAAAAATACTGGTGAGGAAATCCTAATAGGAATTGGGTGATTTTGATTGTAAAAATCTGTCAGTCTCAGACTTACATAAATGCAGTCATTGTTGCCAGGTTTGATTAATGACAGTTGTACAATCATGTGCTGACAGTCCTCACCATAAAGATACCTTTTTTTTTTCTGATATGGAACACTGCTGAAAAATGCAACCCAATCAGATTTGGCCCCCGGACAACATGTGCTATCATCACTGTACCGTGAATTGAGATTGATTGGTAACCAGCTGTGACAAAGTGGGAAAAGAAGCTCTGTTTTTTGTGTTGTTTTTTTCCCTCCAAATTAAAAAAAAAAAAAAAAAAAGGAAAAGGAAACTGAATTGCGTCAAAACCATTACCATATGTTCAGCTAAATAATAAACAAAACAAAATAAATTTATTTTAATACTTAACACAACAGTTTATGTGCGAGGTTCTGTTTATGCATGATCTTATGTTTGATGATCAATCTTAAAAGTGTTTCAAAAGTGAAAGTGTTATTCATGTTCAAAAACCAGTACTATACTCTAAAATCACTTCTAAATGTAAAGGATCTCTTATTTCTTTCATGGATAGTGAGGAGATTGCCTATAAATCTAAGTTTACTTTGAAGATACCAAACAAAATTTTTGAGAACTGGCAACATTTTATACATAACCACATCGCATACAATTCTCATACTTTGCAATCCCTAATGCATTGTAACCTTCTAGGATAGGAACTTTTCCTGATTTTCTGCCTTTTGTAAACATAATTCAGATAATTTAGGGACCTCCCCTTCCAAGCTTTCCACAGTGGCCTTAGAATTTAGGAGGAGAAAAGAACAAAAGAAAATACAACACAATTTCTATTACAAGGTGGAATTTTACCAGGTTCATTTCAAGCCTGTGTATCTCATTGCCTTGCTTGAATTATGTGAGGATTCTGCACGAATAAAACTTCCTGAATGGCTGTTCTCATTTCACAAGCACCTTTGTTTTTTTTATGAGAGGAAATTTATTTTCTCAAGATCTTTACTTTTTGAAATCACCTACTACTTCTCGCTATGAGATGTCTGGCTCTAATTTTAGAACAAATGTTTTGAATTAGCACTTAACATTTTATGATGTATCTGCTTTATTAATCATTATGTTGGCCATTGGTAAAAATTATGAATTAAACCAGGAAACATCAAATGTCTAGGTAAGTAAATATGACTTTACTCCCTAAAGGAGAGTTAAAAAAAAGTTTGTTTTCAATTTTCAAAATATTTGCACTCAGTCCAAATAGCTGAAGATAACCCTACACCTTTTGGACTCTTGCAGAAAATGAAGAAATGTCTACAATAAGGGCCATTCCATAGTTCCATAATTCAATGCAAATTTAATTATGGAGACTTCATATAAAAATATCGCAAAGTCTATTGCCCTGCTTTCAAAAGAAGGATTTTTAGGGTAACAGTTACTCGTGAATCTTTCAGAGTCATTCACTGATAATTAAAGACACACTTATCAACTAACTGACAGCACTAGCATGGATTCCAGTGGACACGGAGATACAGCCATTTAGAACCCATGGTGATGCGTTTCACCTGCTCAAAAAAGCGTATGTTAACAACTCACAACATTAAATTGACGCACTCCTGTATAAAACATAAACTTTCTTGGAGAAATTTAAATCTTTTGCTTTGTTCAGGCTTGAAAGCGGATAAAACAGAAAAAGTTGCTCAATTTTCCTAAAGCAATCTTTCTGTTCACAATTATCGCAACAAAATCCTTCCACAGACAACACTTGAAACTGTCATTACAACTCATGTAAGCGTCTCTTGGCAACCTAAATCTCAGGTGATAATTTCATACTCTCTAATACTTAAGGTATATCCTGAAGTCAAGCTCTTAAATAACAATTGAAGTCTGGGAGCCAAAATGAGCCCAGTGGGTCATTATCATGCTGGCAAATGGATACCGAGTCAAGTTTTCTATACTTTACAGACAACTTGGGTCACATTGTCCTTTTTATCTATCATTATACTACTACTAATATCATCCTAATTATAATATATAATAATATATAATAACATACAATACATAATACTATATATTATAATTATATTGTAATTGTATTACACTTCTAAAAGCTAAGGTTTGCAGTTTGAGGAAGAAATATTTACGTATTCTTTCAGGATTCAGGTCGTAAGAGTTTCTGGGCAGGGCACCTAAGAACAGTATGAAGGGCAGATATCTTCTTAAAAAATGAAAACTAATGCAACATTCATTGGAAAGGGAAAGAAAATAAAAAAATGTGGAAGTTCAGACTTCTAGGGAAATATTAAGAGGCAAAGTCGTCTCTGAAAAGAACTTGCTGTACTGTGCTGGGAGCCTCTACTGAAAGCCAAGATGAAATTTAAAATATGATGGCATCTGACTCTGCCCTAAATAACCAAACAGTATTTTAGATTCTCTTGGCTTCCCCTAAAGGCTCTCCTCGTTACCTCCATCTGAGGCATAGGTGGCTCCCTCCTTGTCAGCCTGACCATAGATGGAAAACCCTCTACCAAGTCTCCCTTTAGCACAGCTGAGGGAGCAGGACATTCTCCAACTGAAAAGCTGAGAGAAAATAAACAAAAAATGTTTAAAAATGCCCACACTAGGATAAAAATACTATAATTGGTTTAATGAAGTGCAGATTTCAGATCACAGGGTAACTAGGCCCAAAAGAACACTCCCGGGGTTCCCTGACGCGGCCATCTTGAAACCGGAGCCTCTCTCTGGAGCTGGAGTAATTAAACCGAACCGCAGCTGAGCCCTTCCAGAAAGGCCAAAGCACACCGCTCACCCCAAACTAGAAGTGCCTTCGAGTTTTAATCACTGCAGCCTGCTGCCGTGTTTTGAGTGCCCCTGTCTACCCATCTTCCACTCCTCTGACAGACAATGGGGCCTCCGGGGATTAATTCTCTTGGTGTACTTGTGAACAACTGTAAAGTTCACAGCCTGTTGTCTTTAGTCACCACCCGTTTCCATCTTCTCCTGTTATCTTATTCTCTCATTTTTCACTTCTACAGTGAGCTTTGTCTCCTCGGATGAAACCTCTCACAATTGTATCTTGTAGCCACCTCCACAAACTTTTTCACTATGCCTTCTGGAATACTAGTTCACTGACCTGTAAAACTTCCTTATCCTCTCTCACAGAATTTTACCTTCACTTTGTGTCTTAATGAAAATCTGGTTTTTTCCTGAGAGTTGGTGAAAGTGTGGAAGAGGAAGGGATGTAGGAAGTATACTCCTTGCCACTCCAAACAATAACTCAGTAACTCAATAACTCAGATCTTGACCTGAGCCGTAGACTCAGCCAGTCTAACTGACTGAGCCACCCAGGTGCTCCTGCCATCTTCTTTATATACCAAGAGTAGACTTACAAATGCTTCAATTTGCCCTCAACTGGCTCTCTAGAGAAAAGTCCATCCAAACTTCTAAACCTGCCCAGTATGTTCTTTCCTGACCTAGTCTCCGCTAACCTCTCCAGTCCCACCTTGCACTATGGCCCACTTTATACCTGAGTCCTCAACTGTACTCCAGAATTCTCAAGTTCTCTCCTGCTTCTGCATCTCTGCATATGCTGTGTCCTCACATCTGGACTTTTCTCCATGCCTCCCCACTCCCCATTTCTCCCTCCTTATAGCCTAACTACCTCTGCTTATACTGGTATAAAATCAATGTGTTGATATGTATCTACACTTCCAGGGTTTAAGCTTCACAAAGGCACGGTCATGTCTTTGTTCACAGTTGTATCCTCAGAGCTTAGTACAGTGAATAAAGGTAGTCAAGACCAATTTGTTCATGAAAAATTAAATTAAGGCACAGGAAGAGGAAGGTTCTATTTTTTCACCAGTATCAAACAACACTGATAACAAAATGCCAAATCTGTATAATAGAGAGTCTGTGGGCAACACAAGACACATTCTGAGCATTTAGACTCACTTTGTTTTCAGTTCCCTGAATTTTGACTGAGTTTACTTAAATTGTATCTTCTACTCATAGTTTTTATCTCAAACGTTTTTCTGTGTTCATTTTCTCCAAATCATTGACTAATACCATAATTAACAACACACTAGAAGGGCCCCGGAGCAATCCATAGTTTAATGGAGATACTCAGTTACAGAGTATACTCTTACTCACACCTGTCCTTGTTCTGTGATTTAACCTGTTGCCTAGATAAACAAAAACAAAAACAAAAAAACAACAAAAAAAACCCCTCAAGTTCAACATACATCAGTAAGAAAAAAGTGAGGTCCAAAAAGTTTAAGAAAAAATTATCTTTAAGATAAAAATTATCTTTAAGATAAAAATTATATGATAATATCTTTTATCACTGATAATCTTTTCATTATACCAAACATTAACATACTAATCTTAATTAGTATGTTAATTAACTAATTAACATAACTAATCTTAAAATTAGAACTGTGTGTGTGTTGTTTTTTTTTAATTGACATGCTATTCACTATTTGGCAATAGAAATTTTGTTTTGATTGCTATAGGTTTTCTTTCTTTCTTTCTTATTTATTTATTTATTTATTTATTTATTTATTTTTGGTGTTATCTGCAGATTGGGCACTGACCTATCATTGCTAATTACATTATTGTTTTCAAAACTGCAGAGAGCTTTTAATATCATCTTATACTGATTTTCACTAAATTTAAATCCCTTAAAAGTTTAGAGATTGTGTGTGTGTGTGTGTGTGTGTGTGTGTGTGTACATCATGTTCTACTTTCTGTCACAGTCATATAAGATTAAACTCAAACCATTCTAGAGATATTAGAATTTCATTTAGCTCATCATAGCAGAAAGGACTATTTAATTATTTTTATTGCTATCCTTACTATGCAACCATCCTTGTGATTTATTCAAATAAAATAATATCTGCAATTCCTTAAATGCATTACTTTAAATGCTTTTAAAACTTACTAGTATTATTTCCATATGTTTGTGTAACTAATTAGAACATGAAAATTTATGGTAAAAATTGCAAATAAATCACAATTAAGGAAAGCATTTTGGAACGAATAAAGTGGTGTAGGCAGGTCAAATTATCCTTTAATTTAGAAATAATTATTGGCTTAAATTCATTCAAGGCATTTTGATTTTACAACAGGACTAAGAAATGTAACATCAGGTTTGGAAAAGTGGATCTACTTCATAATTGTGTGTTTGATTAGAAATTAATCTCCACTTTACATTCATTTAGAAGAAGGATTTTGGGGATTAAATCCACAACAATCCATAAAATTCATAGCTTACACCAGATGTTTTTGACAGGCAGCTTCTTGTACTCTTCTGAGTCGAGAATGAACACTGTGCAATAAGGGACTGTAAGTTCAGAGTGAAATAGATCTTCAAATGTGCCATCTATCTGGTGGCCTTGTGATCCTTACTGAACAACCTTTAAGAAGATTCCATTGGTGTTGGAAGGGAGCATTAGCTGAGGTAGAATGGAAGTGTTCTGCATTATCAGTTTGGGTTGTGCTTTGGAAGATTCAAAGGGCTCTCTCTCCTCTTTACTTCTGCCCACAAAAACCTCCTCATGAAATGTGTTTCTGGAATAATTTAGAAATTCAACACAGCTACATAGGGGCACTTGTCATCATTAAGTGTGTAACATACCATAGAGGTTGGTAGATATATTTGAAAATAGAAGGTTCAGACACTTCTCTAATTAAGCTACTCTTAACTAGTTTTATCAATTCAGCAACTATTTAATGAGCAAGAAATATAAAGAAACATTTCATGCCTCATATATTCTAGAAAATATGCAAGAATATACATTCATCTGAAGTCATTAGTGAACCAAAGGACCTTCTTGCATTCGGTGATGACCTATTTATGTCAAGTCTTGCCATGGCACTATTTGTCCATCTCACTGGTATAACCTTCATAGCCAAGGCAATAAGAAATGACTTTGAGGTCTATTTCTTTGAACAACATTCTATTATTTTTGTCTAATGTTAAAAACAAAATTAAAAAGCATATAAAATAGCATTCAGGTAAGCAATTCCTACTTCATCTTTTCTACTAGTTCGGGGTTTCTTGACCACAGCACTTAGTGACATTTTGGACTTTTGGGCCAGATTATTCCTTATTGTGGGACTTGTCCTGTGTATAGTCAGCCATTTAGCAGCATTCTTAGCCTCTCCCCTCCACAAGACAGTAGTACTTAATTCCCCAAATGCAGCAATCAAAAATGTCTCCTCATATTGCCAAATGTCTCTCTGTAAATGGGAGAGGCAAAGCTGGCCCTCGTGAAGAACCACTGCACTAACTGTGTCTGGTGAGCACCACATAGCAGATACAGGGCTGGACATTTAAGAATGAAGATAAATATGGCAAGGGGAGTTGGGAGACAGAGAAACAAACAATTACAATAACAAGACTAACACTGTTTTCGCTTAGTTACACGGAACTTTAAAAAAAGCCAATGGCTATTGAGTAAAAAAAAAATGGAATGAAGGGTGTTTAAGATACAAATGGGAAATGAATGCAAGCTTTCATGTCAGAGAGACCTGCGGTTTGCATCCTGTTTTGCTACCCTCAGGTCCTGTGACCTTGAGCATTGTGCTCATTGTCCTTAAGCTTCATTTTCCTGCACTGTTAAAAAAAAGGGATTCATAGGGTGCCTGGGTGGCTCACTCTGTTAAGCGGCTGACTTGAGCTCAGGTCATGATCTCGGGGTTCTTGAGTTTGAGCCCTGCATTGGGCTCTGTGCTGACAACTCAGAGCCTGGACCTGCTTCAGATTCAGTATCTCCCTGTCTCTTTCTGCCCCTCCCCAGTTTGTTCTCTCTCTCTCTTTCTCTCTCTACCCCCCCCCCAAATAAACAAGCTTAAAAAAAGAGGGGTAGGTGATTCATACTTTAAGGCTATTGGGGAGATTAATTATAACTGTACAAGCACCTAGCATAAAATCAGTGGGCCCTCAAAAAAATACCATACTCTTTATTATTTTAATACAATTTCCTGTAAAGATAAATTATTTTAGAGGCACTCAGCTGGTTCAGTTGATATAGCATGCGACCCTTGATCTCTCAGTATTGCGAGTTGGGGCCCCACATTGAGTGTAGAGATTACTTAAACACAAAATCTTAAAAAAAAGATGAATTATTTGAGTGAAGTAGTTTAGACAGTGGACTTGAGGGGTAATGTGCCTAATTGGGTTCAAATCTCTACCACTTGAATTTGCCCCTCAGATTCCTCCTTTGTAACATAAAAATGATAAGAACACTTGTTTCATGAAGAAACCGTGAAGATCAAATGAGTTATCTACATGTAAAGCACTTGAAAAATTAGCTATTGTCCCATAGTCAATTTGAAGATACACATTTCTTCTATTTTAACATCTCTGACATTAAAAATCATTTTCCATAGATGACATACTATATTTGATCAAGCAATTTTTTTTCTTCTTCATTCAGAGAAAGTATTGTCAGATCCTACAAACAATTCCAACTTGAATTCAATGACTTATAATATTATTATAGGACTAAAAATAATAGTTGGGTTAAACAAATATTTTGACTTCTGTATTTAATAAAGACAACACCTCTTATCCAGCACCCAAGGTATAAACCTCAGTATTACTTTTATCCCCTCTTTCCCCATGAATCCTGACATAGAATCTATCTCTTTAAGGAAAAACAAAACAAAACAAACAAAAAACAAAAACAAAAACACAACCTTTCTTTGTATTGCCATTTCGTATATTCACAGGAAATAACCCAAAAGAATCCCCTAACTACCTTTTAAGCAACTTCTTACCAGGTATGCTTACCTCTGAACATTCTCTACTCCAAACTACCCTATATAAAATTTGAGAATCAATTTTTTAAACCTAGAGACAAAGACACATTTGTATTGAATGTGCTCCAGTGAATCCCCATTTCATAGTGTATTCAGTATAAAACACTTTACTTGGAATTAGAGGCTTTCATAATAAAGCCTCAGCTAACCTTGTTGGCCTTAAGTGCCACTCCACTCCACTCCAGGCAAACGGAACCACTAATTGTTGGCATAGTCTTTCCGCCACCAATGGTTTTTCATCCTGCTTCCATCTCTAGGAATATTCTTTGCAGCTCCACTTATGAGAATTCTATTCTCCTTTCCAGACCCATCTCTAACATCGCATGGGACTAAAGCAGCTTTTCCTTTCTGCAACTCTAAAGAGTCTGTATATTATAGCTTTTTTAAATAGTTTGCTTTATTTAGTAATTAACATTATACATATCTCATACCCTCCCCCTCAAATCCTTGAGAACAAACTCATCTTTTTTTAATTTGTTGCATTATCAACACTAAAAATGTGCAATGAATATGTATGATTCTTTTTGAATTTTTGAAATGTAACATTTTATTAGTTCACATTAGAGATATTTGTTATTCCTTTGAGAGAATTGCCATCTTGCTATAAATTGTGTTCATAGTAAAGTTAAAAATATTTTCTTTCTCTCTCTTTATAAAATTCTTCAAATAAGGGTTAAGAGTCCTGATTGACTTTTTTGCTTCTATTATTTGTGGTATAAATGTTGAGCAAAACTTTTAGAAAATGTGGGTTGATGGATGAAGTATTTATAGCTTCCATCAAACATATATTTTACAGAAAGTGCCAGTTGTATGAATGGCTGTGATAGTTAACCAGGTATTCTTTTTTTTTTTTTTAATTTTTTTAATGTTTATTTATTTTTGAGACAGAGAGAGACAGAGCATGAACAGGGGAGGGGCAGAGAGAGAGGGAGACACAGAATCTGAAATGTGCTCCAGGCTCTGAGCTGTCAGCACAGAGCCCGATGCGGGGCTCGAACTCACAGACCGTGAGATCATGACCTGAGCCGAAGTCGAATGCTTAACCGACTGAGCCACCCAGGCGCCCCTAACCAGGTATTCTTAATAAAGGCACCACACATACATTTGATGAAATTAGTTGAAAGGTATTACGGTAGGTCATATAATTGTAACAGTCACAATAATCTTAAGAATGATCAGCAAAATTTCCGCACTGAGATCTTGTCATAGGTCTATCCTATAGATTTATATGACGAATCACTTCTCAGAAGAGACTTCTAGTACTTTAATTTCTTGGCAAAGGTTCACTGTGTCCCAATAGCAGCCCCCACGCCTAAATAGGTCCTTTAAGAATGAAGCTCCAATGAGTTGATTCTATGCACCAACTAAAGTAGATTTCTTCAATAATTGATTCTATTCTGTGGAATAGGGTATGTTCTTACAATGCTTTGAAAGCATTTGGTTTTTGTATCTTATTTTTGACAACTGTATCTCCTTCACACACTAAGGAAGACATACCCCTCATTCATCATGTTATTGTAATACTAGGTCTCAAGTTATTCTTTTTTTTTTTTTCCTCTTTCTCTTTCAATTCATACCAGTTGATTTGAATAATTGATTTGAATAACCATAATGATGATGATGATAGCTCTACACTTGAGGAAATATAGAGTCTAGAAAGACTCATTCCTGTCAGGGATGTGTGGGTGGCTCAGTCGGTTAAGCTGACTCTTGATTTTAGCTCAGGTTATGATCTCACAATTTGTGAGATTGAGCCCTGCATTGGGCTATGTGCTGACATCGTGGAACCTGCTTGGGATTCTCCCCTCTCTCTTTCTATGCCCCTCCCCCCCCACATGTGCATTCTCTCTCTCTCTCTCTCTCTCTCTCTCTCTCCCTCCCTCCCTCTCAAAAATAAACAAATAAATAAATAAACATTAAAAAAACTTTAGAAATCAGAACTGTCAGCCAACACATAACTGCCTATGGAACTGTTAATAAGCAAATATTATCAAGAAAATGTAAAATAATGCTCTTTTAGTAAAATTAACCATTGCCTAAGTGCCATGAGACAATGCAGATGAAAAGAAGAATTACATTATCATGCTCTAGAAAAGTTCATTGTTCTAGATTTATATACCTATACTATTTAATTCTCTCAGCAAGCATTTCTTTAGCTTCATTTGTATTACCAGTGACTTCATTTTTATTTCCAGATACAGTGGTAAGAAGAATACAAGACTATATTAAAATAAAATATTCTGTGATGACAAAGACAGAATTGTTTTAAACTTTGTTTCAGTGGGCTATAGGAAATAATGATATTTTTTTAAATGATGCAAACTTATTTATTTGATACAATATAATGGATTATATAGTACTGATAAGTGCCATTATGATAAAAGTTATAAAAGCATTAATATGTACTTTATTACACAGATGTATTTTGTGACCATCTAATAGGCAAGCATTTACTAAGCTGTTTTTTCCTGATCTATAATCCCAAATGGAGAATGGAAAAAAAAAATTGTTCCCACTTAGCACTTCTAGTTAATGGTCAAGATTGTGGACCTTGAAGCCAGTCATCCAAGATACCTTACTAGATGATTGACTTCATCTTACTTACCATACTCTTTGTGTCTCATGTTTTTATTTGTTATATGGGAATAATAATAGTATTTATATCATACGGTTGCCATAAGGATGAATGTTTTCATGTAAAATGCCTAGAATAGGTATGATATAGAGAAGTATGATGTAAATATAGTTATTAATATTATATTTACAGGAAAGGAAAATGCAATAAAAACAACTCTTTTGAATCAATATTAGCCTTTTCCTATAAAAACCTAAATAAGCATTCAGGGTCAAAGGCAATTTTAAATTTTTAAAAAATGTCCATATATACATAAAAATCTGATAGCATATATGCAAAACATAAAAAAAGTAGTTATCAGTTATAAATGGTTATATGAGTAACTGTACTTTTCTTCCTTAGGCCCATCCATGTCAAATTTGCTTTTTTTTCCCCTCCTATAAAAATGTGTTATACTTTTTAAAGTGTTTTGAGTTGTTGCCATTCACAGAATGATGCCATTTCAGAATTTAAAGGCACCACAGAAACAATCCAATCCAACTTGCACATTTTGCAGGTGTAGACCCTAGTACTCAACATATTATGTAAATGATTTAAAACGGCATGATGGATTTTTGCAGAGCTGGGATAAGATTGTTAGTCTCCTAAATTCAACTTTACCTTGTAAGCCCACTTTGCAATTACAACTTATTAAGAACAGCAACAGCAAAAAATCAATCAGAAGCATATCTTAAGAAAAACCCCTGGGTGATTAAAAACCATCTAAGTGGGGCGCCTGGGTGGCGCAGTCGGTTAAGCGTCCGACTTCAGCCAGGTCACGATCTCGCGGTCCGTGAGTTCGAGCCCCGCGTCAGGATCTGGGCTGATGGCTCGGAGCCTGGAGCCTGTTTCCGATTCTGTGTCTCCCTCTCTCTCTGCCCCTCCCCCGTTCATGCTCTGTCTCTCTCTGTCCCAAAAATAAATAAAAAACGTTGGGAAAAAAAATTAAAAAAAAAAAAAAACCATCTAAGTGATTCTAACAACAAATTGTCATATGAAGGCAAGGATTTGTGTTAATATAGTCAATTAAATAACTTTCTTTTTAATTTTTTTTATTTTTTAAGTTTATTTATTTCTTCTGAGAGAGAGAGAGCTGGGGAGGGGCAGAGAGAGAGAGGGAGAGCGAGAATCCCAAGCAGGCTCTGTGATGTCAGCACGGAGACCAATGTGGGGCTCAAACTCACGAACCATGAGATCATGACCTGAGTCAAAACCAAGAGTAGAATGCTCAAGCAACAGAGCCACTCAGGCACCCCTCCTTTTTTTAAAATTTATTTTGAGAGAGAGAGAATCCCAAACAGGCTCCATGCTGCCGACGTTGATCCCAATGTGGGGTTTGCTTTCATGAACTGTGAGATCATGACCTGAGCTGAAACCAAGAGTCAGATGCTCAACTGATTGAGCCATCAGGCTCCCCAACTTTCTCCTTTTTATATTTTGTGTAGAGTTGAGGTAAGAATCTAGGATACTAGAAAGTGTGTCTCCAATGGTAAATACCCAATATATCCACCTGAGTCTTGATACAATGACTGTCTCTTGGTAACCCTTTGGCTTGTCCTACAATTTGGGCTAAGTAAAATGCTGCCCTAATCCTGATCTCTGCCTAGGGAATTCTCTAACATCCTACGCTATGATGGAAGAAACAAACCTGCCCTAGCTTCTATGTTGGACAACACCCACATGCCAATGACAGGTGGCACTCAGACAGATCCTTTTGCAAACTGCACCTGGTCTTGGCTCTGCCTTGACACAACACAAGAGCTGCCAGTTAATGGGCATCTTTGACTTCGAGGCATTTCATATTCCAAGTGTGTCCCAGCTTGTTAGTTGACCACTGGCCAGAACCCAAATTGGATGCCAGTTCCTGCATTGTCCCTGAGCTGAGATTCTCAACAGATGGGCCAATGTGGTCACAGGATGAGGTAACTTGCACTCTTCAACCTAGGTGGCAATTAGTTTTGTGTTAACAGCAACTATTAGCACCTATTTGATGAAAACGCAGAGAAAGTACCATTTTGGCATTCCTCTGAAAGTTGCTAATTAATTCTGTTTGTAAACAAAAATCTATATCTTCAGCTTCCAAGAAGGTAACTTTGACATGGTCCAAATATAGATTTCCAAAACACGAAGACACTAGGTGTGCTTATGAAGTTGGTCTAAAAATTACACTTAACATTCCTATAAAGTTATTCATGATACAGCGTTTCTAGCTGAGTATCTAAAATTTTATCAAATATAAAATTAGTCAGTGGCTCGAGTCCATAAACAATTAATAATCACATAATTACAAAGCCCATTAGTTTAAAATATATGTTTTATGCTGGAAAGATTTTAAATCAAGTCCTAGCTCTAACACGTATTAATGTGTGACTTTGGAAGCAAGTTACTTAAACTTCTGTTTCCATAGCTCTCAAATGAGGAATAGTATTATTTTAGAACACTATTTAAACTAGTGTAATTAACATATGGAAAGCAAAATTGCATGGCAAATAACAAGTCCTTCAAAATTACATGCTTTTATTGTTACATAATCTTCTTACACAAGTGATGGTTTTTTTATTATCAGTACACAACTGATATGATATAATGTGTGAAATTTGAAAGTCCCAACCCAGATGTCTTATTACACTGGGGCTACAATAAAATATGTTGACCGTGTACAAACTTTGAGAGGTAGGAAAATCAGAGGTAACTTTCAGGCTTGGCAAACTGGCTGGAAAAATTTATAAAGAAATCTATATGATTTAAAAGCAAAAGTGGTATCTATTAAATCAGTAAGATTTTATGTTTCTATAGAAATTGGCCAAAGAAATTGAGTATCCATAGAAATTGTATACTTTATATTTTTCACCTTTAATATATTTTCCTTGTAGTTTTCTAGGTAGCTAATAAATGCCACCAACCAGCAGAATTTATAAAACTGGAGCACTTGTTATGTGTATCCAGTGTATAGTATTTACAGTTCTTTGAATGAGTTATATGATTTTAATAACCCTTTGAGTGAGAATGGATGGCATAATTATTCACCCTGTACAAATGAGTCAAAGTGTAGGTTAGTTATTAGTCCCCTTGCATTTCTGGTCCATTTCTTCAGAATGTAAAACACAAAGAGTTGAAATATCTTCTTCAAGGTCACACTCCTAGTTAGTGGTAGAGAAATATGTCAAACACCATTTCCAGAACATGAGAGTATAACTAAACTGATTAAATGATTGAACAGTGTCAGAACAAGCCTAAAGTTTAATCTCTGAAGATGGCCTCAGTATTCTTCATGTTATTCATAGCTATATTAAAAGATCTCACAGTAATTGTCCATGTAGTTCTATTTTTTTTTCTAGACAGAAATGGCTAAGGCATCTATACAGCTAAAAAATTACAGAGTATTCATTAACACATTTCTTTATATTTCTGAGCCTTAGGGACCAATTCACTTTTCAGATGTCACATACAATGTTTATATACATTGCTTTTCTCCTGCTCTTAGTTCTTTCTGTTCTTAATTTTTTTTTTAATTGACCAATCTTGATCAGCCTACCAATCAGCATGGTTATTTATCAGGAGCCCAAATTACCACATGTCCTTGAAGCACACGTTGTATGTGAAGAAGGCCCATCTCCTCAGCAGGGTGGCGGAGCACCTGTTCAGCATCTCCGCATCCCAGAAGCACATTCTCTAAACAATGGAGCTTCAAAACAATTAATATAAGAACATTTTCCAGGGCTAAGTGAAAAGAGCCACTTAGTGTGAAAAAAGCCACACACACACACACAAAAGAATTATAAGTGGTTCTATTCAGTTTCTTTTCTTAAGGATTCATGTATTTATGTGAATCTCGCATTTCATGGAACTAAGAACTCTAAAAAGTCTCTCTTAAAATAGACTTGCACTTCAGAGAAAGGAATTTGTCAGTGGCTTCAAGAAAATTGATAGAATTTTCCACCATATATCTTGCAACTCTTATTCTCTAGTCCTTTATCTATTTTTATGAAATATTCATGAATTATATCTAGTATGTGCAAGCCATCAACTGCATTTAGAATTTGCAGGCATACATAAGAATGTAAATGGCATATTTTATTTCCTTTTTGCTCTGACAAGCTATTATAAACATTCCTTTCTGTACTCTAGATCTTTATTAAGAAAGTTAGTGTCACTTTAGAGTTGGTTCAGAAAATAAATAAAAATGAAATTAAAAAATCATGGAGCTAACCATATAGTGATATAACTAAAATTTATATGAATGGTAAAGGATGCTAAATCTCATATTTACGATTCTTTAAAAGACTGGTAATAATTAACTGAAACACAATCTATACTGACAAGACCAGATAAGAAATTACAATCAGATTAATCACACTACTTTTTAACTAATTTCTGAGAAGGGATATTTTTATTCTTCTCGCTAATATTAGATTGAACAGAGTATTGTCGTGTTGGTGTATTTTAATTTATTTTTTTATTTAATTCATTGTAAATTTATTATTTTCTCTTTCTTTTTACATTAGAACACAGTATTTTCATAAAGCTTCAGCATATAATGCATATTATATTTATTTTTTATTTTGGTATAACAAAAATATATAACATCCCTATGATAAGATGGAGCATAGCACAGATGAAACATAATCACAGAATTAAAATACTGGCAACTTTTATCACATGAAACACTTTATGGAAAGATGTAGTGAAGGCACCTGGTCATCAAGAGAGTATTAATCAGCAAAAAGGTCTAGGTTTGCCTGTAAAAAAAAAGATATACTACCCAAGGAAGAAACTAGGATTACTTTAGGCCTGAGTTTCTTTAATGTATGTAAATACTTTTCTATATCACCCATCTGGTTAACATAAAATAAAAAAATAAACAATCAATAACTATATTTATTCTGCTTAAATATAATTTTTTTACAGACTAATGAGCATTAAAAATATCGGAGGCACTTAATAAATGTAGGTAAATCTGAAAGTGTAACTTTTACAATTTAAATTATGCTTTAACAAAACCTGTATTTAAAAAAAAAAATCATTATACCAGTACCTGGGTAGCTCAGTCGGTTAAGTGTCCAACTGTTGATTGTGGCTCAGGTCATGATCTCAGGGTCATGAGATCAAGCCCTGAATCAGGCTCAGAGCAGAGCACAGAGCCTGCTTGGGATTTTCTCTCACTCCTTCTCTCTCTCTCTGCCCCTCCCCTTCTTGTTCTCTCTCTCTCTCTCTATCTCTCTCTCTCTCAAAAATAAAAGAAAATAAATAAAGTTTAAAATAAATAAATAATCATTACAAATAACAAAAAAAAGTCTCTCCCCTCATCTCCTGTTTTGTTCCCTCTACCCACTTCATTTCCATATTGGTATGTGAAAGTATTGATAGCCTTAGGAAATGCTACTTTTCCCACCTCACCAAAATACTCATCAAATCAAAACAAATACCAACTCACCAAGGGTACAATTTAATTTTATTAAAGATAGGTACTGAGAAAGATCAGGAATTTCAAGGCTAAATCAAAGAAAGAGGTATATAAGTCTACTAAAAATAAATTTTCAAAGTAAAGGAAACAAAAATGCTCCCCTAATTCATCTCTGGTTACTGCAAGTTTGGCACAGATATCTTCTTCTGTGCTGAAGGTTTAAATAGCTATCACAGCATTTCATAAATTTATACTTGAATTGAAAAGCTTTTCTTGTCTCCAAAAGAAAAATAGTCACATATTACTTACGTAGTAATTACAGGCTATGCAGCTGCCCTACAAAGCTTTACTATAAATGTGTTAAGCATGAACCACTACACAAACCTTATTCAAATTGCATTAAATGTTAAGCCAAAGAAATGTCATCCTCCACACCACTTCACACAATTGCTTACACAAGAACAATGGCCATCTCCCTAGTCTGAGACTTAAATAATGTAATAGAATCAATGTTGTTGATTTAGGCTATGGTTGGTTAAAAGTCATTACTGTTATTCCTCACCAAGTAAAGAGGTCTATTTCCCCCTTATTATGCACAAGTGAAGCTTATGCTAATGCCTACAAATCTAAGAATGAATAAGCTTCTTTGAAATACCATTTAAAGATTGAGAACTCATGAAATAGTACCTCGTTTCTATCATGATAAAAATATTGACCTCAATTTCTGTATTGCGCTGATCCTTACTTTAAGCCTTTCTAATGTACAATTGAAAGCTTATACAGCATTTCCATTTGCTTAATACTTTAAAAATATTAAGCTGGTCACACAAAGCACTGTAGTAGTATCATGCCAGTAATAGAAGAATAAAGAGGCCAGAAACCTATGAAAATGTTTTAAGGAAAGTTAATGGAAGTAAGATTTCTCAAAATCTCAACCTCACCTTTAGAGGTCTTTATATCATCCATTCTAAACATGTAGTATTAATAGTATTGTTTGATTTTTGTGTATTATTTGAACTTTGAAGCAAATGAATTTGGTAAGATTGGAGAATATTATAGCAACTAAAGGTGTCAGGCTTATGACCTAACACCTAGAGAAATTTGGGAACAAATTAAACTGGGCTTGATTAAGTTTTATTTTACCTCAATTCAGAGACATAGAGCCATTAAAATGCAACACACCCTTACTACTTTCTATTTTTGAAACTTTTTTGAACTGGATCTTGTTTAATGATTAAAAATGGCAGAATCATGAGGGATGTTATATAGACATCATTAACCTCTGACATCATGTAACAAAAAAATGGCATTCTCTGTGGATTTCTTCCTAACACCCCACAAATCCAGTCTAACCATGAGAAAACATGAAACAAATCCCAGTTTGGGGTACCTGCCAGTACCCCTTCAGGCTGTCAAGGTCATGAAAACAATGAAAGACTAGGGAAATATGACAAGCAAATGCAATATTCTATAATATCCAACTAAATAAATACCCTCGATTGGAGACTGGAGCAGAAGGAAGACATTAATGAGAAAACTGGTGAAATCAAAACAATGTATAAACTATAATCACTATGTATTACCATTTATTCATTCAGAGTAATAAATGTTTCCTAGTAATGTAAAATGTTAATAATAGGGAAAACTGAATGTCAAGTGTATGGGAATTCTCCATATTATTTTTGTAACTTTTCTATAAACCTGAAAATATTCCAAAAAAAGTTTTTGTTAGTTTGTTTGTTTTTAATGGATGAGTATATTTACTCCCAGTAACTGAAAATTAACCTTTGTGTACACTAGGCTAAATTTTACTATATAATTCATCTCTCAATCTTACATCAACATTTAAAAATTACACATTAACTGCTCTCAGCTCCATCAACTTTTCTTGCATTTTAACCTACTTCTCCACTGAGAAGACTTGAGGAACTTCACATTCACAAACTCCTGTAACAACACTCCTTTAAAACTAGATGTCTAACAGCAAAGTGACATAGAAGTAACTTTCCCTACGATACAGGCTAAAAAGTTAACCAAATTAAAATATTTACTTCTTTTATTTCTATAGATTGCAAAGAAGGTCTCATTAAGTGTTAAAAATGTTTGGTCCATTTGAGACCAGTGCTGTTGATCATATGACTTCAGAAAATACAGTATCAGAGAAATAATGATAAATAAATCAAGATTTTGAAATAAATGCATAAATTCAGGAAAGTATCCACAGTGGTTGCTGGTGAAAGCAGATAAAAGGCAACCGATGTCTGTGTAAGCAAGTTTAATTTCAGTCAGTTGAATGAAACCAAATTTCTCTCTTTTTTTTTTTTTAGGAAAAAATTACAAAAAAGGCAGGATGTCAAATCTTATTCAGATGATTGTAGTCGGTTTGATGGCTGATGGCCATAGTTTCAGAAGGTAACACTAGGAGTAAGGCAAAACTAATCTTAAAGCTAAACTTGCTCATTATATGGGGAAACAAATAAAAAAAATACTTGAATGATTTATTTGGTCATAAAGGGCAAGGTCTCAGAAAAATCTAGACAGCAAAAATGTTAAGTGTATTTTTATAAAAAGATAACAAGCATGTTTGGACTTACCCATGAAAGTTGAGTGACTAGGTTAAGGAGTTTGGTGATAGGAAGATTAGATGGAAAAAACAGGTCTCCATGAAGACATGGAAAGTGAGAAAGTGACAGGCAGTCCCTAAGTGAGAAATTCCCTCTGCGGATAGTGATATCCAGGACTTGCTGCATTTTCAGTGTTGTGTTGCACAAAACCTCTCCTTTACTCCAGACCTTGAAGTCAGCTAGACTCAGCAGCCTTTGGTGAGTGATGCTCTGGACATCACTAGGAAGGCAAACAGCATCCAGTGTGGGCTGAAGCATCATGCCAACAGAACAGTAGTGGGAGGAATTAGGATAAATAGTCAAGAGTTCACTAGGAGCAGAATAGCAGACCTAGGAGGGGCCACCTCCAGAAACTTTGATATTTGGGGGCAGGAGATGAAGTGGAGAATCAGGCATTTACGTGAAAATTCAGTGAAAGAGCAATTAAAAGCTTGTAGGACTTCAGTATATTAAACAGCAGATACATGGTTTGCATATGTAAAAATCAGATGTCTGGAAATAATACACCAAGATATGCATGTCTGATGGTAAAATCAGGAATTTTTTTTCCCTCCTAATTATTCAGTGGTTATCTAATGATTTTCCAACTGTATGAAGTTCTTACCTTCCTCTTGGCAAGTCTGCATCATCCTTTTTCCACCGCACAGTTGGTTGAGGATCTCCCTGGACCTGACAACGAAATTCTACAGCTTCTTCCTCCAGCACCACCTGGTTAATTGGCCTCCTGAGAAATGTGGGTCGTTCTTAGGAAAAAAAAAAAAAAAAAAAAAAGGAACAGTGGTAAAATGAAATCAATGCTGTGCATGTCTTAAGAACATTATCAAAAAAAACTCTGTATCTCAACTATATCTTGATAAGACCTTATTAATCCAATGCAATTGAATAAAATAAAATATTTTGGAACACAGAAGTAGCTACGGTTTGTATATAAGATCATATAATCTTTTGGGAATAAAATTGATTCTTCAGTGAATTCCTGAGCTATGGAAAATCCTATCACAAAAAATCTGAACAGCGCATTCCACAGAAACACTTAAAGATATAAAAACGATTACTTTAATCTACCCCAATAGCTGAGTGAGAAAACTAAAAGTTGAAACTGATGGAAACTATCAAAAAGGAAACCAATATTAATGTTCCATCAAGAATGCTAGCATTAACTAACTGGAAATAAGACAAAAAAAAAAAAAAAAAGAAAAAAGAACGCTACAGTGAATACACACAAAAAGTTGTGCTCTCGCACATGCTGTTATTTAAATTTTCCCACTCAGGCTATCATTTCACAAAGACTCAATACTTCCACATATGTTTTCACCTCGTGTATGGAGGGCTATCAACCCGATTTAATTTTTCTTAAATATAAAAGCTGTCAATCTGATTTTTTTCTTAAACAAAATCACCATTATTATTAATTATTGTAAACTACTGTCATACATAATTTTCTAAGGCCACTTCAATTATCTTCTCCTCAGTGTTTCACAGATTTACCCATTTTTTCTTTACTTAACTTTTATGTTTCTTTATTTCTCTAGTGTTCAGGTTCAGTTTTCCCATCCTTTACTTCTTGTTGTTAATTTGCACCTATCACCCTTAATTTGCATTTTCCACTCCTCTACATATAGCTAGGGAAAAATAAATCCCTGTCCATGAAAATTTTACCATCTAAGAGAAATATAAAACAAACAGCAGTTTTACAAATCTCTAAACACCTGAATTTCTTGTCTAGTTTCTTCCCTTTTTGATAATGGTCTGATACAGGACACATTACCACTTAAGATTTCATTAGCACATGTCTCCAAATCATAGGCAGTCCAATAGTTCTACTTATTGAAGTAGAAAGAGAAATCAAGGAAAAGAAAGATGAAATCCATTGGGAATTGACACAATTTGTCTGGCCATATGGTCATATTTAGTCACTTAAGACTTTAGTTTCAAACCCAATTTAAAAATGTCAATAGTGGCATAAAAAAA
The DNA here is from genome assembly GCF_046562875.1 of Panthera onca. Taxonomy (NCBI): domain Eukaryota; kingdom Metazoa; phylum Chordata; class Mammalia; order Carnivora; family Felidae; genus Panthera; species Panthera onca. The sequence continues at coordinate 30,853,886 of NC_138347.1, read as the reverse complement.
ATTGAAACATATTTAGAAAAAAAATCTTTAAAGAAAATCAATCACTTCAAGTAGCATATATTAAGAATATAGGATGGAAGTACATAATTTTATTGACTAAATAAGATCTAGATTTATAAAATAAATGTGTAAGTTGCAATAGACATATTTTATTTCATTAAAGTCAACAATCATTGGCATTCAGAAGGAAGACAACTCCATCTCTCCACCGTGAAGTTGACAGTAAGGATCAAAATTTTCTCTAAAACAGTGACCTGCATATTAAGCATTAAGTACCTGCACTCTGAGACCCCAAAATCCCAAGCCATAAAACAGGCAAATAGAAATTCTCATGGAGAGGTTTTTTTAATGAAGAATTTAGAAATAAAGCATAAGAACTTGGAAGGGGGAAAAAAAAAGTTGCTCCTAATTAGATTTTAGGTAGTCAGAATCAATTAACAGTTAAGTGTTCCCCACCCCACCCCTGCCCAAAGACAGAACAAATCTGCATGTTGGATGCAGTCATTTCGTATTATTCTTTTGAACCTTGGACACTACATGCTCCCAACAACTATTTTAGCACTGGCTAGTTGATACTGAGCTACTGTTTCTGGCGGCAAATAGGCAACAGGATCAGTATAGTATCTTCATATGAGTGCTTAGAATGTTAATAGCAAAAATGAATCATTAGCCCAGAAAGCAGGATTGACTTGTTTTCTTTGCAATCACTCAGGGATGTTCATTCGATTCATCTAAAACTGAAATACCCAATATTAAAAGACAGCTAAGCCACTGTTGATGTCACTTGAGATTGAGAAATGAGGAATTTTCCTGCCCCCTTTGATTTTAATGAGCGTATTGTGCTACAACCTCGTATATGGACAGAAGTCATTCCCTCACCCACTCTTCCATTTAGCACATATTAACACAGCTTTTCCTATGTCAGGCTTTGAGCTTAGTAGCTGGTGAACAGCCAGCAGCTTGGTTTCATCAGAAAAGTGGTGGGATGGGCACTTGGGTGGCTCAGTTGGTTAAGCTTCCTACTTCAGCTCAGGGCATGATCTCACAGTTAGTGAGTTCAAGCCCCGTCAGGGGCTCTGTGCTGATAGCTTAGAGCCTAGAGCCTCCTTCAGATTCTATGTCTCCCTCTATTGCTGTTTCTCCCCTACTTGCGCTCTGTCTCTCAAAAATAAATAAACATTGACAAAAATTTTTTAAAAATTAAAAAAAAAAAACAACAAAAAAAGAAAAGTGGTAGGAAATGAAGCCAGTCAGATAGTGAATGGCAAGACCATGAAGGGCCTTTCAGGCCATGTCAAGGAATGTGAGTTCTGCCCTAAGAGTGATAGAGAGATGTTGAAGTGTTTTAAGTACAGAAGCAACATTTTAAATAAACATGTGAAAAAGATTGTGTTGGCAGATCTGTGAAAGATGAACTAGAAGAGAAACATGAAGCAGTGAATTAGGTCAAAAGGATTTTATAAGAAATTACTTCAGCTTTGGCTGACACGATGGTTCTATGGATATGGAAAAGGGGCAGAATGAAAAGGTATCAAAACTGGGTGATCAATCAGAAGTGGATATTGAAGAAGAAAAGTCTAAAAGGATTCTCAAGTTTCCATTTAGCAGATTGGAACAGATTGGCAGGTAAAGCATGGATATGGGGTGTGTATGTCTATGTGTGTGTAGATCATTTCATCACAGAAATGCTAGACAGGGGAAAAATGAACACCTATGCTTAAGCCATTGCTGAGCAGGTTTCTGTTACTTGAAGTTAAATGCATTCTTTTTTTTTTTTTTTTTTTTTTTTTACATTATTTATTTTTGAGAGACGGAGACAGAGTATGAGCAGGGGAGGGGCAGAGACAGAGGCACACACAGAATCAGAAGCAGGCTCCGGGCTCTGAGCTATCAGCACAGAGCCCAACACGGGCTCGAATCCACAAACTGTGAGATCATGACCTAAGCCGAAGTCTGACGCTTAACCAATTGAGCCACCTAGGTGCCCCGAAGTTAAATGCATTCTTATTTAAGAAGATAAAGGAGGCTACTTACAAAATAGAAGGGAAAAAGAAAAAGTAAACGTGATCATACCTAGATATAGAAAAGCTCTTGAATTTCAAAAAATAAAAATAAAAAATAAAAAGGGAATCAAAAGAAACTTAAGCATGGTGAAGATATTTTATCAGAAATTAAATCAAAACCTCTTTTTAAAACTAGTATGCTAGGGGTACCAGGGTGGCTCAGTCGGTTAAGCATTGGACTCTTGCTTCATCTCAGGTCATGATCTCATGGTTTTGTGAATTCGAGCCCCACATGGCCTCTCTGCTGATGGCATGGAGCGTGCTTGAGATTCTCCCTCTTTCTCTGTCCCTCCCCAACTCACACTCTTTCTGTCTCTCTCAAAATAAATAAATAAACTTTAAAAGTAATGCTAAAATCATGCCTATTAAAATCAGGAACATGATGGACATGCCAACATTAGTAATCAATAAGAAAAAGAAAGAAAAGTGTGCGTACTGGAGAATAGAATAACAATTTTGATAATCGATAATTGGAACAAAAAATAAGAACTACATAGGATCAATGTAGTAATGTTGACAGTATTAGAAAATGGGTGCTTTTAGAAAAAATGTGACAAATTCATACACTGCAAAATTAGTAAGTCACTGGAATCTTAAAGCTATTTCTATCTATCATCTATCTATCATCTATCTATCTATCTATCTATCATCTATCTATCTAACATGGAAAATTTTCATGACATGATGCTAACTATAAAATAAATTGTATAACAGTATGTGAGACTAGTTCCATTAAAATACACATGAATATTTTCAGGCAAAGATTTTGTATGCTTTCTTTAACATACTACCTGCCACAAAATTGCAACATATGAATGCAATTAACCCAAAGGATAAACTTTACATTAGACTTATTCTGAAACTATAATTACTAAAACTAAAGTTGTCTCTTTATCCAGGGGACAGCATCAGGATCCTTGAGGGTTTTATGGCTTTCATACATGTTCTAAGCCCCACTGTTTTATATGGAGACACGTGGAAGAACCTGATTTATAATTCAAGAAGAAGGGAGATATAGGATCCCCTGCTGCTGTTCTGATGAACCCAGCAGGGGTGGACAACTTTGCAATGAACTTTTTCTATTCCCTTCTGCCCTCAAGCAGAGTCTAGTTGCCTAGCAACTAAATAACCACAGGAGAGTATGTGGTATAAAATTTTTGGAAGTCTAGAATTGGCTCATGATGGAAATGTAATTCAATTGACAGGAAAGAGAAAAGACAATGCAAATAAAAGTCATTTGCACATATAGGAGACATCAAGATGGGTTTTATACTGGAGTAACTTAGGTTACACCTTCCAACAAAGTGACACTGACATTTACTAATACATTGGAGTTTGGTCACAACTTTTAAAGTATTATTCTGGAATATCCGTAGTGCCCATTACAGTAATTATCCCTAAATTGTATTATTCATTATTCTAATTGTTTTCTGCTAATTATAATAAAATCACCTTCTACTACAATTTAACTGCCTACAAAAAATGGTATGTTAAAAACTGTAGGTTTGCCTAACATTTATTAAATGGAAATATATTTTTTGTAAGAATCACTTTCCAGTTTCCTTAACTAGACTTTATTTCCAGAAAAATCTGAGAATCAGAAACATGAATATTGAAGACTAAAGAAGTTGTACAGGCAGAAAACATATTTTTAAAGGCTTTGCCTTTGCAGTGACTACTATTATTCTAAGCCAAACAAAAGGTGTGCTTTCAGACACAAATTATAAAAATTATAAGGAAATGTCTTGGGATTTGCTGTTTTATGTCAAAATGATCTGCAAATAAATGTAAAGTTATAAGGATTAGATGGTAAATTGGTAAGTAATCCCATTTGATACCCATTAATGCCCCAGGAGTTTGTACCCCATGAAACTTTGCACAATCAAAATAAATATATATGAAACATCCTGAACTACTAAATAATGAGAAAAATTAATTTTGAGGCATGTAAATAAGGTCACTGATTTTTCCATGTTATCACCTTATGTCTGATCACATATTGAAAACTCGGGAAAAATCTCAAGGGCTGTTTCTTAACTGCTTATCAATTAGATTAGAGTCCCTCTGAATGGCCTGATCCCTAATTATATAGCCTTGGAGTGATCAAAGGCAATGTCTTTGCCAATGCAATTAACATTTTTTTTTTATGTGAGATTAACTGGATTTGAATCACCTGCATAACTTGCTTACAAGGTTAACCTCTCTTGAGACAGTAGTGTTGTTTGGCAGTGTGGTACTATGTAAAGTACAGCTCTCAAGTAGTCAGGTCAATTTAGTTTCAAATTGGCATTCTGGAAAATCCAACTGTGTGTGGCTATAATAAAATCAAATGCCAAGTCTCACTGTAGTTATGCCAATAGTGTTGAGAAAACAAAATGTTCAAATTAATACAAATTACAATAAATCTGAAATGGGGTTGCATAATATCTCTTAAGTTTCTTATTTACATGCTACAGTGAAAGAAATTAAATCCCCACTGAACAAGTTTCTCTTTTCAACTGCATTGAATATGGCTGTAAAATTGGCAATGGCTGTGTCATGACAGCTCTTACTAGGATAATCTTAACAATTTTTTAAATAATCTTTGCTTGACATTATGAAACTGGTGTTACAGCAATAATCACATAGGTAAGTCCTTTAGGTCCTATAAGACCAAAGGCATGAAATAAAAGGACAGGAGAGGTAACCACTGCTTGTAAACCTTATCTTAACTTCAGCTGACCTGGAAGTACTTGCCAAGCTATAGTGTCTATTAACCTGGGAAGTCAGATGGCTAGCATTAGTATGTCTCTTTTTATTTTACTGGGTATGCATGAGGGGAGAGGGTTATGATAGCCATTGAATGTGAATTATTGTGCCCTTCCAAAACAGACTGGATGATAATGATCAGTCTGTCTGAATGTGATTAAATAAATCCTGGCTGCATTAATTTTTTTTCTTGCCAAGAATTTTCTTTGTCTGAGAGAAGTCATCCTGTGAAGTAAAGACAAACATAGGTAAATGTTTTCAGAGGGGAAAAAATGCTTCTCTCACCATATCTTGGAGGCAAAGTTTCATGTTATTGTTGATAATGTGATGTAAAAGGTCTATTCATCTTACCACTATATTAAATCATTTAAACAGGGTTTGGCACATGGGAGGTGCTCAGGGGATGTTTGTTAAATGAGAAAATGAATAAGAAATGTTTTGCTGTTTTAAAGTTTGCAAGAAAATATTATTTAAAAGATATCTTTCAATAATAGTCTTAATTTTAATAGACTTATATTTGGAATTCTTAAGTGAAGGCCAGAGGACATCAATAAAACTTAGATATTTCTTATGGTTTGGCTCTAAGGTATCTTCTCTAATACCTTTGCCTACTGGTATCTCAAATACAGTCAGGCCACCACCTAAAATCTCTAATCTAATAACTGAAAATCAACATCAACAGCCCTAAATTCTGTCCTCATTGCCAACGAATGACTACTTCCCAATCTGATCATTGTACAGTGAAAGTCATCAGTTGACACAGAGTTTCCAATAGTCTTTTTAGTGAGCAGCTATTAAATATGAATGAACAACAGTAGATCACTTGCTATTTGAAGAAAGCCTCCAGTGTAAAAGACAGAACAAGGGAGAAAAGGAAGTGGGGAGGGAGTCCGAAAAAATGAAGCAGGAAGCATCACAAGAAAGTTTTATTTGAAAAAAAAAAGTTATTAAAATCCTGTGACACAAGAGAATTTAAACTATCCATGAAACAAGAACAGAATATGATAAATGAGGAAGAATGAGAGAAAAGAAAGACCTGGGAGGTTTCACATCTAATTAGTAAATATATATTTGACATATAAACTGAATAAAAATTATGGGAAAGGATAATTCACTAAACTGTTTAGTAATTTTCAGATTGAAATTGTTCACCAAGTAAAGGGAAAAAAAGTGGCAAACAAGGCATAGTATTGAAACATTTTAGAACACTGGAATAATGATATAGCACTAAAACTGGAAAGAGGAAAGAAAGAAAGAAAGAAAGAAAGAAAGAAAGAAAGAAAGAAAGAAAGAAAGAAAAAAGAAAGAAAGATCACATAGGAGTCAGAAGCACAGTAGAGTTCCCAAAGCAACAGTAAAGCTGAATGATTTTGGAGGAGAGATTTTAGTATTATAGGCAAAGTTTTTTGTTTTTGTTTTGTTTAACTACATTTTATAACCAGCCATAGTATCAATTAAGTTTCAGATCGAATACATGCTTTTTACCCTGAAATTTATTCTAGGCTCCAGTCAAATAGAAAGCAGGAGAGAAACACTGTTCTGATACAGGAGTTAACCAGGAAAGAAACAAATACAGGATGCAACAAACAGGAAATCCAGCATGAGAGAAAAGGGGAGTAAATGTCAGGATGAAATTCTGGAGTAGATCTGAACAGCATCCAGCCTAGTTAGATTGTTAGGAAGTCTAAGGCCTCCAGGAAGGCAGTAGCAAAGACGAACTTAAGAGCTAAGTAGAATTTAGAGGATTTTAAACCTTTTGTTAGAGATTTCAAGAGTTCATGACAGGGGTAGACAAACATAACTAAAAGGAAAAAATGGCTTTGTTGTTAATTTGAAGAACAAATAAGTGCCAGAAAAGAAATGCCATCATAATAGTGTAACATTTGCTCACAGTCCATATTTACGTGGTTCTAATCACTCAAATTCGGAATCTTAATACAACCCATGTTTCTAAAGTCTATCTACTGAAGGAAAGAAAGAAGGGGAAGTAGAGGTGAGAAGGTAGAGAAGGGGATATAAATGGGTCAAATCATCATCTTCCAAATAGGAAGCCAAAATAATGTATAAAACTGCAGAATAAGGATATATTTAGAAATATAGAAAAAAATCCCAGAAGAAAAGATAAAACAGGCTTGTAGTTAAGTTCAAAGATGAGGACTGTGTGTGTGTATGTGTGTGCGTGTGTGTGTTTGTGCGAGTGTGTATTGGAAGGAGGGGTGGGGCTAGTTATTTTTGTATTTCATTATAAGTTTGGTAATATTTCTATTGTCTATTAGTAGTGTAACATAAAATGTATTTTCATGGATTACTTTGATAAGCATTTAAAAATCATTTGGAAAAATTTATGTCATTTTTAAGTGACAGTGAAATTTTGGATAAAAGATATCCCAAACCTACCCATAATTATAAATTCAATTCTAGTTTCTCTGACAGCAGGATCTTTAGAACTTAATTGATATACATAAAGTGCTAGGGAGTATTCTTTTTGAAGGCATCTAGACTGTGCCATAGATTTTAGTGTCCATTTACGCTTTGATGCCTACTTCTTAATTTTATATTTGGTACTGTCCACTTAACTAAGCTGTTATTTATGACCAACATCTATTAAAGAAAAACAAATAGAATAAATGATTCGTGGAGTATGGAATAGTAACATTTTGAAAATTTACACTGATCATGTCTTTGTCTAAATAGCAGATTTTTACAAGATAAACTGAAATGTTCAAACTAAACAACTTCCAAGTCCAAGCCCACACACTAAAGAATCAAAATACTTGTGGATGGCTGTTGGATACCAAAGACCTGTTATTCCTTTCACTGTTTTTCTTGCCATTTACAAGTGAATTAGAATTATACGTTTTGAGCAATTAACACCATCAATTACTTTTTGTGTATAACATGCTTAAATTTTTTTTAAACATTTATTCATTTTTTGAGAGACAGAGAGAGACAGAGTGTGAGTGGGGGAGGGGCAGAGAGAGAGGGAGACACAGAATCTGAAGCAGGCTCCAGGCTCTGAGCTGTCAGCACAGAGCCTGATGCGGGGCTTGAACCCACGGACTGCAAGATCAATGACCTGGGCCGAAGTTGGGTGCTTAACCGACTGAGCCACCCAGGTGCCCCTGGGTATAACATACCTTAAAGTAAAGATCGAGTTGCAAAGAACATTTAAAATCTTCTGTAGCTACAGAGTGGTCACGGTAGCCAATTTTTTTTTTTTCTTTTTAAGCAGAATTTCTGCTACATGAAAATAAAATTGAGAGCGGGGAGGGGAAAAATGTACCCAGTTATACTTTTATAAACCCTAGGTCAGAAATAATAATATCTAACAATGATGAAATATAAAGAGGTTTATTAGAAAATGTGTATGGATACAAAAGCACCCAAATAAAATAAAGAATTCCCCATTATACATAGGACACTGGTTATTTTCTCTAAGAACTGAACAAAGTACCTCTCTCAGGCAATCCTTGTCACATCCTTGATTTGGACAATCACTACTGTTATGTTTTATTTCTGGGTTCAGATGATGTTTTCTTATCAATAATGGAATTTTAGTTTTTCCTTCAACTTAATACTGTACTTATAACCCCCAGGTCAGTTCTGACTAGTTTACACCATCAGATAAATGTTCTTAGTTTCTTAAATCAATTCTTCCAGAGGTACTGCCCCTAGACAAATCCAATCTCTTTGCTTTATGGCTATTTTCAAAATAATTTAGAAGTTCCCCTGTAACTCCTGACATGTCTAAGGACCTCCTATATTTCCCATCATGTCTTTAGGGAACATGAGGTAAATATTTCATAACACAGTCACATTTTGGTAAGTCTAATTGCTTTGGTAATGACATTAAACCCTTTCAATTTCCTTTTGAAGGAAGTATGTACTTTTGGAATGCAACATTTTTCTCTTCCAAAGCTTGTGGCAGTTACAGAAAAATAGTAATGAGTGCTTCTTTAAATAGAACAGCTGTACGTGTGGGTTTTCAATGCTAATGTTCAGTGACCACTAATTTCATATCTTACCAGGAAAAAACTGTATTTTATTCATTATGGAGTGAAGCACATTTTGAGACTCTTATAGCTGACTGCATGAAATTGAAGGGCAAACTGATACTTGCCTGAGCTCTGCGGGACAGAAATTTACATGCATACTTTGAGCAATTTTATTTTTACTATTCAATTCCTTTAATGAATTATGGACTTTCTCCTGGTTTGGTCATTTGGGACTTCAAGCTGCTTAGTATCCATACGGAGTATTACCAGAGATTACTCGGTACTCAGCGTGATTGAAAAGAGAGGCCTGTTCTCAGGTACACATTCATAAAGCACACCTTAATGCTTTAAATGTAATGGAAATCATAACATGGCTATTTTGCTTTGGGGCGCTCCCATAACACCATGGGATGGCACATCTCAAACTACAAAAGCAGTTTCTTTTGGAATGTATGCAGAATTCTGATGCTTCGCTCAAACATGTTATAATGACCAGCAGTAAGATCTTACTCTAATTCATTAAACCAGAAGATTATTTTGCTGGCACGAAAAATAACTTAAAAATCACACTTATCTCCTATGTTTAAAAAAAAAATCACACAATATCAACAATAGTCAAATATTTTTTTTTAATAGTCAAATATTTTTAAGCTACAGATAGATATACACACACATGCATACATACATATACATGTGTGTGTGTATATACATGTATACATATGTGTGTACGTATAGACAAATATCCATACACAGACTTAAGTGAGATTTCAGTGACTTCTGAAGGAATATTTCATTTTCCAATATCTTTAGGATCCCTACTTTCCCCAATTTTCTGTAATTTTCTTTTTCAATTTTTCACAGCTGCCCTATAGCATTTTCCTTTTTTGTTGACTGTGGCATCTTTATTCTACCCAATTTTCTCTTTCCTAATGCTTTGTCCACAATTTCTCTGATACAGATCTAATCAAGTTTTAACCTATGAATTCTATTACTCTGCTAAAGAGTCCCTTGGTTCTGAAATCTGAAGAAACATGAATATCATAGCAATGAGGTAGGGAAGCTGATGGCATTCCATTTACAAAGGCTCCATCTCTGCTGTTTTTCTGCTGGGCCCCATGTACTCATGCTCCATATTTTGCCTCTGAGTAAGCCAAGGAAGCTCTGTTCCCACTTCAAGGGGGAAGCAAGAAAGTTAATCCTTCTCTGAGTTTTGTCTTAAGGCCCAAACACCTGTTAACACCTAAGAAAAGCCAGATCCCAAACACATTCCAGGACATTAGCTTCAAACAAACTTCAGCTGACACTGGCATTAATACCACCCCTTCTGTGATTTATGGAGTAACACCTATTGTTCACCTGACACTTGCCTTTGATTGGACCCTACCCTGGATTCCTGGACCCTTAGACCCTTTTGAATATAAACCACTAGTCTCAAGCAACAAACAAAATTCATTCTTCTTTCCTTCAGAGTCTCCCACTCTGTCTGCTATTCTCTGTCATGTATACTATTCAATAAATGCTATTTTCACTTACTCTGGCTCACATTTGATTTCTACCCTGTGTGAAGCCAAGGATCCTTTTGGATGGTCCTCTGGGACTCTCTCCTGGGTTCTTGGACCCAGCCTGCCTGCATTAGTAAGAGAGTTTATGGTTGGTTTGTTTTTTTCCTAATTTTGATTGTATATATTTATATGTGTGTGTGTGTGTGTGTGTGTAGCTGGCTAGTTTTTTTTTTTATCGTAAGCTAAAACTGCAAATATCTAAATTTGAAATTTTTAAAGCAGAAGACAAGTGAAATGTATTTGCACTACACTAAAAAAAAAAAAAAAAAAAAAAAAAAAAAAAAAAACTTACCCAGTGTCTTACCCATAAAAGATACTTAAAAATACATCACAGTAGATAAACTTTAGATGGATATAATATCTCAAACAGAATTTGAGAAAGATGATTTTTTTTTACATTCTGATGAAAGGGAAAATCCTATAAATATATATGAATAAAGTAAATGAATTATTGTTTCAAAAGTTCTATTTTTCTTCATATCACAGATTTCATCTGACGGATAGAACCAGAAACCAAGACAAATCAGTCCTTCACTACTCACCATAAGTCATAAGCAACTGTCCTTCTATGTCCTGATGTTTAGTATTAAAACATATTTACAATCTAAGGAAAAGTATATATAAATAGCAATTTATAATTTAAAAGAGAGCTTTACCAAAGACAGTCAGTTCTGCTGGATCACTGTCTCTTTCTCCCACCATATTGGTGCCAACACAGGTATACATCCCTGCATCACTTTTCCTCGTGTTGGAGATCATCAGTTTTCCACCACGAATCTGTTAAAAATTAAAAAAAAGAAAGAAAGAAAGAAAGAAAGAAAGAAAGAAGAGAAAGAGAAAGAAGGAAAGAAGAGAAAGAGAAAGAAGGAAAGAAAGGAGAAAAAAGAGAGAGAGAAAGGAAGGAAGGAAGAAAGGGAGGGAGGAAATGGAAAGGAAAATAAACAGCAAAGGGAAGGTGACTAATAAATCATTTTGAATATTTAAGCACAACATTTTTTTTCCCTCAAGGAAATAACTCAGTGTCTAAGACAGAAAACTTTCCCAGTATTTTGGCATGTGTCTTTTCTTCTCTTAAATTCTCCTTTAGGATTAACCTCCATATTCCCTTTCTAGAAAATGTGTTTCATTCTTTCTCTCATCTGGTCCTATTTTGAATCTTGTGAGTGCTTCTTAAATCTTAATGGTTAACCTTCACTCTGAAGTAGGTTGAATGAATTGCTAGTGATAATTTGTTACCAGAAAGAAGTACTAAATACCTGCTTTTGGTAATATAATGGAATCCAACGGACCCAGAGTGATTCAACAAGCATTTACCGAGTACCTCTATGGGTTCCGCAGTGTTCTAGGCACTTGAGGTTCAGTAGGAAACCAAATAATAAAAACCTCTGCTTTCATGGAGCTTACATTTCAGTTGTTAGCATTAACTATTGATGTCTTACCTTAGCTGTATTTATGAAAGAATTTTTGAAGAAGAGGGCAGGGGTGGATAAAAATAAATACATTTTTTAATAATGAGTATGAGTTGGTACAAATCATTGGCTTCTAAAATGTGTTCCCTAAATGTTTCCTAAATGAGACACATTTATTGACTGAATAAACCAATGAAAATGTTAAAATGTCTATTTGTTAAAGAGGATATTGAAGCAGAATTAGGTTTTTAGTTAGTGTATCAGCAACTCATAGCTTCTTTTCCAATTTTGTTTCTTTGTATTTATATAATTCAATGATCTTAACATCACAATGGCTGAGTGTTCTTAAAGAGATATGAGGTAAGAACATGCTGGTTTCCTCTGGCAATTTTTATCTCCTAGGCAAACAAAATCCACATAGGCATGTTTTCATCAGAGATATTTCAGGCTCTAAAACTTGTCATGTCACAAAAAAAGGACTTTCAACTTTGTTTTTCCATGGGACAAAAAGACCATCAACCTGTTCTTAATTAGGTACAGTGGAGTATAATAAACTATAAGTTATAAAAATGTCCATGGAGGCCACTCCTCCTCCCCCTGAAGCTGAGTTTGGCAAAATTACTTGATTTGACAGATGAAACTAAAGAAATGTTTCAATAGAAGGAAAGTGCTAGCACATTGAGACTTATGTTTCCTTGCTGCAGCTGGAATCTTGAGACCACTATGGGAACCAGTCTGAGCAGGCCTGCTGGAAAATTATAGGCCAAGAGAAGAACGAAGATGCCCAACTGGGTGTAAGTCAATTGCCAGACATGTGAGTAAGGTTATCCTAGATCATCTGGCTGCCAGCACATCTTTTAAACAAGCCACAGAAGCATGAAAAAACCTAGCAAAGATCAGCCAATCTGGCCCAGAATGAAGAATTGTCATCTTACCCACAGAACAGTCTAAATAAAATGGTTATCATAAGTCTCTGTATTTTGTGGTGGTTTGTACAAAGGGAAAGGTAAATGACGCAAACATGAACTAGAGACCCTTCCACATTGATTTAACTTTGTCACCAGGAACACATTTTCATGTTTGGTACCCAAACACAGACCATTGAGAGCCAAAGTGCTCCCAGTAATGCAGATCCTCATGCTGTCAAGAGTTCACGCCAGAATCATAGGAATATATATTGTGATCCCCTATATGGCCTGTCCAGTTCTGTTTTATGGTGTAACCATAGTGTGCATGTAAAAAAAATCCTCATTTACAAGATATTTTTAAATAGACATCTAGACTGTATGGATTTTTGACAGAAATGTCACATTTGCTCAGAGAAATGGACATGATTTTAAATAAAGTATATTTATTCTCAATAATTGTATTAAATATAAACATTGTATTAGGAATAACCTCAGAAGTTTGAGGCATTTCTACTGTTTCAGTGGACTGGTTCCCATAAGTGTCATAAGCAAAAGTTGAGTGGATTCCACAAAACCATAAAATAATTGCATGTCTTTCCCCTTTTCTACCTCTTTACAATGTTCTGGGTGTTTTGTTTTGAATATTAATTGTGATGAACCTAATCACCAATTTCCCTTGAAGGCAGACTCTTTTTCTGCAAGAGCTAAACTGCAGAACCATAAAAGTCATGTTTACTTTGATTTTACTTCATACCTCCTAAACTTTTAAATAAATTCATGTATAAAATTTTAGTTATAAACATTGAAAAATTGGAAAAGGTGCTTGAAGTACCTATCACCTCGAATCATTTTCTCTTATAATTTTGAAAATGGTGTAAAAAGAAATGTTCTAGGTAATATGGCTCACAGCCATCATCTACCCTTTATCATTCATGTACAGCATGATCAATAAATGTATTTGAGATATTAAAATAAACCAAGTCATCAATATTGTAGTGCAATGATGTATGTATTTGAGATGTTAAAAAACCTAAGTCATCAATATTGTACTGCAAAGACATATCTACATATTCAGATGGGTGCAATTATTACTATATCATCTATACCTGAGTTGTTTAATTTTTGTCTCTTTGAAGACTCATCCTAAAGTTTTTTTTTTTTGTTTGGGTTACTCCTTTTCAGTCCTTTCAATGCAGTCTAAATGGTAATCAGCATTCAATGCTATTCTACAATTTTATTAACAATAACAAAAAATACAATGATCCATTTTAAGACTTGATATTCAATCTCTGTAGGAATTAATTTTAATTTAACTCACACTTATTCTTTCTTCCTTGTCATCAATTCGAACTTTGTCTTTTTTCCAGTAGATGGTGGGTTCTGGATGTCCCCTGGGAGGTTGGCACTCCAGGATTGCGGGCTCTCCAGCTGCCACTACAACATCTGTGGGATTTTGCCGGAAGTCATCTCGTAACACTGAAGAAAAATAATTCAATGTTTTTGAAAGAAAATTCAATGACAGCAACATTAGCTTTCTCTTGCAAAAAGTAACTTCAAATCTTACTTCATTTTAATAAACGTTGAATATTTACTGAGAACATAGCCATGTCCATTTTAAAATATTCTAGAGTCAACCTAAATGTTCAACAGGGAAATGGCTGACTATGTAATCATGTACCTTTGCTATAAATCTAATTTAAAAAATAAGAAAAGCCTAAGGAAAATAAGAAAAGAAATACTTGTGATCTAGTTTTGAGATTAAATATTCAAGGTACAAAATTTTTTTATGCAGTATGATCCTATTTTCTATAAAGAAAAAACATATATACACATGTATACAAATGCATTACAATAAACACCTAAATTATCAAGTTAGACTTAAAAGCCCGAAACAGGTCATGTGCACATGGTCTGTGTGCACGTATGTATGTCAGTCTGGGAGGGGAAGTGGAGTGAGGACTTTTTGAGAATGCCTTTTCTCATGACATGAATATGGACAAGATCCACACTGTTTTCATTACACTTCAGAAGATAGACTCATTGTTCACCCTGCAACGCACTAGCACCCACATACACAGGGCTACATTTTCATTCTCTCTGCTTCTCCACCTGCCAAGCGACATCTGGGCAGCGTGACATTCAGAGCAGAGATATCCCTTATAGCAGTTTGGCCAGTCTGAATTTCCCCTCCTTTCATTAGGAGAACAGCAGGTTGGACCTCCATTGTAACCTCCGAAAATCTGGCATGCCTGGCTCTCCAAATGTCACCTATCTATCTGTGTGTGCATTTCTTCTGCTGGCAGGATGAAAAGCCTGGAGAAATGACTTGGCCCTATCAGATTGCAGGATGCTGGGTTTCTTTAGCAAATAAGGGCCATGTCTATTTTAGGATAAACATTCAAAAAAGTAGTTCAGACCAGGAATATAGCATATACCTCAACAGCCTTTGCTTTGTCTAGCTGCCTTGACTTTCCTATTATTTTATATGCCAACAATGACAACATTGTTTCCTAAGTATATCTAAAGGCAACACACACACACACACAAAACAAACATATGCACATACAGTGCATTATATCTATGCAAATATATATATATATTGGTTAAGCTATTTGAAATCAAAATTAGGTAGATTCTGCTAGTCTGTTATGTAAATCATCTGTTACAAACGTGGATTAGGTCAAACCAACTGCCTTTGGTGTGCTATAATGAGACCCACTTCAGCACTCTGCTCCTTTTTGGGCAAAGTCTCTAGGTTAATTGTCATTCTACAAATAAATAAAAATTCCCTGGCCTGAAAATAGCTCCAGAGAGACAACTGAGTGACTTTTAGGGCTTTTCTTCTCTTTTCTCTTGCGACACATCCTTTAACACGGTTTTCCATCTTAATGAAGTCATGGCCCTTTTAGAGATTAGAGAAACTTGTCTCCTTATTGAAGGAACAGTAAGAAAGAATTCAGCACAAATTGCTCACTCTCAGCTTATAAGCTGATTAATTTACTGCCTTTGCTGCTAAGGAAATGTGTTCCATTTTAGCATGGTGAACTGCACATTTTTGGTTCTCTTGTCTCACTGGCAAGAGAGGTGTGATTTATATGCATAGGATTTGCTTCTGAATGGGCTGAGAGAAGAGTGCATTTAATGTGACATTCAGGCAGGGGGATGGGAAGGGGTTAACACCGTGGTTTCCTTTTGCAGGTAAATCCTCCTGGGAAAGCAAGCTGGTGACTCATTTATATTCTAAATACAGAACAGCTGCCTATTTATGCAATGTTAAGACATGCAAAAATATGGTAACAGAGTGGTGAGCACCCCTACAATATCCAGTACTGGCAACAAATGGTGTTTTGGCAGGCCCTCAATCTGTTCCAAAATGACACATCTGGCCAGTTGAAGGACCTTCTCTAGAACTGGTCCCCTAACAAATGACACGCCAAAAAGCCTCTGCTCAGATGGTACTTAAGCCCATTGCAAATCATTCAGAAACACAGTGTTACATCAATTTGTAACAAGCCAAATTAAGAAAGGAAAAAAAAAAGGTCCTTTGACATGGAGGACAAAAAGGAGAAAAATATCATAACAAACTAAGGACTGCTACTCTTAAACAATGTAACATGTGTTTATGGCGTTCACAAAAAGAAAATGACTCCAATTTGCAAATGAAGCCAAGAAATCTAACATCAACTGTAATTTTAGGCTTTCAGGCTATTCACCCAGAGAGTAGGGTGAGATAATAGTGTAATTGGTACTGTACCCTCTTCAACTTGTAAAATGCTCTTTGGGGTTTTTGGAGCATCCAGTTAATTCATTTTTTGCTTAATGATACCATTTCTTTTACCTTAAATCTTTGGGGTAATAAAATGTGTTTCTTCTCTGTCTCAATAAAACATTCAAGAGAAACACATCCTTTACACCAGGTCCTAGCACAGAATGTAGAAAACTTACTCTTAGGGAAAAGTGAAGTCATTTTTACTCTTCTCAAACCGTACCAAAGGTTAAGTATGTTCTGATATTTGCTTACATGTTTCCGAGGTTTTGATATCCATTCATTAATATTGACAAAATAAAATAATATTTATTATTTCCAATTTTTATGCTAGTTATTCATTTCTGTCTTGGATTTTGCCCTACACTTTATTGCAGGTGATAAAGAAAAGAAAGTGTTCTTTGCAGTAAAGAATTCATGCATGTGAGGTGAAAGGAAGTAAAATGGTCTTGTAAATGTAGGAAAGCAAAGCAAATCCAAATTAACTCTATATTTTTTTCTCTTTAAGCCCCTATTGTAGAAAGAATTGAGGGCTACATTTTTGATGTGGCTTGACAAATAAGCCAAAGCAAGGGCACACAGCAATATGTGTAATAACTAAAGCTCCAAACAGTTCTTTATGTAGAGTGAAACAAAATAAAGTAAATAAACCTGATTAACTGAGAAAAAAATCTGGTTACCATGACAAAAGCTTAGTGGATAGTGATAAATTATGCTTTAAAGAAAAAAAAAAAGATAC
Organism: Panthera onca; assembly: GCF_046562875.1. Lineage (NCBI taxonomy): Eukaryota > Metazoa > Chordata > Mammalia > Carnivora > Felidae > Panthera > Panthera onca. The sequence continues at coordinate 30,836,696 of NC_138347.1, read as the reverse complement.
AAACAGGTACAGTTTTGATACTTTGTGGAGCTAAATTTAGATACAAAGGTTCAAATCCCCGGGACTGTTGGGGGGGTTCTAATTGGCTAGAACCCAAATATTCATTTCTGTATATGAGCTGAAAACCATAAATGAGAGTACACCCAGCTACTCATAATCTGGGTTAGATTTGCATTCTTTTTACATTGACATGCACTGTGACTTAGGAAGTTATTCTGGAAGATCAGAAAGTTTTGAATTACTGTGTGTTTGATAAAATATAGTTCTTAGTCATGACATAAAGATTTGCAACAAATTAATTCAATTCTCCAGGAACATAATAAACACAACAAGGGACTTGGCACTGTCCTATAAAATGGTGAAGAAATACGAAACAAGCATGACATGATAATGCCTGTGGTGGGCTTTTTCTTTAATATCCCTCCCTCCTGGCATTTATTTTCATGTGTAATCCCCTTGCCTGTTCTGTGGGCTGGACCTAGTGACTTGCCTTTAATGAATAGGTTATTGTAAACTTATGGAATGTCATCTCCAATACTGGGTTATAAGTGATGATAACTTTCATCTTTCTTTCTCTCTAGCTCTTTTCTCTGTCACTACCTTTCTTCCTTCATCGAATTCCTTGATCATGTAAGATACCTTTTTGCTCAAAGAAGAGGTCCATTTGACAACAATCTAAAGGCAGCTTCTAGGCAACAGCAAGCAAGGAACTGAGGCTTTCAGTCCAACAAGCTTCCTCAATCGAGCTTTCACATGATAACACAGCCCTAACCAACACCTCACTGCAGCTTTGTGAGAGATCCTTAGAGCAGACAACTAAGATAACTCATATCTGGGTTCCTGATCCACAGATGGAGAATAAATGTATGTTATTTTAAGTCACTGAGTCTTGTAGTTTGTTGCACAAAAATAGGCAACTAATATAATGGCCTGAAAGAATTTTAGATCTAGTTGTGCCTTTACGCTTATATCTTTGGCTCCTGTTTCCTCATACCACCTTCTTTTACTCACCAGGTCCTCTCCCTTCTGTCCTAAATCAACAGCTGTCAAGAATTTTAAAGACATATATTTTATATCTTTATATGTTTTATAAAGTATTTTATATTTTGTATATTTTTTTTACATTTTTATTTTATATTTTGTCAACATAGACAAAGCAAATCATGACTCAGGCATTTCCATCTTAGTTTATTAAGATAAACTAGCAATGACAATGAGATGAGGCTACATAATTAAGAGACCAAAAGATGTATTTCTGAATTACAATGTATGCATGCTTCTAAGTAGTTATTAGAAATACAGAGCCTAGAGAAATTACTGATGAAAGTGTTCATACACACCATTGGATAAAAAACATCACCCGCAACAAACTAAATTGATCATGAGAAAGGTAATCTAAAAAGAAATTATAATTAAAAGCATTGTTAGCAGCAGTAGAAACTGATAGCAGCTCAGAGCAATACTGATAACAAGGTTTCTTTGCCAGCAGGGTTTCTCTCTGTATGTGCCCAGAAACTGTCACAGCTGTGTGGCTCAAGACTTCTCGGTAGAAAACATACAGAGGAACGTCTAATTATCAATGTACATTAGCATATGGTGGTCTGTTGGGTTGAAAAACTCCCCCAGATAGCCCTTTGTTTCCTTACTTTTTCCTGTTCCTCCCTTCAAACGTATACCGTTCCTTCAGGGTCAGCCTCTGACTTAGTCATCTGAAAAGTTTTTCCTTCTATTCTCACACTGGACTAGGTAAGCCTCCAATAGGCTCCCATCTTGCAGGGCATCAGAAGAGCTCATCGAGTGTTCTTGATAGGTTGAATCGATGAACTCCTCTTCAAGAGGTGTGTCGTAGTCTTTTCCTTATCACATTAAACAAACCAAAATACTTTAACTTGATTTTAAAATGTTGTTTAGGAAGAACAGTTTAAGCTGGGTGGATTTAAGAGACAGAATACTTGAATTGCCTACCGATAAGCCCAGAAATATCTAAAATAAAATCCAGTCAGTTCAAGGTCAGAAATCAATCCATCAAAGACACAACAGATTTATGCCAACCAGTAAAACTGTTAGAACAAATTATACTATCGGTATTATAATGGACTAGAAAAAAATATGCTAGCCATTCCTACAGCTGGTGTATATTGTTTCCCTATTTCTACCACTACCACTACCAGCCCCACCACTGCCTATATCATCACAGGGAATGGGCAGGTGTAATGCCAACCAGACTGAAGCTTAGGTCTTCTACCTCTGAGGAAAGAACACTATCTCCTGCTGTACTAAATGGCTGCTGTTGACAGCCAGGCTGTGACCCCAGGGGGAGCTCCAGTCTGAGGATGAAACGGAGGCCACGCACTTGAACACATCTGGGTTCTTGAGGACCTATCTGGATAAATAAATCCTGAAGACTGGGCTAAATCTGGGCTTTCTAGTTACATGATCTAAACAACCTTTCTTTCATATTTAGACCAGTTTAAATTGAGCTGCCCCCTTTCAACTGAAAGGACCCCACTGACAAGCTCTAGTAATTCTGTATTTTTCTGAAGTTTCAATGACTCAAAGACCAAATACACTGAAAGAGGAATCATCATTCACAACAAACTGTTTTATTCTACTTGGTATGATCAAACAAAATATAGTCAGAACAGACAGGCTCACCACCAGCTAAATAGATGATAAAATCTGATATCTAGGGGACAAGTCATAAGTGGTTTCTTCTGCACAGAAGGGGAATGAGAAAGAAAGGACTCAGTGGGGAGACGTCCTGCTACTGCTGTGCAAGCTGACACTCTGGCACTTTGGCACCCCTGCAGCATGCTGACAATTCCAAGCTGAGACGCTCTCACCCTCCCACCCCCACCCCCGTCTCTACTAAGACTCCCTGTGCAAGCACATTCAGTCGGCAAACGATCCTGATAAACCAGTGATATGAATTGGAGCATGCTGAATAAACAAGGATGCCCTGTGACTTGTTCATTTTCAAGTTCTAGCATTTTGTGAAGCCTGGTAATTCTGCAGGGAATAAAACACACACACACACAATTCACAAGAGGAATGGCCAGCCCCAGATTTCTTAGCTAAGCCTTTCTTCTTGAATCCCTTTTTTTTTTTTAGCTCTGTTCTGTCCTCACCAGCAATATAATTTGAAGTCCTGCTAAGAGTGCCAAGTCTTCCTTAATGTTTTCCATTAATGTTTAAAACTTGCTGAAGGATTCTTAGAAATTGCATGGAAACATCTTGCTCTTTGTAATTTGTATCCGTAACCTCTGTAATGCATATGTTCTCCTTGGGGACCAAGTGTTGAGATCATTCATAAACTCTTGGATCACATGTGGCACTGCAAACTGGTGACATCTGACCACAGCAGACTCAAGGCCTGCCTCTGGCAATCATTTCCTTTGGTTTGAGTTAAGGAGCCGGCAGTTGGCATACCTTCAACACTTGGAAGTCCTATTTTTGGCAAAGCCTAGCATCTGATATTTGACAGGGATCTGCAAACTCTATCCATTAGCTTAGGAGGAAGTTGTGGATTGAAGCTAATTAATGTTTAATCAACTCCCCTTTTTTTCTTCCTTAAAGTGCCATCGTGCACAAAACTGTTCATGTGGGAATGATGCCTCCAGAATCACAGAGAGCTCAAAGGGATGAGAGCATCTTGGAGACGTGCCCAAATATAGTATGTGAGGAGGAGGATGGTGTCTAGAACAGCAGGTATCAGTCTAAACACATTCAAGGCAATGCCTTCCTATATTCAGAAGAAAAACCTCCCCTGGATACCCTCAAAATATTCTGCTCTGATACCCAAACAACTTCCTTCTAGCACCTGCTCCATTTAGGGGTAATTCCAATCTTGGTTACGGAGATGCCTACAACTCTGGGTAATGAAAAAAATAGCACATTGAATTTAAAATTCAGAACTACAGAGGCTAGCATTTTTTTTAAGTATTATGTAATGTTTTTCAGAATGGTAACAAGGGGAAATACCAGATTATGTGAAGCTTACAATACTGCGTCCCATTTTCTCTAGATCTAGGTTTGAGTATAAACAAACAAACAAACATACAAATAATCACAACATCTTTATAGGATTTATATTTACAGGCTGATTACAAATAGCCATCTGTCTGCTTCTAGCTTTTCAATCTGTTTCATTTCCCATGAGCCTCAAGTCTTCAGCCAAAGCAGTTAGGCTCTTAGGTACCAGGAAGGCTTGTTACAACTGCTTTGTACGTCGCTCTTTTTGCCCATTACCTCCCAATACTTCCTCTCTTTTCTCTTCCTGTTCATTTAATCCTCACTATTAGACCAAATAAAATAAAAGCTTGAGAGCACTGAATATCATATATGCAGATGTGTAAAAAAAAGGAATTCAATACATTTATTTAAGGACACATTTAAATTTAAAATAAACATGAGTATACGTTTAAATTCTAACTTCCGGATTCATTACTGCTGTACAGCTACATCTGTCAATTTGAATAAAGGAATAAAGAGTGCTATCAAGTAAATATTAATGTGCTGCTCCATTGTGGATCCCCATAGATTACCACCCTCCTCCTGCCTTGTTAGTCCTTATCTGAAGGCATTAGTTTTTACAGCATTCCAACACTGCATAGTTCACAGAGGTACACAATCTCGACAGCATCTTCCTGTCATTCCACCCTGTCCCGGTATCAACGGGTTATTACTCCAATATTTCTCTCCCATGGTGTATTCTGATGTGCATGATCAACATGAATTACAATGCCAAGTAACTGCCAGATGTCATGAGTTATAAACTCAATAGTGTAAGGATTATTACACATTAGGGCACCCTACAGTGCAAGGGTGTCCTGGAATTTATGTGTTATTTATTACCTATTGGCAGGGTCTCAAAGTAATCTCACCCCTGCTGATGAAATGAGGGTTGGAAGGAGAAGAAGGTCAAGGTCAACCTTCCTTGTCGAGAATGCCAGTTACTTCTAAACTACTGTTGCTTTATCTTTTTTCCCCTCTACCTGAAACTCAGTGAAATCTCTGAATAAAAGAAATATATATTATAATGTGTTTTTGGACCTTCAACTTAATTATGCTGATTTCACAATTTTCATCATGTTTCCTATTTTAACAACACATTTCACAACCATAACCAGTAGAGGTCCGATTTGGAAGGTAACCATTACGCCATTATAATCCGTAAATCTGAAAATGACCACTTTGAAATCACATTGTTTATTTTCCTGTTTTACACAGGAACATAGATCAACTACATGAGATTTATTTACATTTTTAATGCAACAATGAAAGCATTTTTTAAAAAAAATTGTGTCACACATGCCTGTGGACTCTTCAGTCTTTCCCATCCAATATTAAGATTTGCACATGTCCATACCACAAAATATGGCCATTATTCTAAGCTGTAATGAATTTTGCTGAAATGGAAGTAATGTGACATCCTATATTCTTCTAGAAATGTTGTATTTGATTACAACATGACACAAAGTTTGAAATCTTTCCTAATCCAGAATACAGTATATTTATTTTCAAATTGGCTGATTAAAACTAGCTCCATCATTTCCCTATTCTATCCCAAAGACCCAGTAAGCTTCTTTTCTTTTGCCACCAAGTGAATTCTGAATGCTGCAGTTAACATTCAGTAATCTCATTACCTATCTAACATAAATCTTCAAAAGCATCACCATGTTTTGACAGCTGAGCAGGAGAAGAAGCAAGGAGCATACATACCCAGGCACTTTTTATGAATGCAAATGTGCTAAAGACCACATTTAAATGATTTCAGAAAACTCATATAACACCATTGACAGCAACTGGAAACAATGTGCTTGACAATTTTTGTTTACCTATGAGAAGCACAATTTCACTTATTCCTGATGCTAAGTCCACAACCCACCTCCACTCCACCCACTGTCATATACTCTATGAAAACAAGCTGACACCAAGAAAACCCAAACAAACAAACAAACAAACAAACAAACAAAAAACCAAATATCATTTTAGGGTAAGGAATACTGACTTCTCACGATGAAAATTTATTGTAGGTGTATTTTCCTGAAAAGTGTTTAAATATTTATTTCAACATTCATGTATACTTTAATCAAAACTTCATATCTTATATGAAACTAGGAAGATGTCATCTTAAGCATGGAAGTTTTTAAAAAAATCCCTCTCTTCCTCTGACATATCCTAGAGTCATCCTTGGCCGTCCACAGAGTACATGGTCAGCCATAAGGGAATAAATCCAATTGTTTTCTGAGTCTCTGGCTATATTTTTATTCTCTAGGCTCCACTGTTATTGTGAGGACAAGGTAAGTAATACTTTTCATTCCTAAATTAAGACGAAGAGTAAATAGAGCCACTTCCTGCTTGGAGAGGTGCCAACTCCCTACATAGAGATAACTGCCTCATTGCATCTGATTGTTTTAGCTTCTGTACCTGAAAGGATACCAAAACTTGATAAGAGTTATCAGAATCCATCAAACCTTCATTATTTTGTCCTAATCAAGGCCATTTGTGATACTACTAAAATTAACAAAGTATTATAATCCTAAATTTTGGCCATTTTTAATCACAAAATATCAACTGCTTCACCCCACTCATCCCCAAAACTGTCTATAAATGGTCAAATTAGAGACATTTTCTTGATGTTTTCAACAAGCAGTCAAATTATAACTCTTCTGAATGTAGGGCAACATGTCTAAAATGTGAGCAACAAAAGGAAAATCTGAAGTTGTCAAATGGGATAAATTTCAAAATAAATTAGTAGCTCCCAAATAATCAGATGTTACATATATTTATCCAATGATGTCTGAAACACATGTTTAATACTACTCCTGGCATGTTTCTCCCCACATTTACTTAAAAGAAATAGCTTTGCTTCAGTAAGTTTCCATGAAAAATGGCTTCAATATATCATGAGGATGTTGTCAGTTGACAAAAGTACCAGGTATGGAATTTGGACTAAAATAATCTGTCACTTTCCTACTAATATCCCAAGTAACCACCAAAAATGTTGTTCATTTCTTGTGAAATCTAAAATCTTCAACTTTACCTATAAGTTGGATCACCATATATAACTCCATACTAAGCACTTTGGAAAACAAAAGGAAGCATTCTTCAGAATGATGCCAGGGCAGTTCCAGCAAATCCAGGTAGGACACTCACCTGCCCCCGTCTTTAAGTCTATGTAGCTTACCATCTAAAACTCTACTATCTCGTCCTTGCCACTCAATCATAATACTCAACCCACACTGGCCTTTCCTGGAACACAATGAGCTCCTTTCCATTAATGGGCCTTCATGCTTTTGGTTTTCTCTTCCTGAAATGCATCTTACTTCCTCTCTACCATTTGCTCAGGAGCTTTCATGGGAACTGGAACTTGCATTTAATTTATGTTTATGAAAATACTACTATTTTTTAAGGAAGCAATATGGCATTGTGGGTAAAATAATGGATTTAGTCAAAGGATTGGGTTTGACTTTCAGCTCTGCCACTTTATTAACCAGATGGTCTTATACAATCTGAGCTTCTTCATCTATAAAATGGAGATAATAAAGCTTTTGTCTTTGGATTGTTACAAAGAATTAAAAAAGTGGGGCGCCTGGGTGGCTCAATCAGTTAAGTGTCTGATTTTGGCTCAGGTCATGATCTCATGGTCCCTAAGTTCTTGCCCTATGTCAGGCTCTGTGCTGACAGTGTGGAGCCTAGAGCCTGCTTCAGATTCTGTGTCTCCCTCTCTCTTTGCCCCTCCCCTTGCTCATTCTGTCTCTCTCTCTCTCTCTCTCTCTCTCAAAAGTAAAAAAAGAAAAAAACATTAAAAAATTAAAAAAGAATTAAAAAGCAATCTTTCTAAATCACAATGTGACATAAAGGAAGTACTTCATAAATGAGAATTACGCTTGCTGTTGGGAAATAGAAATGCTAGTAAATAAAAAGGGCTTTACAATTCTATTTGTGTATCTAATTTTACATGAGTTCAATGGCTGTTGATTTTTAATTCTTCTGTAAAGAAGTTAATAATATTCAAGAACAATGTGTATAAAATATTTCCTACTTTAATGTCTTGATAGACTGTCAAACTCTATGCAATTGTTAGTAGATAATGATAATTATTGGAGTGAGTACTATAGGAGTTGAGATTTATATATAATAGTATAATTCTAAGTCAAACATATTTAGATATTACTTATGTTATGTTATAAAGTATTAACAGGACAATAAAATATCATTGATTCCTCCCAATCAAAAGGTTAAAGTTTGGCCAGTTTTACCCAGTTTATTTAAAAAAAAAACAAAATTTAACGTTTATTTATTTTTGGGAAAGAGAGAGAGAGAGAGCGTGCCAGCAGGGGAGGAACAGAGAGAGAGGGAGACACAGAATCTGAAGTAGGCTCCAGACTGTCAGCACAGAACTCCTCTCAAGGGTTGAACCCAAGAACCAAAAGGTTATGACCTGAGCTGAAGTCAGCTACCTAACTGACTGAGCCACCCAGGTGCCTCTTGCTCAGTTCATTTCTAAAAGGTGATTTTAACATAACATTTAATTTTGCTTTAGTGGATACAGGATAAATTAGAGATTCTTCACTTTCCAATCACTTCTAGTTGTAACTACATCTTTTTGATAACAGAAGAGTTTTTCAAATCATTCACTTCTTTTAATTTTTTTTTTTTTATTTTTAAGTAATCTCTACACCCGATGTGGGGCTCAAACTCACATCCCCAAGATCAAGAATCACATGCTCGGGGGCGCCTGGGTGGCGCAGTCGGTTAAGCGTCCGACTTCAGCCAGGTCACGATCTCGCGGTCCGTGAGTTCGAGCCCCGCGTCGGGCTCTGGGCTGATGGCTCGGAGCCTGGAGCCTGTTTCCGATTCTGTGTCTCCCTCTCTCTCTGCCCCTTCCCCGTTCATGCTCTGTCTCTCTCTGTCCCAAAAATAAATAAATAAAAAAAAAAAAAAAAAAAAAAAAAAAAAAGAATCACATGCTCCACTGACTGAGCCAGCCAGGTGCTCTTCACTTCTTCATTTACTAAATGGGTACCGCATATTTTGTTGTTACAATGTGCTATGTAACACATTTAGAAGTATGAGACACTTCAAGCCTAGATCTTGACTTCAGAGCACTAAAGAGATTTAGGAGGGTTACCATAGAGAACTCAAAACTACAATCTGAAAGAAAAGGAAAAAAAAAAAAAGCATCCAATAACAGAGAACTACATTGAGAGGTGCATCAAAAATGCTTTAAAGTCCAATGGAGAGGGGCGCCTGGGTGGCTCAGTCGGTTAAGCACCCAACTTCGGCTCAGGTCATGATCTCGCGGTCCGTGAGTTTGAGCCCCGCATCAGGCTCTGTGCTGACAGCTCAGAGCCTGGAGCCTGCTTCAGATTGTGTGTCTCCCTCTCTCTCTGACCCTCCCCCGTTCATGCTGTCTCTCCCTGTCTCAAAAATAAAATAAACGTTAAAAAAAAATTTAAAAAAAAAGTCCAATGGAGAGAAATATAAAATAAACGTTAAAAAAAAATTAAAAAAAAAAAAAAAGTCCAATGGAGAGAAATATGGCGTTCAACAAAGAAGGCATTTTAGAGGAGCCAACTTCAGAGTTGGGTTTGGAATATACAGCATATGCTTTAATTACTTACAAAAAGAAAAGAATCACGCTGGAATGTGCTTGCATGGGCATAAAACAATCTCTGGAAGAAAACCTAAGAAACCAATAATAACAAACATCTTGTGGAGAAAAAACTGGGAAGGAAAAGACAGAAAGGGAAGGCTTCACTATATCCACCTTATATTTTTTGATTTTACAACCTTGTGAATGCAGTAATTTATTAATATTTATATTGAACAATGTATGAATAAAAATAAAATCGACTCTGAGTGTTTTACAAGTGTACGCTCTACCCCAATGGATTCAACAGAGTTGTAGACAGGGTATGGAAACCTGGGTTTTCCCTAGTCACTCAGTGACACAGATAGCAGGTTTACAGAAGAATGGCGATTTGAAATATACATGTCAACAGAATATCTGTAGGTTGATGAGAAGTGTGAGATCAAAATATATAACTTGATTAATTAGCTTTTTTCTAAAATAGAATAAAAATTCAGAAAACTTGAATATTGAGACGGCCTCTCTTCATGGACGGTCAACTGGAGCCTTACTATGAGCTTTGTACAAGAGATACGGAGGTAAGATGACACCTTTTTTTTAAAGTTTTTATTTAAATCCTAGTTAATATATATGGTAAAATTGGTTTCAGGTGTAGAATTCAGTGATTCATCACTTACACGTTTAACACAGTGCTCATAACAACAAGTGCCCTCCTTAATACCCATCACCCCTTTAGCCCATCCATCCACCTCTCTCCAGCAACTCTCATCTCGTTCTCTGTATTTAAGAGTCTCTTATGTTTGCTTCCCTCAGATGACAACCTTTTGATGCACACCTAGGCCTCGTAGTGCCTGAAGAGAGGATTGGATAAAAGGCAAGGAGGATATGGAGGAAGGAGTAAGTAATGGTGACTATGTTTTAGTTGAGAGAGTCTTGAAACCATCACCTATTAACTGTCTTCACAGAATGCATCAAAACCAAAATATCATTTATTTAAAAAAAATTTTTTACCGGTTAACTTTTTTGAGAGAGAGAGAACGTGAGCAGGGGAGGGGCAAAGAGAGAGGGAGACACAGAATCTGAAGCAAGGTCCAGGCTCTGAGCTGTCAGCACAGAGCTCAACACGGGGCTCGAATTCACCAAACCGTGAGATCATGACCTGAGCTGAAGTCGGACACTTACCTGAGTGAGCCACCCAGGTACCCCCAAAATATCATTTATTTACAAAAAGTTCTTCATCTCTCCGAAATGGTAAGTTGTGAATCTATAAACCCGTTTTAAATATGTGAATCAAGACAATTATAAATGATTCATTCTTTAAAAATAAAATCTTGTCTCCAATTGAAGGTAGCTCTTCATGGAGTTTTCTTTATTGCAAATGTCAAAAAAAATTCATTTAACTTAATAAAAATTTTGATTTGTTATCTTTGATATGTCTATGCCTTATATATTTCATGTGATTTGCATATATAAAAACATCATTAGCTTTTTATTTTAAAAGTGAGGAACCAGGATACATGTATGTACAGATTAAGTATAATGATATTCAATCTTTTAATATAATTTTTCTTGTAGGCTGATAGTTAGTGGTATATCATAAAATGCATTATATTATATCTTAATATAATTAACTATTGAGGAAACTTTCTCTATCCAGTAAATTCAACTTTGTCTAATCCTCGGGTTTATAATGTCAGCTCATTAAAATGTTAGTTAAAACTCATTAAAACGCACACTCAGAGGTAACAGCTTCATTACTGTAATATGAGGTAAAGAAAAAGAGAATACTTTATTATCATTCAATTGTTTTCAGAATTGAATATATTTGCATAATAAAAAGGTTCATTGTATATTTTCAATAGTCTTCAAATATTAAGCAGCCCAATAACTTAAAAATGCATTTTCTAAAAATGATTTTGTTACTGCAGAATTCTTCTTGTTCTTTTTCATTTAGAAAAAGTTGGCATATTAGAGATAGGAAATGATTTGAAATAATAATAAAATATGTTACCATAGTCTATTTCTCTTTCAATGTTTATAATGTTTAGATGAATAGGATTTCCATATGATAGTGGATGGCTTAATCAAATGTTGCAATTAATTGCCTTCACTAGATATGTCAGTAATTTGTAAGAATGAAAAGTCAGGTAGAAATTACATTGGAAATTAGCTACATCTCCAATGCAGATGTAATTATTTCATGTTTCTCTCCCATAGTAGCTTAGCCATAGTAAATACTTGATAATAGTGTTGAAAGTTAAGATGTGGAAAATTCATATGAGTGATTTTTTTTGTATTTTTCCCTAAATCTGACATGATAAAGCCATTACCATTAAAGAACTGCCTAAGATAGATCTAATTTTATTATATATTTCCTATCTTGTATCCTAAGATACTCTCCTAATTTTCCTCCCACTAGCCAACATTCTTGCATGTACTTTGCGAGAAACTTCCTGTTCTTAAAGCATAGTCACTACTACTCAAAAATGGAGTGCCCTCAGAAACACATTTTTCCAAGTTACCCTCTGCCAATCCTGCCTCCATGGTGATGACTCTAAAGTGAATGCCTCTAGCCTTGAGCCCTTTGGAGCTCCAGACTTGCTTGCTTGACATTGCCACTTGAGTGCCTAAAAGTATCTCTAATTTAATGTGACCAAAATTGAATTCTTGACTTTTGTCACACAAATCTTCATTTCCCCAGTCTTCAGTGTCTTTGTATATGGTGCTGTCATATACAAGCTGCTCAAGGAGTTACTAGTTTTCCTCCATTTTTGTCCATCGTGGACATACACACATACACACACATACAATCTTGGCCATCAGTAAGGCCCAATGATTGAAACTTCCCCAGAATTGATTTTCTTTACCTCCACTGCTGTCATTGGTTTGAGTCACTATTATCTCACCAGGAACAGTGAAGGTGACTCTTAACAATATTACTTTAGTCTTACCCCTCTTATAATCAACTCTCCACCCAGCAGAGTAATCTTATTAAAATTATAAGATAGATCTTATCATCCTAAAAATTTTCCAAAGGACTCGTCACATTTACGAAAAGAAAAATCAAATCCTTACTCTGACCTACAAAGCATCTTAAGATCTGGCTCTCATCTACTACTATTCATGCTTCTTACTCCATTCTCCCCCAGCCAGTCTGGCTCTTTTCTTCTAGCAAGGCAAATGACTTCTTTAGGTCCTATTCATACACTATTGCTGTGAAATTTTCTTTTCCTAAGATTTCCTTTTAGCTCTCCTCTTTTTGTCCATCAAATCTCACTTTATATGTCAATTCTTTGGGTTCCCCTCTTAGGACTACCCAATCTAAAGAAGGAACAAGATCGCACATATCACATCTTTCTGGTATTTTTCCCCTTGTATATCACATATCACTATGTGAAATTATTATAATTTGTTTATTTGTTCCTTATCTATCTGCCTTCAGTAGAATGTAAGCTAACTCCATGAAAGCAGAGACTAAGTTCATTTTGTTTTTTGTTGTATCCCCAGGGTCTAGAATGTTATTCTTGGCACAAAGTAAATGCAGAGTAAATATTTATTGAATGAATAGATGAGTCAAGGATTTCAATTCTTGTCATCAGCTAAACTGGATTGAGTTGATTATTACATATACATCATTAGAAAGTTACTTAAAGTGACTTAATGATTTTACTGAATAAATGTATGGAGAGTTGTTTGTTCTTTATTTTAGTAAGTAATACAGTATGCTATGAGAGACATTATTGGGGACTCTCTTCCTTGAAATGCTAGTACTGTCTTATTTTCAAAGTTAAAAACTAACTCACAAATTTCAAATTATTCAGTCAGAAGAAAGAATCTCATGTCACTGCTTACCACATTTATAACAATTTCAAGTTCATGTTCTGAATGTTTATTTTAAAATATTTCAGTTTTCTGGTAGAGTGGGGTAAATCAAAGCCTAATAATTGACGTGATGTCCTGCCTAGAAGGTAAGTGGAAGCCTCATGATAACCCAGTATGGTAGGTAGGTTTATGAATGAAAAGACAGCTGTTTTCAAGATGCCAACTTCATCCAGTTAATAAGCTAGGATATGAAAATAAATCTTCTGTTTTTATTCTAGAGCCTACACTTAAAGATTATGGTGGTGGAAACTTAGGCATAACAGACATATTTTATAATTGCTGAACCTAATGATTAAATATACTAAAAATAATTTAACTTGGTAACTAAGATCTTCATTATAATCAGTTATTGTATCATGCTGTGAGATGGTGATTTCAAACATTAGGCTAAATCTATGTTTAACTCAAAATTCATACTGAAACTTGCTTCTTTGAATAAATCTCTAATATGAACTTGATTTTACACAATTGCTTTTTAAAAAAAAAAAAACAAAAAACAAAAAAAAAACCCTGAAGAACAAAAGCCAATGGTGAGTGAATTGCTAAGTATCATACTGCTGTGTTTCTAATGGTAGGAAGTTTTTTTAATGGTACGCTCAAGACCTCAGAATTATAGTCTTCCTTTTCCTTCCTTCCATCCTTCCTTCCTTCCTTCCTTCCTTCCTTCCTTCCTTCCTTCCTTTTTTGTGTTTTTGTTTTTGTTAATATGTAAGTCAATCTCTACTCAGGCTCAATCCTTTCTTCTCATTTTTAACAGAATATTAGGACAAATATGCAGCCATCTTAGAGATAGTTCCCTTCTCAGAGTGATATAATCATTATGAGGTTATAATTTTTCCAGTTAAAAGTATAGCTAGAATCTTGCTTTAACTATTCCTTACCCTCTGCAAGTTAGGCCCTGGTATCTCACAGGTTTTGGTGAAGGAAATCATTCCGTTTGAGTCCTGACATCATTACTTATTTGCTATGGGATTTAGGACAAGTTATTTACCCTTTATAAGCTTCTGCTTCAACATATGTAAAATGGGAATAATAGTAACTCACCCAGGATGGCAATGAGAATTAAGTGAAATAAGTTTTGGCATTTAGCATATACCCGGCAAAGAGGAAGTTATATATATACTCCCTTATAAGGTACGTATATCCCCACAGTGATAATTACCTTGATTAGGTTAATGGATTTATAAAGAAATTGTAGGTGACACACAATAAAGTGGAAATTTCTCTATTATCACACAAATTTAATAATGTAATATTTAATGAGTAATGTTGAATAATATGTTGCATAAGCAAAATAATATTCATTGGTCTAAATAATCAGTTTAAATATTTATGCTAATTTTTAGATGAAAAGGGACACTTTAATTTTGCTTTATATTAACTGAGAAAAACATAATCATTTTCTTTTTGCATAGTCTTAGTAAAAAAACACATAGAAAATGTGGGTCAAGACTTTTAGCAAAGAAGGGATCACAACATGTACAAAGTAGGTGCAAAAAATGACTCTGTAATGTCAAGCAACTTTTATATCTAATTCTTAGGGAACAATCATTTAGTCTTACTTTAAATGTTTGTATTTCAACACAAAAACATAGCTTCTTAATGCAGACTTTCACTATGCTCAAATTTATAAGACATTTTCTCTCTTCATATTTTTAATTGGTGAACACATGTGTTTTCATTATTTACTAGATTGGGTACCAGATCCTCAATATTATATTAACTATTGCTGATTAAAGATTAAAATTGATCATTTATTTCAAGATCACAAAAAGAAAAAAAAAGTTGAAATAGAGGAAAAAACAAACCAAGTGCTTTAGTTCCTAGAGAACCAAAAATCACCTGTTCCTGAGAGTTCCATCTTCCACTCTCCAAATCCCTTCTAGTAAAAGAAAAGCAGTCCAGTACACCCCCTGACATCTTTAATTGACTTCCTAGAGAGCGTTATCAAGAGCTAGTCAAGCGGGGCTAATAGTGCCTGCAGATTGCTCACACATGGCAAAGCTGGGTGAGCTGGACTTTGAAAGGGCTAGAGGAAGAGTATAATCTCTACTCCATGCGGGGGCAAGAACTAAGGGTTATCTGAAAAGCAACAAATAATCCTTCAGCACTCTTGAGACAGAGGAAAGACGTGTAATAGGAGCCAGGAAATTTGGTGCCTAAATGCAGACTCCGTGGAGATGCCTCCTATCCCCATATTTAGATTGTGCCCCTGAGTTGTTTTAGATGATGGGACCTGAATGTCAGCAAAAGACACTGGCCTCACTGAGTCTTCCTTTTGACAATTAACGTTGTGTCTTCTGAGAGCATATTCTACCTGGAAGAGCCGTGCTATGTTGAAATGAGGCAAAAACGATCTGGCAGAATCAAACAAACCCAGTCATCTCAGTTAAGTTTAAAAGATCATCCCCATAGGGAGGTCAGCACATATGGTGCCTAAGATCTCTGCTTGGAATGCTGCCTAGGCACATCGGGATAAAAAGAAGTCTGTTTGTTTTCTTTTCATGTTAGTTTTGCCACTGAATTTCTCGCTTCTGTACTCAGTATTTAATTGGAACAGAATGAAAGTCTTGTATTCATATCTCAGCACGTTGTATCTTTTAGCTTTTATTAAAACATCATATTTTTATGTGAATGTTTGCCCATCAGTTCCAAGACTGTCCACTACTTCCTCTCTACCAAGCTAAGATTCTTTCCTTTGAAGCAGAGCCAACCCTTGATATATCTTCCACCGCCAACAAAACATAAACAATTATGCTTCATGTCTAAAGACAGCAACTTCTGTTCACTCTTAGGTTTAGATATTCAATGACTCTTTTCGTTTGCTTGCTGTGTCAAACTATGAAAAAGTTCACATACAAGTGACAACTACGAAATAGCTTTTAACATTATTGTTCTTTTCTAGCTGATATCCAGTTGAATTCTATTTATTTGTAGTTCTATATGGAATGTGCTACGATATTATGCCATATTTTTACAGCAGGCTACTGAACAGTGTGCTCAGAATTCAAGGGGATATAGAGAAACTGATAGTATTTTCTGAATAATTCCTCTATCACTTTATTACAAGAAGACATGAACAGCCTTGATAATGTCTTTTTTATAAGAGGAAAGAAAATAAAGATTTACATCTATTTTGCAGATTCGTTCCACAAAGACACTTTATAGACAAAGTTCCTTAATTATCATTCACTTCCAAAGAACTTACTATACAGTGAAATGTGAATATTGTTTTGCAAATGAGATCATATATATGATGATGGTATTTGATACTTATTAATGAATGATTTAAAAAGGCATATTGGCTATTGTCAACCACAATTTTTTAAAGAAAAAGAAGAAATATCTTTATTCTTCCTAACATTCAGATACACCTGTTTTGTCTTATTTAACCATGTTCACAATGTCAGCTACTATAGGACTTTTTTTTTTAGTGTCATACTTTTTGAATGTTTCTGTACATTTTCCCCTAGTTAGTGTAACTTAAAAAAAGATTTTTCATTAATGATTGGAATTGCTCACACATTTTTTTCTTCAAGTTTTATTTGACGATTCTATATTATCTTCTCAAAGGTGTGAAAAAAAGTTTTTTACATTGATCAAATAACATACAAGCTTTGATAATTATAATGGCAATTCTATTCATTTTAAACTCAGTTAAATTGGTAGCTTTGGAGTCAGCATTATAGCTTCATTCTTCTATATTATCGCATGATAATTTTACCTTTTGAAGTTACAAGCCATAGAATGAAACAAACAAAAACAAACAAACAAACAAACAAAAAACTACTTTAATCGGCAACAGTAAATTACTCAAGCAATTTCTCTTGCCATATCCTAGCATTAAGCCACACACTTGTGGAAAGGCAGACTAAATTACAGGTGCAGCATGGGTGTAGGAATGAGTGCATTACAAGGCAAAGCTATGGCGCCCAACAAACTTAATTAGCAGCATGGCAACTTCCTTTGCACATGGATGGCTATACACAAATAATAACTAACATAAGTAATCAGAAAGGAAGAAAACAAAAAGAATAGACAATGAGATAAAATTAGCTATAATGAAAAATAATAATTCTAGAAATTTTTAAGGGTCCATGATGGCCTCTTATGAACTTAGAAGAATGTCCAAGAAATATTTAACAGACAACCTTTCAACAATATGTGAAATATTATAAGGCAGATATGCTACGGATTAAGAATAAATGTCTGAACACATGATGCCAGTACAGAAATAAAGTGATATCATAGCATAAATTATAGCTGTGTAGAAGATTAATATAAATATTTCCATCTTTCTGCCTCAAGATATATTAGTATAAGTAATGACTAAATGAAAAAGTTCCTCAATATAAAACCTGGTATGCAATCAGGAGAGTTTTGATTGCAAAGGAGTCTGGGGTTCAGCATAAGTGCATGACCGATGTGATGATAGTGGAAATGTACAGCAATTGAAGAGGCAGGCTAGAGACTGCTACATTTAGCAAGGCAGCGTAACAGAAAATGCAAAAACAGAGAAATTAAATTCAATGCTCATCTCTTTTTTTTTTTTCCAAACGCAACCATGTTTATATGATAAACAACAGAGTAGCAATTAAAATAAACATCAATGACCAGAACAAATTAAAAAAAAAAAAAAAAAGGAATGCACTAGCAGATATTTGTGCTATAAATGGATAAACAATTCAACAGAATGGTATACAAGAAAGGCTCAGTTTAAGAAGATTTTGAGGGAGATGCCAATCTCAAATAAGGCTACACACAAGTTCTATTGTTTAAATTCCAATGAGGGTATCTGGTTAATCCAGCTCTAATCATTGAGAATAAGGAGTGAGAACAAATGTGCTGATTTAACAGGGAGAACAACAGAAAGGGCATGCATTTGGAAACACTTGAAACACATCAGATATCTTGCAATCTCCTAGTGATTCATCCTCACTTTTCTTCCTAGAAGCTCACATTATAAAAAGGTCAACTTGTTATTTGCCTTTGATTTGGGTAGTTAATTAATGTAAATTAATCAAATGATTGTTTAATTACAACTTCATGCCATGCACCTGGAAAATAACAGTTAATAAATATAGTTTCTGTCCTCAATGATCTAAGCATCTAATGGAAACCATGGTTAAAAAACAGGAAATGTTAAATAATTTTCAGAAATAATCAAAAATATTAACTTAATTTTATATACTTTATTATTATATCTATTTGGCAATGGGAAAAATCTCAAATTATTAAAGCTCAATTAATATCTTCAAATTGGTGGATTAGATTATTTCCAATTCTTTTTAGCCCTTACATCATTCTATACCATAAAGAAAACAGTAATGGAAACAAGCAAGTGTAGTCAATGAATGTGAAATTGTAAGTTCCAGTTAATGGATATGATTAGAAATTTAGAGTAAAGTAAGAAAAAAAGAAACCAGCCTTTAAAACTGTAATTTATAAGAATCAACCATTCAGATGAATGTTCAGGAGAAACCACTGTTTATTAAACTCTTCCCTTCCAAAGTCTAATATAGCGATTAGGAAGTTGCTCAGTAGATGTTTACTGAGTTAAAAAGATGATGTGGAAGATCATTTATGGAAAAGATATATTTTAATTTTCTTTTATAAGTATTTTTCCTAATTTTTGGAGTAGTTTAATAGATGAGGTAGTACATTTAATTTTGGACAAGTGAGAAAATAGAGTAATGGTGAGTGTAAGACATTCAAGTGGTAATATTCAGTAGGTTTGGATATGCAGATGTATTGTAGCTAGGCTGGAGAAATGTTAGCACCCATGAAGTAACTGATAATATGAGACAAAAGGCATTGCTGAAGGAAATGGTAAAGTTCTTAAGAGAATTCTAATACTAACTTTACAGAGCAAGTTGAAGAAATGGAAACTGTAAAGTTTGCTGAAATTTGATTCACATTGAAATGTATGTGTGCTCTTGATATTCAAACATATTCCTGCAAATCGAATGAACTTTTCCATAGATTTCAATTATTAAGTCATACTTTTATAGAAAAACACATTTTGGGGTTAGGACACACAATAATCACATTTATCATATTAATCATTTTAAAACTGATTTTGCCAGCTACAAGCTGGGTCTTGTTATAATAATAGCTAATACGCTTATTGAGTAGTTGCTGTATACTGGTTTCTGTCCTAAACACCTTGCAGGCATTATCTGTGTTAATCTTAAAAATATTCCAGAGGTGGATATTGTTAAATTGCAATCCTACTAATGAGAATCTCTAGCCATACAAATATATACCTGGTAACTATTTTTCCTAGTGTTCCCATTGACAGTAAAGTGTAACTCAAAGATTGGAATCTGCATCTGTTTTATCCAAATCCATGCTCTTTTTATTCACTACATAAGTTTGAAACATAAACACATTGAATTAACCTGAATTTAACTGTACATACTCAGAAGGAGACAGAGACTGTATTTCTACAACTCTGTCAGTTCCAAACACTATTGGATTTAGAAATCTGTTCTCCTCTCACATTCTCCTATTCCACATGTAATGTAAGCACCTCATTATTCTGAATGTGATTAGAGAGTATGATACTTTATGGATGATTTGAGGGATTTTCAAGGATGAATTTTACATTATTTTGCCTGTGAACTAATTTTTAAAATTATTTCCTACTTAAAATGTAATTCAGCAAGATGTTTATGGTTTTTCTAGAGGAGAAAATGGAAGGTAGGGAGAAAAATGAAAGGAAAAAAGAGAGAAAGGGAGAAAGCCAGGAAAGAAGGGGGGATAGGAATGAAGAGGAAATCAGATAGACTTTACCCATCTTGACCGATAATGGTGGAATACTCAAATTTCAAAGAGAGATCTTGTAATTATCTTCTCATTTATTCATTTAATATGTATTAAATAAAAACCAACTTTGGGCATGCACTGTGTTAGCATCAGGGGATGCAAAGCTGAGCCAACACACACATGAACCTTGTAGGCTTTCACTGAAATAAATATGCCCTCCCATCAGGAGGACATTAAGCCAAGATTGTGTGATCTAGATAGTAAAAAATATGGGAGTTCAAAGAAAAGCACTGTGAGATCATAGAATTTAGGAGAAAGGTAGGAATGGGAGAAGATCGTTTTTTGTTTTAAGTTTGTTGGATTCTTTTGGAATGTCAGTTGAAAATTTTGTTTTTTATAGACAGGAATGATTTTTAAAACTTCAAAATTCAAAGGTTTTAAATGGAGAGAATTAGAAATTATAAATGTCGTTTAGTGAAACTTGAAAGGAATTTCAAGCTATTGAAGCAAATTTTGATGTAAGGGGGAATTAAAAATGGATAGAAATCTACTTACATATCATCTGTTATGATTTCCTTTGAGAATCAGACTGTTCTCAAATCCATTTGGATTTTTGAAAAATTATATATATATATTTGAAATTAAAAAAATATAGCTATTGAAACTGATGAATATAATAAAATACGAAAGGCAACTATGGGGGTTGAGGCATAGTTTTAACTGCAGAATTCCAAATATTATTGCATTCAACAATTAATAAGTTTGAGTATACTTTGAATTTTAATTTATAAGGGTCAAAAATTAACTCTCTTATTACTCATATTGAATGCCAACTATTATCTCAAAAATTTATTCTAAATATGCAAAATGTAAATAAGGTATTTTTCCTCCCACTACCTTTACTTTTACCTTTCTTTGGCTTATGAATATGGCAAGGAAATCTCTAGTCTTTCTAAAAGAGAAAGGCTTTAGACTTGTTCCACTTACTCCACCGTCTCAGATATTAAAAGAATCCAAAATCACCAGGATAAGTAGCTACAAATAATATTTAATTTTTTATATTAACTCCCTGGATAAAATAAATAAAAATAAAAAATTTATTACATATACTAGTTCTACTCATCGTCATTATCACATCATTCTTGGGATATTATTATCCAGCAGGTAACCATATGAGTATATAACCTCCAAAACTCACACCAGCTTTCAGAAGATTATCTCCAGTTCAAAGATGCATGCTTCTGAGTTTTAGAAATTGACTTTCCAAATGTCATAGAGCTTAGAGTTGGAAACCCAGGGCTCTTTGTCTCTAAAACATATACTCCTTTTACTTCCCTTACTAGAAAAGGGCTTTTACCAGTTTAAGTTGCATGATTAATATTCCATGTTAACAATAAGGAGTGAAGCACCTCATTCAACAGCGAAGTGTTAGATGTTGACTTGAACACTTTAACAACTGCATTCTCAATTCAAAAAAAAAAAAAAAAAAAAAAAAAAAAAGCTGACTCCACAATGCAATTATTCTAAAATATGCCCAGAGAAAAGTGTCTAGATATTATCTAAAGATTAGCAACCAGGTATTTCTCATATGGAAAAACAAAAGCTTCTGGCACACATATTACTAATTTACGACAATTTGTTTTTCTGTTTACAGGAGACCTGTAGTTTTTCTTTTACTAGAACCAAACTAATAGATGCTGAACCAGAAAATAAATTTATTAAATGGTGGAATTCATTATTTCTATTTTTGTGTCAGTTAAAAATAAAAAGCCCATTGTGCTTACCAAGGAGGTCTGTGCTTTACTCTTAGCAGAGCTGGAACGGCTCACTTGATAATAAAATACTAGCCAATCCCCTATGGTCTTTTTCGAGGTCTGACTTTGCTCACTTGAGAGACACCATTTTTTTCACTTGAATAATTTTGTATAAATAAACTCAGATTTTGCTAGCTAAGCACGTGGAAGTCATATAAAGCACACCTAATCACACAGTTTAAGCATTCAAAATGTAGCATATCACAAAAACTGCAGTGCTGTTTCTGTCAAAACCTGTCACCTGATGCATAAAATTGTTGGTTTTATGAGTCATTTTTCAGTGAACTCTAATGGAAACATGGTTGATGGGAGATTTTAATGAAAGATGCAGATTTCTTTTCCTTTCTTTGAATGAAACTCAACCAAAACTGTCCTCTCTGTGATTAAAATTAACACATTGTGTGGATAGAAAAATACCTTTTCTAACATACTTCAAAGACTATAGATTTTACAGGATATATATTTTCCCTTAACTTCTCTAGAATTATATTTGCCAATCTAATTGCATATCCAATAACCTAAAAATTCATTTGCTTCAATGTGGGTTTTTTTTAACTCAAAGATGAAACTTAAAGATACATACCTTTTTTTTTCTCATCACTATTTGTTTTTATAATCTTAATAAGCATTTGTTGCTATCATTAAACCTGATTATTTCATGCTATGAACTTCAAGCTCAAGCTTTCTTTTCTAAAATTTAACCAATATTGAGTTATAGAATACAACATTTGCCAAATGTTAATTCCAAAGATCAATCTAATTATTCTTTTTATGATTATTTTACATCTTCATGTTAAATCAACTGACACATTCAACTGAATATACAGTACTTTTAGGAATGTTTACACCTTTCATTTGATGACCAGTAAAACCACAAAACTTACTTAAAGAGCTAAGATACTTATAAACAATTCATAGATATCTTTAAACATCTATAGATAATTTTATACTTCAAATAAAACAATATAATCATATTAAATGAAATGGATTATAGATGGATTTTATCCAAATTTCCTCAGATAATTTCTTT
This sequence comes from Panthera onca, assembly GCF_046562875.1. Lineage (NCBI taxonomy): Eukaryota > Metazoa > Chordata > Mammalia > Carnivora > Felidae > Panthera > Panthera onca. The sequence goes on along the minus strand of NC_138347.1, from coordinate 30,813,604 downwards.
TCACATAGATATGCATATAAATATTTTTATCCTGGCTCATATAAATGTCTTTATGAAGAAAACATTAACTGTTGGTCTCAAGCCCAGAACTCAGTGAGAGGTTGGAGGTGACTCGCATGCTCAGTCAGTGGCAAAGTTTTGTTGCCCAGTTTCCTAGTGAAATCGCCATTCTCTTGAATCAAAGATTTCTACTTGTTTTATTTCATTTGATTGGATAATTTTTCTTTGCTATCTACCATGTTCCAGCCAGCATAAGGCACAGAAACATCATTAATACCTGCCCTTTCCTAACAGGCATACACATTAGTTAACTCTTGATGTTTTACCCCCTCAAAACTTAGTAGCTTAAAAAAAGCCAACTTAATGACTTACAGCAACTATTTCATTGGCTCTCACTTGTGTGGCTGAATGATTAAGGTGAGACTTTGCTGAGTGATTCTTCTGCTCTTGCTTGGGGCTACTCATCCATCTATCGTCATCTGGGGCATCTACTTGGAACTGAATGGTTGAAGATGGCCTGATCCACATTTCTAAGTAGTTGGTGCTGGCAGGGGTTACTGGTATGGCTGTAGGCTGAATGGTTGGACCACTCTCCCCACTTGCTCTCTTAACCCCAAAGGGTCTAGGTCAAGCTACTTCACATGGTGGCATCAATGTTCCAAGCAGGCCAATGTGGAATCAGCAAGACCCCCATGAGGTGTATGCTCAGGTTATCAATTCTTGGCATTCTATTGGCCCAAGAAGTCACAAGGCTAGCCTGGTTTCAAGCAGTAGAAAATTGGACTCCTTCATCTTGATAGAAGTGACAAAAATATACTGTAAAGAGTATAATTACAGGGGTGGAAGGAATTATTGTACCCATCTTTGCAAACACTCTATCATAGCTCTATTTTATTTTTTTAAGTTTATTATTATTAATGTTGTTTTAGGAATCTTTACACCCAATATGGGGCTTGAATTCACTATCCTGAGATCAAGACTTGCATTCTCTTCCAACTCAGCCAGCCAGGTGCCTCTCTACCAAAGCTTTAAAAATTAATGTGACACTTTATAATGTTTATGTACAATACGCAAGAGTTTATACTCAACGAAATATTTCTCAGGCACTAGGGATTTAAATTGCTCAACAAACTGAGGGTTGATGGGGAGTGGGAGGGAGGGGAGGGTGGGTGATGGGTATTGAGGAGTGCACCTTTTGGGATGAGCACTGGGTGTTGTATGGAAATCAATTTGACAATAAATTTCATATATTGAAAAAAAAATAAAGTGTAGTTTTATTTAAAAAAAATAAATTGCTCAATTTCATAGGCACTTTTTTCTACCTCTTACAGTCTTTCAAAGAAATAACTAAAAAATTAAAAACAAAACAAAACATAAAGGTCTAGTAAACGTAGGTTCTCTTTTTCTTTGTTGTGTTATGCACTAGAAATTCTCAATTAGTGAGCTTTAATTTTGGAACCAGCAGGTGAGACCTCAATTTTACTTGTAATTTATCAGGCAAATGTTCATTAGTTCAAAGGTACACCATTCATGATGTGCCTGCAGGAACTGTATGGATATCATATATGAATTCCATCCCAATCAAGGTGTGATGCCAATTTTTTTTCCCAAAATTTACATGGCCCATCTTGTGACCCACTCGTCTCTCCAGAGATGTCCCATGAACATACTGAATGGGTTTACATGGCAAAAATGGACTGTTATTTTAAACTTTAGTGCATAAAAATCTTAATGTTTAACAGTGTGTTTTTATCTTATGTTCTCAGACTTTAACAGATGTTAACAATCCAGCAATACTAAAGAACCTCATCATTATTAATGGATGGAAAGAAAAGCACAAGTGTTGAATATTCCAACACATGGCAATCAGAATCCATGTCTCTCATTAGGACAAGTTTCATCAAAATATTAATGGTGCCTTCTTCCTGTATATACAAAAACAGATATTCACGGACTGTCTAGCAATACTGCTAAGTAACTTATTAGTCTTGGCTGTTGTTACGGAACATTTCTGGGCATAGTAGCAATTTAAATCTCAATATATGTGAGACAAACTTCCCTCAAATAGCAATGGGTTATAGGCAGGGTTTCCTTTATCAAAGTCTGATCTCACTTTTCTTTGAGAAAAGTTCTGACTCTCCAGGAAATTAAATGGCATCTGATTGGCTTGCTTACACTTTCTCATTTCCCCAAACCATTTTGTTTCATTTACTGCATTCTGTCACAATGAAAGTGATTTGGGGATTTAAAATGGATTCATCCTGCTCAAACAGATGTCAAAGATGAGGTACATTGGTTTTAACAACTATTTAGGGGCCATGAGAGGAACAGCTTTTCCCATGTAAAAGCCTATCGTGAGCATCCAAAGGATTGTTGTCTGTTTTTCTCCATAGGTATATTTCACTAAATTTTGTCAAATTTACTGGGCAAATTTTTGTGCAGAGAACTGACAAGCATCTTTAATTTAAAACACTTTGTTAATGTATTGTTGAGATTATAGGACATGGAAATTAGTTTTGTTTTACCAGAAACTACATTTAGCATTTGAACAGTGTGCAAAATACACAATGTCTATTTTAACATCCATAAAGTGATTTTAAAAGAAAATCAAAAGTTATACCCTCATATCCAGCTTCAAAGGATGTGACAGCCCAATGAACAGATTTGGACATATGCTTATTCTTTGCTGTATTTTTTTGTAGTAGCAGCACTGGTGTGTGATGAGAAATTAATATTTGCCTGGTGATTAAATCAGGCATGGCTTGAGTTGGTGACATAGTAGTTCTAATACTGTTTAGAATTGTTTTTTTTTTTTTTTCAAATCATGTACTATGTATTATAAAATATTACCATATGAGGCGGAGGAGAAAGAGAATATTAACTGCCTATGTCACCATTTTCTTTGTGTTTGTGTGCATGTGTGTGTGTGGCTTTGATGTCTACAATTGTGTCTTAGTAAGTGATTCTTTGACAATTAGATGGCGCTGAAAAGTATTTAATGACCTGAAGCATGATGCTATTAACATCAGCTTGAGAGACAGAAAAAATCAATACAAATTTTGCTCACAATTAGTAAATAATTCAATGATTTCTTGCTGGTTCTCTAGAGAGGAGAGTTGTGGCATCCTTGAATTCAAGGGAAGTTAATCAGGATTAATTTCTACAGAAAAGCTTGTCTCACAAACATGATGAATAAAGGCCTAAGTCTAGATGTGTCAATGCCTCAGGGTAACTGGAGCTACAGACCCAAGTACTACATGTCATCCGCGGTGATTATCTCACCTTTGCAGCACGTTAGATATTTCAAGTACTCCTATGGTATATATTTCGAGGAACACCTAGCCTCCTGGGGCACCTGGGTGCCCCAGTGGGTTGAGCGTCCGACTTCAGCTCAGGTCAGGATCTCATAGTTCGTGAGTTCCAGCCCCGCATCGGGCTTTGTGCTGACAGCTCAGAGCCTGGAGCCTGTTTCAGATTCTGTGTCCACCCCCCCACCCCCGCCCCTCCCGCACTCACACGCTGTCTCTTTCTGTCTCTCAATATTTTAAAATTTGTGAAAACACGCTTTTACATTGTTGAAAAGCAACTGTTACCTTTCATTCCAGGAAAGTGAATGAAACAAAAGCACAACTTTATATGCCTTTCTTTTTTTCTAAGAAACTACCCTGGGAATTCTAGCTTACGCAGTTACCAAGTTAAGCTATGTCTGTATTTAAACTCTGCATTTACCTTATGGAGAGACTTTATGGAAACACTTAGCAAATCCCTAACCTCGTTTCACAGGATGATCTACTGTTGCAAAAGTCTTCTTTTCTTTTCATTTTATGAGATTTGGTCAAGTCACTTTCAGATATCATTTTTATATGGATACTTCAGGGCGAGATTATAAGAAGCATATGTAATTATTGAGGAGGGGTACCTTTTGCAGGCAGTTAACATGCTCATATTACCCCAAATAAGTTTTTGTCTGTTTAACTTATATCTGACCAACTATGACCATTATTGAATGTTATATTTGTTCACCTGGTTGCTAGCTGAAATATTCTTAATTTTTTAAGATCTTTTTACTTACATTAAAAAAGGACTGCAAATTTTTTAAATGTTTCTCTCTACTCTTAGCCCAGAGTAGCTAATGATGCTATAGGCCAGGTTCCCATCTTTCTGCTTTCATGTCAGTCATCCCCCTTAGACACTGAATTATTTGAGTCCTTGAAAAGGCTGCATCTAGGGGAAAGGCAAAATATGTCAGTGATACAGCAGGAGATGTCACCAAACTGGTATGGCACATCAATCACTTACTGATTTCTATTTGCCAAAAAAAAGGGCAATATGCCATTTAAAGAATGAGAACGGTTCCAAACCAGCTCCGGTTTTGGAACTGAAAAGCACCACACTGCAGACATGTGGCCCATCCTGATTCAGTCATCACGATTAGAAAGGGTGCCTCCGGACACTGCAAACGTTGGTGACAATTCTGCTGACAACTCCTAACTCGAGATACTACTAGCTAACCAGATACGAAGCCCACGCCCTTCCTCTACACATTACATAATGTAAATAAAGGTCTTTCCTGAGTCCCAAAGCGCTTGATGAACAGATGTGCTCTTTTCAGTAATTGCCACCTTTTTCCCCATACACGATTTTACGTCCGATTCACTCAGAGACTTCACTGTACAGGCAGCATTTGTTCTTTTTTACTTTTTTAATGTTTACTTATTTATTTTTGAAAGACAGAGCACAAGCCAGGGAGGGGCAGAGAGAGAGGGGAAAACACAGAATCTGAAGCAGGCTCCAGGCTCTGGGCTTTCAGCACAGAGCCCGATGTGGGTCTCTAACTCAAAAACTGTGAGATCATGACCTGAGCTGAAATCAAGAATTGGACTCTTAACAGAGTGAACCACCCAGGCCCCAGCATTCATTCTTCACGGAGAATTCAATACTGCTAAATCAAGAATTCCCATGAACAGTCTAACCTCTTTACTCCTCTTTAAAATTTCTCTCAGGGTATCAAAATATTATTTTCAATTACCTAAACATAGCAAAGTATAATTTTCTATCAAAGGGCAGACTAAAAACATCAACAGGTAGAAACTAGTATCAGAGGACATTCAACAGAGTTATTGAGGATATTTATGTGGTGATATGAGTTAATGTATATAGAATGTCCATTAAAATATGAAAGTTTTATATATACATATTCACCTAATCAGAATAAGTACATAATTACATACTCAAATCTACCAAGCACCATAAAAAACTTATATTCTCTTAACCTTATCCTCTGTATTAATTAGGTTAGCCTTTCTAGTAAAATATATAAACCTAAACTAATTTATGCAAATATATGTGTAGGAAGGAGAAAGATGAATATTAAAATTCTACTCAGCAGTATTCTTGAATTTTCTTTATGTAAAGTTTAGAGGAGAATATTGAATAAATAGAAGAGAAAATTTAAAATCAAAGCTGAAGGCATGGACAATAATAAATGACAAATGCAGAAATAATCAGAAGAAAAATAAAAGAAGTGAGAACACTTAGAGACATTACCTGCCTAATTTATAAAAGCATGCAGCTTGGGGTGGTATATACAGATGATTTTAGAAGGCTGTAAAGTTGGTAACAGTGACATAGGAATCAAAAAAGAAATAAGATTTGGTATGAGACGAGGCTCTTTAGTAGCTAAACTAATGCCATTTCTTTTATTCCTTTTTTCATCCAAAATGGATGGCCATCTTAAAGTTATGTTTGCCTACTGGGTAACTTGCCTATGACTTGCTTGGGAAAAGAGAGAGTTCTCCAAATAAGGTCAGAGGATCTAAATTCTTTTTATTAATATGAAAAGTGATTAAGATGTTAAATTCCAAATTGCTGATCTTAGTGTCTGATAAGAAGAACATAGAAATGTTTTGGAGGAAAAATCAAGTTAATTTTGTATTTTTTCTCAAATTGTTCTAGTATTACAAAAAATTCAATGTCGGTGGAAGTGTCCTGCCTCTAAAACAGGAAATCCTGCTCTATTATTCTGAGAGGGTGCTTCATGGTTTTGACAATAGCTCACTTGTTACAATATTGAGTAGCACTGCATTGCACTGAGTCAACAAGTATAAGACAGAGTATTTTATGCACCAGGAGATGCAAGTGATGTTGCCCCATTCATCCAAGGTCTTAGATGAAGAAGTCTTGGAAATCTACAGTTTCAAAGGAGAAAAAACAAATCCATATGAAGCTGAATTTATTTTTCTTCTTAGTCTATTTCCCATTCTGGAAAAAAATAATAAAAATCAACCTTTCCTAAATATCTGACCATATTGTTTTGAAGATTATTAAACATAATGTGTGAGAAATGACTCTCTAAACTTCTCAGAGCTACACAAATATTATTTTTAAAATATTTTTTAATGTTTATTTATTTTTGAGAGATAGAGAGTGAGCAGGAGAGAAGCAGAGAGAGAGGGAGACAGATTCCAAAGCAGGCTCCAGACCCTGAGCTGTCAGCACAGATCCCGACGCGGGGCTCGAATTCACAAACCATGAGATCAGGATCCAAGCCAAAGTCAGATGCTTAACCGACTGAGCTACCTAGGCACCCCTACACAAATATTATTACAAGCAACAATATGAGTTTTAATTTTACATTTATTTTTCTTCTGATTGTATCTGACCAAACTCCAGTAGTCCATAGAGGTGTCAAGGGATCAACAATGTTAGACTTGAATTTCATCTTATAGTTGGTTTTTTACTATCTTTAAATATAATAGAAAATAATACATGATAAGATATATTTTATATCTACCAAAGGTGCTGCCAATTTAATTCACTTGAACTTGAATCTAATTGACATTCAGAGCTTGAATTCAAAAGCTTTCTTGAGTACTGAATGCAAAATTAAAGTGCTTATTATTACTAGTATTTACACAGCATTGTAAAGTTTGCAAAATCATTTCAGGCATTTTATATAGGATGCTCACATACATTAAATTACCACTGATTTTGGATCTGAAGGTTGAGACTTATCATTAGATTTTATGATATTTTTATTGACAGCTTATTCACTTGTCAAAAAATAAAAATGAAACTTATTCACTTGTAAAATGGTGCAAATGAGAATGCTACACACATAAACTCTGGTAGGGCTAGTTGATGCTTAGGGAAATCTGCTATGTGGGGTAGGGTACATCACAGTGTTATTTGACCAATACCAAAAGATATAACATTAGTCATAACAACATGAAATAGACTATAGTACTACAGACTCTTAATATTCATCAGTTTTAGATGCTTATCATCAGACATTTATCATGATAGATCTTTAAATACTTTTTAATTACACAGATTGTCTCTTACATAACAGAATGGTCTTGTGCAATGGCTATACTCTATTTTTGAGCTGTAAATAGCATGCAAAAATTCATGCCTGTAAATTTCATATTACTCTTACGTTTTAACTAATATTTAGAAATTAATTCTTAAAGGTTTCGTGCTTAAACCTAAGGAAAACAAGCAAGTTAATATTAAAATATTTTAAATTTTAACTTGCTTTTCTTGCTTTATAAACAAAATGTCAATAAATCCCAGCAAAAGTGATCATTCTGAATTTGTCTTTGAATTGCCAAGAATAATAGCTTAAGGTAGCATTCTTCCAGTATCTTTAAGCTTATTCACCAAAATTGATTTTTGAAGTTTAGAAACTAGCAGTTTATTGTCTACAAGAGGCAAAAAAAGTCACTCTGAGAACCTTGACCAAAGACATTTATCTTATAAATTTTACTCTGGGTTATCATTTTTTTCTTTTTTTTTTTCTTTTTTTTTTTTTTTAGTTTGATCCCAAAGGTCTTACTCAAACAGACGTCCTTTGGAATACTGATTTCTTTCACAGTGCAATTCAATGTATGAAGGAATTCTTTCCTTGTTAAAATGTAGACATGGAGATCCATATTTGTTATATCTTATTTTTAACTTTCCCCAAATGCTTTCTAAGTACTGTTTTATAACAACGTTAAGTAAGATGTGTTGCTATTTTTTTTAATGTTTATTTATTTGAGAAAGAGGGAAAGAGCATGAGCAGAGGAGGGGCAGAGAGAGGGGGGGAGACTGAGAATCCCAAGCAGGCCTCGCACTGCCAGCATAAGCCCACGTGGGGCTCAAACCCATGAACCTTGAGATCATTACTGAGCAGAAATCAGGAGTCGGATGTTTAACTGACTGAGTCACTCAGGCGCCCCAATATGTTGCTATTTTTCTTAAGTTTATTTTGAGAGAGAAAGACAGCACGTGTGCGGTGGGGAGGGGCAGAGAGAGGCGGAGAGAGAACCCCAAGCACACTCTTCCATGCCAGCATGGAGCCCTGCAAGGACTCGATCCCACGAAATGTGAGATCATTAACCTAAACTGAAACTAAGAGTTGGATGCTCAACCAGCTGAGCCCCAGATGCCCCTGTTGCAATTTTTAACATAACAATCGTTATCTTATTTTTACTATATATTATTTTCAGTAATATACATATGATGTACATAAATACACACATATATACACATTTCTGTCACTCTTTTGAAAACATTACATGCTGTGCCCACCAGACTTCAAAAGATGTTGCTTGGATTAAATTAAGAATACAATGCTCACACTGAAGAGAAATGGAGAAGAGCTTCCCCATGAAAAGAAACACACCACACAAAACAACCACAAAAAAACAACTGAACAATGAGGGTCACACGGGGCCAACTTGCAAAATGAAAAAGAAAATGTTCAGAAGGAGAGGATGGCATGTGGGACTATCGCCTACTCAATACTCTACATTTCTCATGTGCATGTTCCCCATTGGACGTTGACTTTCCAGATTCAGTATGAAATCTTTGTCAAAGAATTGCACCGATTTTGCTAAATCTAAAAAAACTTAGGGAAAGAAAAGGGAAAAAATGGGGAATGCAAGGAAAAAAAGAAGGTTGACTTAGGGCTTTTCCTGGATCTGGGTGCTCAATGCAAGAGATTCCCCTCCCATCCCTTTTCCCTACCCTCAAATATTTTTGGAGAGGTAGTTTCCAGAACTAGGTCAATTCACACCAGTGGAAATGGAAGAGGAACCTAGCAAAACTGATCAATATCAAAGACTGTACTTTAGACTGTGACTTTCCTTCTTTCCATGTAAGAATCAATAAATAATAAAAGTAGGTTTTCACATTAGTAATGTGACTTAGGGGAATTTTTTTTAAGGTTTATTTATTTTGACAGAGAGAGAGAGAGACAGAGAGAGAGAGAATGAGCCAGGGAGGGGCAGAGAGAGAGAGAGAGAGAGAGAGAGAGAGAGAGAGAATCCCAAGCAGATTCCTCGCCCTGAGCGCAATGAGGGGATCAATCTCATGATCACAATATCATGACCTGAGCAGAAATCAAGAGTCGGATGCTCAACCAAATGAACCACCCAAGCATGAAATTTAGGGAAATTTTAAGATATTTTTTTCTAAGGAGAGACCATAAGAAACTACCAAAGGTTAACTTTACTATAAATACATTCTTTGATTGTTCAAAGCACTTCTAATAGAATAAAAGATTTTTAAAAACCTTCAATTTATCATGTCATGACCCATATACATTGGCTGAGAGAGTGTATATTTACAACTACTAAAACCATATGCACAACTCATTACAAAGAAATAACTACTTATTAATATAAATGTAAAGTTAAATTTATTGAAAAATAGTAGGCATTGCTGTAATTTAACTTTTATTTGGATCAAAAGACTCGAGTTATCAATTAATTTTGTCATTCAGTACAAAGAAAGATGTAAAATGGCATACGAAAGTAATTACAAGGACAGAGTTCTGGATTCAGTAAGTACATGATAGCCATCTATATATTTTAAAAGAGGCTTTTTTTATTGACCAAATGATAAAATGTGTCATATGTAAAGACAAGGTAAAGAGCCTCAGAAGAAAGGATATGTTATCAGCAGTGATCATTTTATTAAACTGTATTTCTTTCATTGTTATAGTAAATATGTACTAGGCTAATATAAATTGAAACAACTTGTACATTTTAGCTACATTTATATTCTTTTTTTCTCAAATTGAACCTATATATAATAAATAACTTATGATTTTAAAACTATAGATTAAGTAAAAATTTAATTCCACGTGCATATTTTTCTGCCACATCATTCATTCAGCAAACACTCTTCTGCTGCCTGGTGGACCAATACCACACCAAAGTATTTCATGTGGTTAAAAGACATTTAGAATAGGGGTGCCTGGGTGGCTCAGTTGATTGAGCGTTCAACTTCGGCTCAGGTCATGATCTCACAGCTCATGAGTTTGAGTCCCTTGTCGAGCTTTGTGCTGATAGGAGCCTGGAGTCTGCTTCAGATTCTGTCTCCCTCTCTCTCTCTGCCCCTAATCCACTCGCATTCTGTCTCTGGCTCTCTCAAAAAATAAATAAACATTAAAAAAAAATTTAAAAGGCATTTAGAATACATCAAATCATTCTGTTATACTTTAGATATCTTATAATTTTGTTTGTCAATGATACTTCTATAAAGCTAAAGAAAAAGAGCCATTTGGAGAACAAGGTATTCTAAGCATGAGGGAGCCTATCTAGAAGAGATCTACAACATACTGGAATGTGAAATGTTCTGTTCAAAATGTTCCTTAATGCAAGGAACCCTCTTTCTAGTGTAAAGAAGACATTTTTTTCTGTGGCTCTTGTTCTATTCTACCCTGAACACCATAACGATTTATTTCCGCACATGCCAGAGCACAGAGGAAGAGAAAAATGCCGTCCATCTTTTCCAGAGTTAAATTGGATATCAAATTACTAATTCATATGATAAGAGGCCACAAAACTATACAGCTTGATAAAATATAGATTCAATGCAATGGAAAAATCATCAGATTCTTCCCTTTTATAAATGACATATTCCTCATATTTTAACATATGTCCTCGGTCATCATGTTCAAATCCCGAACGAAGTAGATAAAGCAGAGTGTTATTTCAATAAAGCTATGAGTTCAGAGTCTGGAAATTTTAAGATATTAATTACTTCTTAATGACTTACAAGATATCATTCATTTTTTTGCTATTAACTTAATGGCTAATTGATAATGGTAAATATAGGGTTCTATTCAATTTGATTAACATTGAGAAAATTAACTGCTAAAGCTGATGGTAATTGAAAAGACTTAAAAAATATATATAATATTCTTTGGTATTTTGCATTTTTTGTCCTCCCCAATTATAATGGTTATTATTTCCGCCGTTCCCTTGAACTACTGAGATTGCTTTTATTTTAAATGAACCTAATATATAGAATACTACCTACTTGATATCTCTACATGCAATACTACTTTGAGAAACTATTTCATTTTTTAATTAAAAAAATTTTTTTTAAATCTTTATTTATTTTTGAGAGAGAGACAGAGTGTGAGCAGGGGAGCAGCAGAGAGAGAGGGAGAAATAGAATCTGAAGCAGGCTCCAGGCCCTGAGATGTCAGCATAGAGCCCAGTGTGGGGCTCGAACTCACGAGCTGTGAGATCATGACCTGAGTCTCACGAGCCGAAATCAGACACTCAACCGACTGAGCCACCCAGGCTCCCCTTCAATTTTTCTTTATAAAACTAATTATGAGTTATTCAGTTTCCTAGGATAATTATTTACTAATGCAAACTCAAAAAAAAAAAAAAGATATGTCTTATTCTGTATGTACTTAAAAAACAGTTTAGCATAGGGGTCTGCAAATAACAGCCCTTAGGTCAAACTAGTCGTTTTGTCCATTTTCTTATGGCTAGTGAGATAAGAATGCTATTCATATTTTTAAGTGGTAATTTAAATCCTTAAGTATATACATGATATCCTTTATTTATATATTTATATATATTATAGACATATTTATTAATGCTAAAGTAATATATATATCATATATACATATACATGTATAATATAATATACATGATATAATATATATATCATATATATATATATCATATATATATATATATGATATATATATGTATGTATAATCTCAAAAACAACTACTAATAGCCTGGTGTTGACTGGAAACCTTACCAATAATATAAAAAGTCAACTAACACACATTTTGTATGTTATACAAATGTATACCTGTATATACACTGTATTCTTATAATAGTGTAAGCTGGAGAAAAGAAAGTGCTATTAGGAAAATCATAAGGAATGGAAAATGCAATTATAGTACTACATTGTATTTGTCGAAAATATCCAGGGGCGCCTGGGTGGCTCAGTCGGTTAAGTGGCCGACTTCAGCTCAGGTCATGATCTCGCGGTCCGTGAGTTCGAGCCCCACATCGGGCTCTGTGCTGACAGCTCAGAGCCTGGAGCCTGTTTCAGATTCTGTGTCTCCCCTCTCTCTCTGACCCTCCCCCGTTCATGCTCTGTCTCTCTCTGTCTCAAAAATAAATAAACATTAAAAAAAAAAAACCAAACAGGAATGACATCCTGCATCCTTTAAAAAAAAAAAATCCATATATAAGTGAACCCACACAGTTGAAACTCATGCTGTTCAAGGGTTGTGTGTGTGTGTGTGTGTGTGTGTTCCCTTTCCTTTGGTATACACGCCTTTTCATATACACTCTTTTCAGACTAAATACCCTTAAATACTCCAGCAAAGTACGGCTGCTCTTTCACAGATCATATATGTGTAGTCTCTCCATGCATACATTTTATACCAATTTAATATTTGAGAAAACTCAGTGTCAGGTCTGAAATGCTGGGAAATCAGTATAAGTGGGCAACAATTTGTAATTCCTCGTCTTGCTTGTCCATCTTGGTGGTACCATTGCTATTTGCGTAGCCACCTCACGGGCCAGCCCTGATTTGTACAGAAAGAGAGACGATGGAGGAGAGAGTATTTCCAGACCAGTAAAGGCTGCTGAGACTGAAGAGTTTGTATATGAAACTGAGTGTATACTGAAGAAGAATGGGTATTGTAAGACAGTGCAAATCTCTCAGACATCATATACAAGGTAACCTAAGTCTTAAGAATTATTTAAGTTGCTACAAAGCATAGATTTTCATTACCACATTAGTAGGTTTTATTTACTATCCTAGTTTTGCATACCATCTCTTTGGGCTTCCAACTGAAAGAAGTTCTGGTATCCAAATCCTAAGATAAGAATAGACTGGGGCACCTGAGTGGCTCAGTTAAGCGACCGACTTTGGCTCAGGTCATGATCTCACAGCTCGCGAATTCAAGCTCCGTGTTGGGCTCTGTGCTGACAACTCAAAGCCTGGAGCCTGCTTAGGATTCTGTGTTTCCCTCTCTCTCTGCCTCTCCCTCCCCTTGTGCTCTGTCCCTCTCTTTCTCCCAAAAATAAATAAATGTTTAAAAAAAAAAAGAATACACTGGTCAGAAAACACACTGTGTTCACAGAAGGCTGTCATATTTCACTTTGAACATTTTCAAGAGAGATTTTCTTTGATTTTCCAGAAGGAATTTTGAGTGAGCAGGTAATTACCAAATAAAAACTGAACCATTTTCTATGCCAGACTATGAAAACAGTGTCAAATCCCCTCACTTATCTGCAAGTTGTGATGGATGCTATAATTAATAAAGGAAGTTTTCTAGTTCCATTTCACTTAGAAAGCTTAGACATTCTCCAGTTCTATGCATATATATATATATATATATATACATATATACATATATATATACATATATACATATATACATATGTATATATGTATATATATATATATTTTTTTTTTAATGTAGACATATTTATTTTGAGAGAGAGAGAGAGTATGCATGCTTGTGTGAGTAGGAGGGGGTCAGATAGAGGGAGAGAGAGAATCCCAGGTAGGCCCCACACTCAGTGTGGAGCCCAACATGGGTTTTTTTCTCATACCATGAGATCATGACCTAAGCCAAATTCAAGAGTCTGATGCTTAACTGACTGAGTCACCCAGGTGCCCCTATACAAATATATTTTTTTTAATATAAGAACCAAGGAAATAAACAGATAAGATGCTTTCTTAGGAGGTACTTAAAACTATGTATATCTTTTGCTAACTTATAAAACTAATAACAACTCTCATGTATTTTTGTTTCTAAAGTAATAATAACCGCTGCTTCTATTTAAATCAAATATATGACTCATCACATTATAATTTCAGTTCTCAAGCACAAGTTTTAGAAGACAAAAGGAAATATTGTGCAGTAGCATTTGAGCTTATTTGAAAAGGCATCAAATAAAATAGATCCTCACATTATGAACAAAATTTTAGAAATCACAAATTAAAAAAATAATAATTTGCCAATCATTCAAAAAATGTTGATGCTGACAGGACAACTTATTGCTGAACTGGCTTTATACTATCACCACAGGCTGGGACCACTTTAGCAATTAAAAGAAAAAGCTGTCATCCTTTGTGAACTGTGAATGACAGAAGATTTGGACTATACGAGGTACTCAGGAACATATTTTCCTGCATGGATTACAATTGCAGTGTGCTAATATTGCTTTAGACCTGAACTATAAGGTATGTAAAAATAGAAACTGATGTATATGATTGGTCAAGGATTGCTAGTATAGAAGATTCACCACACTTCTTAATGCTAACGCAAGTTGTATAAACACAGAGAGGGAACACGCAGTATGTATTGCATGACTATTGCTTTGTAGAGTTGACAGATATTTCCTGTGAATATAAGTTATCATGGTTGTTTGTTGTCCTTTCTGTTTGGTTGTGGGGAGTATTTTTATCCTTATGCATTAGGTTTTAAATCAAAACAAACACTAAAATTGGCTTTAAAAACCAAGATAACATCTAAATAAGATAACTCCAAAGTGCATATACTTTTGGGGAGGTAATATTCTGATTATTTTTGTATTATTTTATTCTGAAATCCAATACTGCTACACATGAATTAGATTCTATTTTATTTTTGTATCATCTCATAAGCTCACATCTCACCATATTAGAATCCTCAAAAATCCCCAAAGACATGCTAAGTTGAATAATTGATAAACTAGAATATCTTTATTCTTGAAGTACCAATGTTGATACAGAATGACACCTAGTTTTCCTCTTAAAATAACAAGTTCCAGAAAATAAAAACTGCAGATGGGAGGAAAAAAGAAAGTTTGTGGTAGGCAATTTTTATCCATAGATATAATGTTGCAATTAGCCTTCTGTGGTTCTATAATATAGTGGTTAAGACTTTACAAAAATAATTTTTGCATATGCATATATTTTACTATAGCATATTAAATTTTATTCCACAGGGAAGAAAGCTAGTATCTGATGAAATAGCACTTTATGATTATGCTAGAAAATGTTTCTTCCATCTCTTAACCTTTTACCAGCCCAGCTGGATATATCTGATTTTTTAATATCTGAAACTTAAGAAAATCTGAAGGTAATATAAAACATGGATTGGAGAACCTGCATTATAAATCAGACACATTCAGCTCTCTAAGAACATGCACAGCTGTAGGAGAAACATTACTTGGAGAATTAAGTCCAAAGTCATAATACATGCATATGTTTAAAGTAAGAAATAAATGGTTCTATTTGGGAAGGGGTCAACTTTATGGTACCAAAATATCATGAAAGACACAAGAGATATATTGAATAATATGGCATTTTATGTCCCACATTAAATTCTGCTGTCACGTTGAAAGAATGTATGCCTATTCTAATAAAAACCTGGAAAAGACTGAAAGGTAAACAGAACCTTTGGTTCCCAGAGGACTATACAGGTCAACCATTAGGATCTAAATAAAGCCTAGAGGGAGGTGTCAGAGAATTCTGGACTTGAGGACATTTGAATATAAGTGTTTGATAGAGGCAATTGGAAACAGGTTTTAACAGAAAAGATTTCACATATGGTAAAATGAGAAAAATACTGAGTTCACATAACACCTTTATCTCATGAATACACAACAAATTCATTCTCAATTAAGAAGTGAGTCTTAATTTCTTCCAAGTAGATGGTGACATAGTATTTTAGTCATCAAATATTTATGCTGTGAATTTTTTGGACACCAAGTCTACTGAATTCCTTTATAAACAACTATCACATAAACTTTGAAGATATGTTCATTTCATGGTGTCCAATAATCTTGGATACTGTTTCTTTCATGACCTTTTCCCACCCTGTTTCATTCTTAACTGGTCTATGCTACACATTACACATTGATCTGTAGACAAAGCATTGTCACATGAAATCAATATATCATTCCTTTGGTATTGAGACTGGCTTTTGCTTAGTTTACTTTCATTTTTTAAAGTAGATCAATAGTGCTAAACTGATGCATTACAAATTGGGGGTACAATTAGTATCTGTCTTCAAGCTAGTTAACATGGGAATACTGCTTGATGGGTAGACGTTGGATGGAAAAAATCTTTTGAAACTATTAAATCTGTATTCAAAATCACCTCTAAAATATGAGTGTTTTAAAAATAAAATTGTAATTAAAACCACAGCTACTTTTCACATTTCTTACTATATACTTGGTTTAAGAAGACATTTTCTTTTTAGATTAGATATTTCATAAAATATTATTTGAAACAAAAAACTTTCCATTGATGTATCAGGCAAAGGAGTTCTTTTTGAGTGTATAACCACTGGTCTAGAAAGAAAATAAATGGATTCATTCGAGTATTTATTTAAGATACTTAGTATTGATTTAAAATATATATTCTGAGACAATTAGCTTTATTTATCTACATTAAAAATGCAGTTATAATTTTGAAAAGCCCAAGAAGTTAAGAATTAACTTTTCACACTTAACACAGTTACTTTAATACCTTCTCTACTTACTTTTTAGTTTTTATCACAGGTTCATCTCACTGGTGACAAAAGAGCATTGGGCCCATTTTCCTTCAATCTCATCAATATATTCATTAACAGGACTTCATCAATCTCACTACACTAAGAAAATATTAAATCTTCTAAGCATATTAAAATTGATTTCATGATTTGGGGATCAAGTATTCATTATTAGGCCATTTCTTCATTTTATATGGGAATGCATTAAAAATAACAATATTCAGACTAAGTGGCCTTAAAATAAAAGAGTGACATCCAGTGCAGCCATTATCTATGTAACAGTAATAAGGTACACAATTTATTCAACTTGACCCTTAACACCAAAAACACTGTCACATATTGATTTGTTCTTCCCTTACCTAGGATCCAGTTGCTGGACCTCATCAACGTTTCATTATACACGCCAACGGGGAACAAGGAAGAGAGCAAATAACCTAAACCTTCTTTGCAGTATATTACAGTGCACAGTTTGAGGGTCTGATAGCCTAGGTTTGAAACTTAGTTTTACTTAGTTTACTTAGTTTTACCATGAGTCCTGTTAACAATAAATATCTTATAATACTGTGCCTGCTAAATGAGCTATTCATTCAATCAGTAGATTTAGCCAGTAGATTTGTTTCTTTCAATATTTATACAGTTGTTGTATTAGGGGATAGAGGCACAGCCCTAACCAGGAATATATAGCCCTTGCCCTCCTAGAGATTACATTTTAGTGAAGCTGACAGATTTTACATAATTATGTACTAATTTAATTAATCATGATTATGACAGCTACACATGGGAAATCTAGGGCACCTTAAGTAGTCTGATCATTCTTGGAAAAGTCACATTAAGAATATGATTTAAGTTCTATCAAGAAAGTGGCCGAGATATTGTCTAGTATAGGGAAGTGGGGGCCTTCTCAGCAGAGGGAACCACAAGATCAAAGATAGGAAGAAGAATGGCATGTGGAAGGAAGTGAAAAGGCTACATAAGGACCATGCAAGGGGACACCTGGGTGGCTCAGTTGGTTAAGCTTCCAACTCTCAATGATCTCACAATTCGTGAGTTCGAGCTCTACGTGAGGCTCTGCACTGACAGCACAGGGCCTGCTTGGGACTCTCTCTCTCTCTCTCTCTCTCTCTCTCTCTCTGTCCCTCCCCTGCACTTGCATGAGCATCCTCTCCCTCTCTCTCTCAATAAATAAATAAATAAATAAACTTGAAAAAAAAGGACCATGCAAGGACTGGTAGGTGACATGAACAATATTGGACTTTTTCTGAAAAGCAAAAGGAGGTCGTTGAAAAGTTTCAAGGAGAAGAGCGACATGAATAGGGCTAAAAGTGGCTTCAGGTAGACCAGATAATAAGCTGTTTCTTATTCCTGTGGAGAAATGCTGTTGCTTTGACCAGGATGGTGGCAGCGTGGATAGAAAGAAGCAGATGGATCTGCAATGATATTTAGGAGAGAAAATCCAATGAATTAGTTGATGAGACACAGAAAGTAAGGGAAAGGGAAGAGACAAGATTGACACAGCAACTCCTGGACTGCAAAATTTCATAAATGGTGGAGACACTCACTAATTCACTAACACAGGAAATGAAGGAAGAATAGAATAAAAGCAAAAGAAAACAAAACAAAAAACCAAGAGTGAGCCAAATAGAAATGTTTCCCAGTACACAGTTGGATATCCAGATCTGAAGCTCAGAAGATGGGTTACTTAAGTTTTGTAAATTTGAGTTATCACTTTATAGAAGGCTGAAGCAGTAAAGTAGATGTGATTGATGGTCAAGAGAGATCATATAGGTGAGAGGTTTGAGAGCACATACAACTCAGTCTAGAACAACTCAACCTTTGAAAGATTATATAATGATGATGATATCTAGGAAGGAGGAGGAACAGTTCCTAGAAAAGAAGAAGAAGAAGAAGAAGAAGAAGAAGAAGAAGAAGAAGAAGAAGAAGAAGAAGAAGAAGAAAAACATTTGGAGTGCAGTGCTGGAGAATGCCAACCACCTTGCTGGGCCCAAGGCAAACATTACATCAATGTCATTGAGCAGTGATAGTACCAGTATAACATAGAAAAATAGAGCATAATACAGAACCATTTAGGAAAGTTTAATACAGAATAGGGAATATCTAGTTTATTTTCATCTCTCCTGGCTAATAAACTGAGATATCCAGGAGTCACCCAGGAATGCCCTTTCCCTCCTCACAACTGCCTATAATACCCTCTTTATCTCCCATCCTTGTTTTAGTGGCTCCTGCCCAAGACAAAATCTTTTAACTTTCAACTCATGTACACACAGTACCTCACCCCAAGACTCACCCTGAGGAAGGTCTCAGATGCAGAAAGGCTATATAGTGGGAATAGTTGTGGTGAGATGGAAGGAAGCAGAGGAGATTCAACCCTGCAAGTGACCCCTTCACCATTAGTCTCCAATATAGGCAATATCCCCAAATCTAGCCACACATCCTCACTTCTCCAAAAGACCAGAAAATTATGGAAGAAATTAACCCAGCTCCACTCTCTACATGTCTCCACTCTCTTATATCCCCTCCTCAGGCCTTGTGAATTAATTCTGGCCACATGAAGTTGTACCAATCACTGAATGGTGGGGCAAGAAAATACAAGAGGGAGCTATGAGCCACAGCAAGCAAGCATACTGCTCTGGTCAAGAAAGATCCATACCTAATCTTCAGAGTGAACACTGAATAAAATTTCCCACAATTCACTCTCTTTATGGTGTTAAAGATTAAGGACTACCTAGCGATAGGCAAACTTTTTCTCTGAAAAGTTTGGCTTTATAGGCCAAAAGGTCTCTGTTGCAACCACTAACTTTTGCCACAGTGACCCTAAAATACCCATAGACAACATGTTAAAAAACAACCATGGCTTGGGGTGCCTGGGTGGCTCAGTCGGTTGGGTGTCTGACTTCGGCTTGAGTTATGATCTCAAGGTTTGTAGGTTTGAGCCATGCATCAGGCTCTCTGCTGTCAGCTCAGAGCTTGGGACCTGCTTTGGATTCTGTGTCTCCCTCCCTCTCTCTGCCCCTATCCTGCTTGTGCTCTCTCTCTCTCTCTCAAAAATTAAGAAACTCAAAAAAAGAAAAAAAAAATACAAGCACGGCTGCGTTCCAATAAAATTATCTTACAAAATTAGGAGGTAGACTGGATTTGGCTCTCAGATCATGGTTTGCCAACCCCTACTCTATAATATCATCTGTGCCTTCACAGCCTTCAGACACTGAACTAAATCAAGTTTTGTAGACTGGCGTGGGGTAACTAAAAAACTACATCTAATACTGTTTCTATGCAAAATGATCCATCATGTTGCAAACTATTGTTTACAAATGAATTTGGGGAACTTGATAAATTCATAGAGGGCACCTGCATTCCTTAAACAGAATTCACTTTATTGATACATGATTAAAAGGGAAAAAAATGTCATTCCTTATATTTCCTATAAAATTATTTAAATTCCACCACTCCAGCTTGAAAATGAAAATATTTTGTTTTATAATTCCCTCTTTGTCCTTGTTCTATATTCATTAATAAAAACAGAAGAGTTAAACCATTTTACAAAGATTTTATTCCAAATTGCTAAAAACAAAAGTATACTGCTAAAAAAGGAAGCATATTGTGTATGCATTGTATGCTACAGAGGGGATTGTTCTGCCTGGTTTTGCTAAATATTTATAGCTGTATCAATATCTAACACAAGTCTCTTATCCTTATCCTTAGTTACTGAGTTTGAAATTCAAGGGTATCTCTAAAACTGTTGGAGTTTTCAATCTGAAGACAATGAAACAACAGAATCAAGCCACATGTTTTTATTATTGAATCTTCTGTATAGACTTCTTTCTAGACTAATAGACTTTTAAGATTGACAGCAATGACAACAATAAAAAAATCACCTCTCTAAATTTAACCACGGGTAAACATCTTCTCTAGGCTTAAGAATTGAAGTCAACTAGCCTGCCCCTTTTCATTACTTTCATTACAGCCGTTGTCTTTTATGGAGCCCAATTAGAGATTCTGTATTCCTTAACCCATAGTTATTGAACAGTATCAGCCAAATACTGAGCTAGATGCTGGGAACACAGGATTGACTGGGAACACAGTCAGATAGACTGCTTTGGGAAGGCTCAGACTCCAGTGAGGCTGCCATTTCCGGAAGAATGTGTAAGTAAGGTCATCACTAAAAGCTGAAAAGAGAAGCTTAATTTAATAGAAATCAATAATTATTTATATCTAGTTTTGAACTGTAGGTGACTTCAACAATTAATTAGAAAATTATCCTGTAGAGCATATAGAATGTTTAGCTTTTCCTCATGACTATTGGCTCTTCCATAGATACTTGCTGAATGCATGGATTTTTATGTAAGTACCACATGCTGACTGATCATAAAGCAGATCTCCATGAATGGCTTTTTACATCCCTTCTCAGTTATGGTATCACCATAACCTCTTCATCCACACATAAACTGTTGAAATCTTTAACTCCATCTTGCTCCCATGCCCAAATCAAATTGCACCGATTTTCCCACTTTGGTTCCCATTGATGTTGAGATGATCATCACCTCTCATACACTAAGCACTTGTTTGCTGTAGCCAGCTCATTCTGGGTCACAAGAGCCAAGAGCTAAATTTTCAGGTATTTTGTGAGCTTATTGATAAATTATGTACATTTACAATCGGTGGAAAGCTGAAAAAATTTTCAATTTGAAGAATGTAATTGATATAAGAATAAGAAATAGTTTAACAGTAGGTCATATATTAGATCTAATGAAAATAAACTTACTGGGAAAAGAATTAGCAGATTACGATGCAACTCCATTTGGCAAATTATGGCTGAATTGCAACCACGATTCGGCTCTAGATATAAGACTTTGCTGGGGTACCTAGGTGGCTCAGTTGGTTGAACTCAGGTCATGACTCAGGTCATGACTCAGGTCATGATCTTGGGGTTCTTAAGATCAAGCCCTGTGTCATGCTCTGTGCCAACAGCATACAGCCTGCTCTCTCAAAATAAATAAATAAACATTAAAAAAAAAAAGAGTTTGGCAAAAATCAACCAAAGCAATCTGCGATATGAGATTATAATAGAGGATATTATATATTATTATGTACAAATTGCGTGTTCCATATCCTTTCATCAGTAAAATTTAGAATAATATGTGCATGAATGCACATTTTTATTTTGGTGAGTTGTCAAACATCTAGTAGCACATCTCTGATTAATAGCCACTCCCTGCTAATGCACACACATGCATACAAAAGCAATGACAACAAAAGTTCAAAGATGTCTTCACAGATAGTAAAAACTTCTTAGCCTTTCCTCCAAGATTTTCCACAAAGCATCCTTCCCAATATCTTCATACAGACCTTTGACGTTCCTCACTCTTCTGGTCACTTTCAGCAAAGTTCTCTTGCAGGTTCCAAGATAAGACTTTGCTCTTATCACTCTCCCAGTCTGAACTGATCAGTTTTCCTCCCCACCTGTCAATTTGTACTCATCCTTCAAGAATTGGTCCAAGTCCTCCCTTCTCTACAGAATTTATTCAAAACCACTCACCAAAACTGCCTTAGATTTCTATCTCTCATTCAATGTCTTTGCCATGTTTCCAGGCACACGGGGTAGAATTACATGCCTATTGTTGTCTGTTGCACTACTAGACCAACTCGATCTAATCCCCTGGTCACAGCACAGTAGACTCTCACTCATGGGATCTGCCATGCTAATCCAGATGTGTGCTTTTTCCTCTCAACTGTTGGCAACCATTAGTGGGGATTGGAGCTGAGAGGCCATGAAGTTGTAACTTGGATGGGACCATTTCATACCACAAGTAAGAGGTTTAAACAGGGAGAACTAAGAGACGTCAGCATGCAGAGAGAAATAGGGTTCAGAGAGAAGAACACTGTGTTTCATAGAGAAGACGGCAATCTTGTTTTTCGACTTTGCTACTTTCAACTTCACTTTCTGTCCTTACTTGCGTGAAATAATGGGTACACCTTTTCAGTAAACGAACTTTTCACGTGAATCATTTTGCTTGCTTGCTTATTTATTTATTTATTTATTTACTTACTTACTTACTTCTTGTAACCCAAAGATGCATGGACAGAACAGAACAGGAATGTCTTTGGTTCTCTATACTTTTTTAAAGGACAATCCTCAGACACCAGTAGAGTAGATTTTATTGTTTGGTTGATTGCATAAAGAATTTCCCATCAGGTTGGGGGGAGGGAGGAAATACCAGTTTTCTACTCTTCATTTCCATTCAGTGCTTTCTAACAGGTACTAGTTGGGGCCATAGTGATGGCTTAATAACATGTGGAAAAGTCTGAAAAAAGAAGTCAGGTGCATTTATGGGGTGGTACTAAAATGCAGCTGCTGGCCTATTCACAGAATCACTAAATGAAGAAGTAAAACAGAGGAGAGAGATTGTATTTGTGACCTACCATTCTCCCATATTCAAGAGTAGTTGAAGACACTTTTTAAATTCATATTTGGGGATTAAATAACATTGCTTATGATAGGTTATGATTCTAAAATTTGCTCTGTTGTTTTGTTATATATGTTTCTAATATTTTCAGATGAGGCAAAATGAAGCTTTTTAACAGATACAAATTACTTAGCTGGTATAACTTTAGATCAGCAGTAATTATTCATTTGGTTCTAATCTAAAAAAAGTCAAAATTCTACAGTATGGTTCTGACTTTCTCTTGCACAGATATGCATTTTGACACAAGGTGCATTCTTTTTGTTTTATTATTAAAATGACAATGTTTAAAACTAGAAAACTTTTTTTTTTTTAATTTTTTTTTTAACGTTTATTTATTTTTGAGACAGAGAGAGACAGAGCATGAACGGGGGAGGGCCAGAGAGAGAGGGAGACACAGAATCGGAAGCAGGCTCCAGGCTCTGAGCCATCAACCCAGAGCCCAACGCGGGGCTCGAACTCACGGACCGCGAGATCGTGACCTGACCTGAAGTCCGACGCTTAACCGTCTGAGCCACCCAGGCGCCCCTAAAACTAGAAAACTTTTTGATGTCATGCACATATGCATTAGAATCCTGGTATGCAGTGGACCAACATAACTACAAAATAAGTATTTCTTGTAATACAATTTTGTCCAGCCACCACAAAAACATAAAAATAAATGGAAAATGAGCACTGTTCTGAGAACTTCAAATGGACATTAACACTAAAATAGTCCCTAAGCTTTGATGTGAATGCCTGAAACCTGAAATATTTCCATTGTTATATATTTTAAGTCACACAGATTTGATACTGTATCCCTATGAAACTTCAGTAACAAATAAAATCACCCACTTCCTCTAGGTGTAAGAGGAAGAGATCAATCTTCTAAATTAACAAGACTAAGGACTATGTGTACCTAGGTAGGTTCAAAATGATGAAGATTTCAGTAATACTACTAAAACTGCATGCACTTCAAAGCTATGCTGTAATGATTTTTATTAAACAGGTAACACTTGTCTTGTTGCACTTTCTTGGTAAGTCACAATATTTTTCTGTTCCTGGAATGAGATATCACGGTACGAATTCAAAGATAAGATAAATGCCAAGTTTTTAATGAAAAACCCAGCTCAGCTCAACTCTGCCAAAAGACGTGGCTAATGGTTGCCTGTAAGTTTAAAAATAGAACATAAAATTAATCGTTTTATATCAAGGATCAATGCAAGCTGAATAGTCAAAATTATTTCTCCTTATTAACCATTATCTTTAATGATTTATTGCATTCTTTATTGATAGTTTAAATTATTCCAGTGAGGTAATTAGCAGATCTTGCAAACACAACGAAGCTGACTACATGATTCAGGTGAGATGAGTCAGCAATGTTCCAGGTGCAGAAACTGCAAGCCTTGCACTTGGGAAAATTATGGTTTATGAATTAACAACTTGCTGTTATTTCCTTCTCTTTTGCTTTTCACCAGTGGGAGCCAGCAAGCCTTCCACCCCAGGCAATAGCCAGCTTTCTTTCCTCTGGGACTGGAAACTTTTGCCCCCGTGCACTCCTCACAATCAACAAAAAAACACTTATTCTGTGCACAGGACTTCAAATCCTAGCTTTACCACTTAGGAGCTATGCAAATTTAAGCAACTGAAACTAACCTCAATTTCTGTATTCATAAAACAGAGATAAAATTGTGCCCATCTCAGGACAGTATGAGAATTATACGAGATAACACATCGACTGCTTACAGCACTGGCTAGCACGTTATAAATATAATACACATTTACTATTTTTTATTATTAGTTTGGCCCTGTCTTTTCAGTAGTCTGAAACATCCTGAGGTCTGACAATATTTCTATCAGATACAACTTCAGTAGCAGTGGCAGGGGGTAGCCACTGGGGCTAATCCCAATGCACAGATTTTTAGGGTTAACTTAACCTCTGTTCCAATGCTTATACACATTTACAAACTGGTCCTACATATTCCACACATTATGTATGACCTGTCCAGTACTCCAGGTCACTTTTCTGTAGCAATGGCATTTCTAGAGGATTCAGCTAGGTTTAAATTAAAATGTGAAGTTCATTGTCAGCAAATAACGAAATGAGTAAGAGTCTCATGAGAGAACACAGAAATTGAAATATTCTTACCCAATGTGAACTTTGGGAGCTGAATTACACTTATTTATATTTTTATAAGTTTCTTTTTACATTCATGTACACCTTTGGGGGGAAGTAAACTGAATTGGTAAATTATTTGAATTTTTGAAGTTGATTTGAACACAGCTTTCGCTAGGCAAGCAAAGTTTCCCTTCTTCCCTCTATTTCTCCCTTCTTTCTTCCCTCCTCGCTTCATTCTTTCCTTCCTATCCAAATAATATCAATTATTCTTTTCACTCCTGAAGGACATGGGTGTGCGTGTGAGTGCTCATGCACACATGCATGTACATATATTTATATTTTATATATTCATATATATTTACATTATATACCCATGCAGATTAGGTTTGATTTTCTCTTTATGATCAAGAAAAAGAGAAATTTTATCACCTCAATTATCTATACATTTGCATTATTCAAGTCTATATCTGTCATCTAAATCTCACTCCTGATTTCTAAACCCTACAAAGTGTCAATCAAGCATCACAAATAAAGCTTATAAAGCTGAACTCTCCTTCTCATCCACCCCACCCCCCAAACCTGCTCACACAATGGTTTCCATCTCTGTTGGTGGCTCAGCCTTTCATTTTGTTGCTGAAGTTAGAAATCTGTAAGCTGTCCTGCATCAGTCTCTTTTCCTTACATCACAAAGCACTTCATCAAGTTCTCACAGCTCTATCATCTCCCTGGTACTTCTAGAATCTGCTCATTTCACTCCACTTCCACTGTCATTATCCTAGCCCAATCAACCATGCTTTCTTGTCTGGATAACTTAATAGCCTTCTAACTGACATTCCTACTTCTTTCTTCTTCCTCTCCAATCCATTCTCAATATGCAGGGATCTTTTCCTGTTAACACACTTCCCTGCTTAAAACACTCTTGTGCTTTCTTATAACACAAAGAATAACTGAATCCTTAGCATGGTCTGCATATTCGTGCCAGATCTGGTGACTCTGGACCACCCATCGTCCTTACATGCAGCCTCCTCCTTTACCCCTCACTCATGAGTTCCTTTCGCTGGTCTACCACAGGTTCCTTTAGCCCACAAAGTTCTTACCACAGGACCACTGCCTATATGGTTCCACTTCCCTGCCTAGTAATTTCTCCCTGATTGGGTGACTCAATCTTTCGTCTCAGGTCTCAGTTTACATGTCACTCCCTCAGAGAGAACACCTCAGGAGAACACCTTCTCCAGAATGGGACATCCTCCCCAACTGGTTTACCACATCATCCATTTACTTCTCTAAAGATATTTTCAACAATTTGTAACATTTATTATTCAATTGTTGATTATCTATCTCCCACCAATTCAAAACTCCATGGGGGCAAAGCCCATGCTCATTTTTTTTTTCTTTTCTTTTTTTTTTTTTGCCATTGCATCCCTGAATGCTAGAATGCTGAGAAACATATGGTGAGCACTCAATAAATGGTTAAATGAATAAAAATGACTCAGTAGAGGAAACATTTAAACATTAGCCATGAGTATGAGTCTAGCTGACACATATATAATTAAAAAAAAATAATACTCTTAAACCAGTTGATAATATATCTTTTTTTCCAATTCACAGTAATTGAGAGAGGATACCTATGGTGACTTTTCTTCATAAAATGTTATAACCAAGGCCAAAAACAGAAAGAAAAATTTCTATTAGCTGTGGATGTCATGCGGTGGAAGGGCGGTACACGGGAGGCTTAATACCAATCCTAAACTATATTGTCAAGGGAAGATTTCTTTCCACCAACTTCCTCCAACGCTGCTCCTTATGAATTTACACACACACACACACACACACACACAGTGCTCACATTTATCTGTAAGAAACATATAAAGGAGAACTAAACTATCTAAGAAATCTCCTCAGTATTTTAAGAAGCTAACAGAAATAATTTGATGGTGATTAAAAAACGAAAAAGAAGAAGAAAAAATCCACCTTATATTATCAAGGACAAAAGGCCAGTTGTTTTAGTAAAGTAGGAATATATTTATGTTTAAGCCAACTTTTAAAGTCTGAGACTAGGGGTGCCTGGGTGGTTCAGTCTATTAAGCATTCAACTTCAGCTCAGGTCATGATCTCATGGTTCGTGGGTTCAAGCCCTGTGTCGGGCTCTCTGCTGACAGCTCAGAGCCTGAAGCCTGCTTTGGATTCTCTGTCTCCCTCTCTCTCTGCCCCTCCCCACTCATGCTCTGTCTCTCAAAAGTAACTAAACGTTAAAAAAAAATAAGTCTAAGAGTATAATCAGTTTTCAACCCTGTTCTAACTTTTTATGTAGGATACTTTTGTAATTTGATATTTATTTTTCAACCTAGATAGACAGCCTCTAGCATCATACACACACACACATACACACACACACACACACACACACACACACAAATACACACACACACACACACAAACACAGATAGATAATAGATAGATAGATATAGAGAGTAGATAGATTATAGATTTAGTAGATATAGATATAGATATATATGGCTAAAACCAAAACCGCATACTTTCAAAGGACATGAGGATGACCATTGACTAGTTTAATATTCTCTTTGCTCACTCTTCTCTGCACACTTTAGGCTTTCCTGCCTCAATGTTTTGCTCATATCACTCCACTCACATTCTCCCATTTCTGCCACCCACCTTAATTTGACCCATACTTTCAGACTTGATTTAAATCTCAGTTATACAAGATTGTCACTGACTGTCATTACCAAGAGTTATCCCAGAGTTACTAATTCTTTGCTTAAAAATCTGTGCCAAAGATCTCCCAAGTATTGGAGACATTGGTACCTGAAGGTGAAGCCAAGTTGTTATAGAATAAGATAGATTAGTGAGCTCGGTTTATAAGCAAAGAAATATATTAAACCCATATCAGTTTAGATTATTTTTAACATTTTGTTTGTACTCTTCCAGCTCTAATTCAACTCTTAAGGAGTAATGACAAGCTATTTTTCTGAGCCTCAGTTTCTTCATGTATAAAATGAGGGGCAGAAGTAGAAAACCTGTAAGGTCTCTCCCAGTTCAATAAATACATTGTCACCGAATTATTAACATAGTCACATATTTATTTGTTCAGCACTTACTTAGCCTTGGTTAGATGCCAATCATGTCAATAAGTTCTATAGATACAAATAGGTTGTGACATCTACTCTCAAGGACACAAATATGTTATGACATTACCCTGAAAGAATTACTTTTTAGGAAGGACCAGGGTGGGGTAGGCACATATGAAATCACATACTCTAGGGTACTGCCGTATATTGACATATTTTAAATATAAAAGGTATGCAATCAATAAGGTGGTATCCAACTCATCCTGTGAATTTCAGTAAAGATACATTGAGCATATTGTGCTCTAGCCAAAACTATACAGTTAGGGAAAGACCTTCCCAGAAGAGGGACCAACAAGGACTGAGACATAGAATAGAGGGAAAGCGGGATATTAGGTTAAATTATAAGCTTGTAGTTATACTAGGTCAACCACAGCTTAAAATGGACAGTTTTATATATTTCAATCTAGTATAACCTTAGCAATAATTTCTTTTAATTTTTTACTTATGGTATTTGTTCTGTATTTTGCACCTGTACTTATGGTATTTGTCCTGCATTTTGCAAATACTTACGGTATTTGCATTCTGTAATTACAGTAAAACCTTGGTTTGTGAGCATAATTCATTCCAGAAACATGCTTGTAATCCAAAGCACTTGTATATCGAAGCAAATTTCAAGAACCATTGGCTCAAGTTTGATCATGTGACATTTGGCTTCATGTGCTACTCATATTGCAAGAAATCACTCATTTATCAAGTTAAAATTTATTAGAAATGTTTACTCATCTTGCAGAACGGTCATAGAACAAGTTACTTGCAATCCAAGGTTTTACTGTACTTTGAAACCTTGTGGCATGAAAGGTCCATTTCTTATATAAGAATATCATTGACTTGGAAATAGCTACTAAATAAATATGTAATTAATATGATGATAATTCATTTAGACTTTAACATTTTTTTGATGTTTATTTGTTTGTGTGTGTGAGAGAGAGAGAGAGAGAGCATGTGGGTGGGGGAGGTGCAGAGACAGAGGGGGACAGAGGATCTGAAGTGAGCTCTGCCCTGACAGCAGAGAGCTCTATGCAGGGCTCAAATTCACAAACCATGAGACAATGGCCTGAGCTGAAGTCAGACACTCAACTGACTGAGCCATCCAGGTGCCCTGATAATTCATTTAAACTTTAAAAGTGATTAATCTGAATAGCATTGTAGAGACTAAATAGTAAGGTTGAAGAAATCTTGCTTCATAAACTGGTTAAAAGTATAGGGTCATCATTTACTTAACTGCCATATATTTTGATTCTTTTCTTTTTGCCTAATGAGCAATGGGGGAGGGGGGAGAGCCAGTTACTTATACCAACATAGTATTATATTGCATCTAATCCCACAAAATCTTCTTTTTTTAATCATTTAACTCCTAGATTATACAATTCTGACTGCCACAGGGAATATACTTAGACTATATATGGGGCAACTGGGATTGATAAATAATGAAAAATAGTAATTTACATAAAAGACTCAATGATTACCTTCCAGTGGCATAGCTCTAAAAGTGAGCAAAGTGTTTTATTCAAAGAGCACTTGAGCATTCATAAAATGAAGGCACATTATTTTCCAAGCCTTCTATGCTTTTATCAAAAGTCACATAATTATATAATCATAGGCTGACACATCCATGAAAAATAGGTGCAAATCACCATGAGTGTCCAAGCAATGCCTGCATGCTTCAGCAATAAAGATGGAGTCATTCAATGAGGGGAGGTCAGATAAATGTTCAGAAACACATTAGCCATGTTTTGCAGAAAAATACTAAGACGATCATTTTAAAATCCATGCCTGAAACAGTTCTGTTTAAATAATTCTGTGGTTCGATATCATTGAGCTGACTGTAACTTTTGACACAGCAGTTTGGGAGCTGATGGATTCCAGAATTATACTTCTATCCTAGAAGTACACGGCAAAGACATTAAAAAAAAAAAAAAAAATGTGTGCTAAATGCCCACCATATGCCACGATTTGTGCCAGGAACATTTTGAGATCCAAAGATAACCACAACATTGGGCAGAAAGTTACATATTAATTGTAAATGCCTTCTTAACCTTCATTTCTATTTCTGGAGAAGATTGTCTTGACATAAAAAGACAAAGTGGGTATAATAGGGAAGTGAAAGGTGTAAAATGTCAAAAATAAGAGCCTGCTAATCCCCCATCCTTTCTATACCAAGTTGATTTTGCCTTCAGGTATTAGTACCATAAGAGCACATAGGCTTCTGTGCAGTTAAGACTGATGTTGCAATTAGGTAAATGGCTTCTTGACTTTTGTGACTTGTCTGCCGATGTTGGCATTTTCTACGGTGCTACCTCAGCAGTTAAAATTGTCAGAAGAGTATAAAGCAAAGTGCCCATTAAATGAAAGAATACAAATCAGTGCATGAATCTAGTATTTCATGATATTTCTAATCCATTTGAATGGATTTTGATGAGCTCCAAATTAAAGGAGTCTAAATTAATAGCATTCATGTATAAAGGAAGATAACATGCTTTAACACTAGACATTCTTTTTTAAACTTAAAATGATTTAAGGTCTAACTACTTCATTCGCTCATTTTAATAAAATATTTACTTAAACTACTGAAAATAAGATTATCAATGGATTGCTGTTAAATCCTTTTTGACTTTTATTTTCCTCTTTCTACTTGTCATCTTCCTCTCCAGTTGACTCATTTCTGCAGACTTTTTAACAGTATTATGTTCACTGAAGGTGCTTGCTAGTTCATGCTTTTAATGATTAAAATCTGAGGCTCAGTTAAAAAAAAAAAAAAGCCTAGATAGAACATTTTCCTGGAACTGTTAGGAAAAATTTTGTGGATTTTTTTTTCTACCTATACTTATGCTATTATATGGACTAATCTTTACCAAGCATTAATACGTGATCCGTATGGAAATATTCTTACACACAAATTCAAACTGATGTTGTGTCACTTCTGTCAAATGATATTAAGGCATAATGTTGAAAATGACAGAAATTCAAAGATGCTACACATGGCCAGTTTGCGATGAAATGAGGAAACTTGAAATGGAACTTCTCTGGATGTTTGTCATGATGTAGATATCATTGGGGAAGATCATTAACATAAAACACAAATATATAGAAATTATATAAAATTTTAAAAAGATAATACTCAATATTTACCTGAAAACAAATGTTCCATGTCATTTCCATGCAAACCTAATCCCTAAAATAATCCTATTTTCAGATTACAAAATTAAGGCTCAGAGTTGCAAGTGAGCATGCCCACAGGGCAAATTACGGTGGAGGTCAGGTTCTACTTCACATCTATGTGATTAGAAAGCCTGTGATTTTCTTCTTTCTATCTTAAAAAAAAAAAAAAAAAAAGAGAGAGAGAGACTGAGGTGGGAAAAGACATGCGTTGGAAATTCCAATGAAACTCTGACCTCTGAATCAACTCCACTCTTCATTTTAGAAAGGCATGTCCAAATCAACAGAATGTGGTAGCCTGAAAGGAACCTCAGGCACAACAGGAGTTAACTAACAGCACATATTTTCTATATGAATATCTGACCAGTATAATTTCCTTTTAAAAACTGAATCAGAGTGACAGACAACACATTTGGTAGAGCTTCAATCCCGCCCGCTTGGCTGAAATCATTAGAGGAGCAGGTGGCTTTCATTCTGTTGGCCGTTTCCCAGTTGTACAGCTGCTAAATGGGGAAGTAAAGAGAGCAGCCACTCCCAGAAGGATGTGTGCCCAGGAAATTTGGCCCTATGGGTGGACCTCTTCTTTCTGAATAGCAAGAGACAGAGCAAAAGCTACCTTTTATATTTTATTTTGAGAGACACACTATACATACCATATACATACATGTATTTGGATATATTAAAAATCATTTAAAAACAATGTCATTAAAAACAATGACTTTTTATACATATTGATTTGATTAATGGAAGGTAGCATGTAAAATCTTTACCTTATGTATTTACTTACTACAACTCCTTCGAACTAGAAATTTATGGAGCCACTGCAGACTTAGATCAGTCTTACATTTTAGAGCCTTCTCTTCCACCTTACTAGTATCATCTTTTTATAAAACAGTGAATTCAGGAAATAGGGTTTTTTTAATTGGGGGAAGGAATATTTTGAATACCTACCTTTAACTTGGATCAGTGGTTCTCAGGTCTTTAGGATTAAAGAATTATCCTGGATCATTATTTAAAATGTAGGTTGCCTTGGGGCGCCTGGGTGGCTCAGTCTATTAAGCATCAGACTTCAGCTCAGCTCATGGTCTCGCTTTTGGGGGGTTTGAGCCCTGCACCGGGCTCTGTGCTGACAGCTCAGAGCCTGGAGCCTGCTTCTGAATCTGTGTCTGCCCCTCCCCTCCTCTGTCTCTTTCTCTCTCAGAAATAAATAAAAGTTAAAAAAAAATTTAATGTAGATTGCCTCATCCGAGTCCCTGAGATCTCGATTCAGAAGGTGCAGAGTTGAGCACAGTAATCTGATTTTTAACTATTCCTCCAGCCCCCATTTGCAGGAAGACCATATTGAAATCTCACTTGAGAAATAACAGCCTGATAAAGCAACTCAAGAACTTGAGTCCCAGCACAGAAATGAAATCATTTTAGAGTTCTCGGTTTTATTTCCTTTTTTAAAAATATCAATTTCTTTATAATGGCATTTCATATTAAACTCTAGTTTACCAAATATAATTCTCAATCCCAAACAGTAGGGTCTTAGGGCTATGTCTACTATAGCTTTCATTTTTATTATCATAGTAAGTGGCCATATAATAGTGTTACATGGTGGAAGTGGTTTTGTAGCAGAAGGCAGAAGCAGAAAGCACTAAAAAGTAGGTTGCTTAGCGTACACGGAGTTACATTTCCATAGTCACATAACACACTACTGTCATAATGCTTATGGCTATGTATTATGTGTTCCTTTTTTCAATTTTTATACCAATATATGTTCTCATGTTCAATTTATTTTACTACTCTGCTTATCACATGTGTTTAGAGATACTATTATTAATTAACCACTTTACACCTCAGTTTTCTTTCCTTTGCTAAGAACATGCTAGTACTACCTTTAGGGTAAAGATTAAATGAGATAATATATGAAAAAGCCTTATCTGAATTCAATACATGATAGCTGCTGTTAATAATATTTACTATTATCCTGTTAGATAGGTCAATATAGCTCTGTAAACTGACCGAATATAATTTAAGTCTATGATAGAACATTACTGAA
The DNA here is from genome assembly GCF_046562875.1 of Panthera onca. Lineage (NCBI taxonomy): Eukaryota > Metazoa > Chordata > Mammalia > Carnivora > Felidae > Panthera > Panthera onca. The sequence continues at coordinate 30,779,877 of NC_138347.1, read as the reverse complement.
ACCACACCAATGAATTATGTTGCCTTAGAAGACCTGTACAGTATCTGCCTCTTTCTCTTTCAGAAATTAAAACAATAAATAATGAGAAATCGTTATTTTTCATAAGTAGGCATGGGACAGTTTTTCCTTAGAGCCTCCGGAAGGAACCAAATCTTGATTTCGAACTTCTGATCACCTGAACAAAGAGGGAATAAATTTCTGTTTTAAGTTACCAAGTTTATGCTAATTTAATATGTCAGCTCAGGAAACAGTTGCACCTATTATTTCTTTTTTCCAACCCTCTTTTGTCCACCTATAAACAGCTCTTCTTTCATCCTTTATGGCATATGGAACTTGCCACCTTTAGTAAATCTTTCTTGATTTCTTAACCATTGTTTCTTGGTGTTCTCACTGCTTATCACTTTTTAAAATGTTGCAATGGAACACATTATATTCTATCTTGTGTTATTTAAATGTCTGTCCCTAACATATTATTAGCTCTTAGAAAAGGAGGTTGGGCCTTATCCTTTTAAGTCCTGTAACTTCCAGTGAAACAGTTTGCATAAAAGTCTCAGTTTATACAAATGCATGAATACAATATTTTTCTCCATGGTACTTAAAAGAAATTTTAGTTAAATAATATTTAGAGTGTGAATCTCCAAGTAAAACAAAAAAAAAAAAAAGAGAGAGAGAGAGAAATACAAATGAAAATGATAGAATAAACTATAAAGGCGCCTGTGTGGCTGAGTCGGTTAAGCATCTGACTTGCGATTTCTGCTCAGGCCACGATCTCACTGTTGATGAGTTCGAGTCCTGTGTTGGACTCTCTGATGATAGTGCAGAGCCGGCTTGAGATGCTCTCTTTCCCTCTCTCTCTGCCCCTCCCCTGCTCATTTGCAAATGGACTCTTTCTCTCTCTCTCTCGCCTTCAAAATAAATAAATAAACTGAAAAAAAGAAAAGAATAAATTTTAAATTGCAAAATTTAACATTATTAAATTAATTCTAAGCTATCTTTGATAAGTTGAGCCACGCTTAATAAAAACTACCGTATAATTAGAAAGGTTACTACTTATATCTGTACTAAAAGTGGACACTTGCTTTGGGATATAGATGTACCCAATAAGTTGCAAAGTTATGGTTCTATAATAAGAATATAGCCCCCTGAATGAGAAAAGGCTAATTAGGAGAACACCAACAAAACTGCTGCTCAAGGACTATACTTGTCCCATGCTAGACCAAGCTGCCATGGCTTCAGACACTAGAAGTGCCAAAAAGGCTGCTGTGACCTTTTCATAGATCTCTCTGCAGGTTTGAAAATCATATAAGGATATTAGTTTCGGTGGGCTACTAACATTGTTCAAGGTGAGGTTAAAAACAAAACAAGGGAGCCTGGGTGGCTCAGTTGGTTGAGTGTCTGACTCTTGATTTCATCTCAGGTCATAATCCAGTAAAACAGTTATGGGTCATGGGACTTGGCCCATGCTCATTTCAGAGCCTGCTTGACATTCTTGAGACTCTCTTGCTCTCTCTCTCTCTCTCTCTGCCCCTACTCCCCTGCTCACAATCTCTCTCATCCTCTACATTCGCTGAAAGGAAACAAAACAAAACAAAACAATAAAAACTGGCAAAGCAACATGGCTTATTTATTAGGTCAGTTAGTATATTCATATATTCCTTATTTTATCTTTTCTGCTGCCAAAAAAATACCCCAAAACAAAGCAAACAAACAAAAAAAACCTAAACACTTTAAGATATAATGAAGCCATTTATTTGAAAAAATATTAAAAATAAAAACAAAGAAAAATTTTCTTAAAAGCAGGTGAAAAGTGAAAATTGTAAATATTTTAACAATAAAAGCAACTAATATATTTGCCATGATTATTCATTAAATTTAGCTCTAAGTTTCTAGGTAAAAAAGCATTGCATTGAGTATATGTGATGTCACAATAAAACTAACAATATCAAATTCATGTGAAATCTACCTGTTGTAGGTACCACTTTCTGAGTATATTATGATAGCATAATTAGAAAACAGAAGAAAAAATTGTGGCATATCATGAATTTCATTTGTTAAAAAAATGAATTTACTAATTTTTGAAGTTTTACAATGTATCAAATACATAGACCAGAAAGATACAAATCAATGAGGTCTTTGTGGATTGGTCAAATAAGGAATCTATTCTGTCATTAAATAGCCTTGGTGTATAATTAATGACTTGGGAAATGTGTTAGGGAGCTTGATGTATTTATTATGTATGTTTTATTGAAGTTCTTGGAAACCTTAAGACTATGCCCCAAAGCATTTTCCTCTGGTCACATAATCTATGTAAGAAAAGTAAACTATTTCTCCTCTTTGATGTGTATTACCACTTCCTTTCTAACCATTTTGCAGTTTTGTTTTATTTTTATTAACGGATTGGTTGAATGTGAATATATAATAACTGAGAAGAAAGTAAAATATTTCTGGCTAATCTTATAAATGACAAAAACCACAAAACACACACACACACACACACACACACACACACACACACACAACAAAACTTCAATCAAGAAAATGTGGTCACCATGCACTAAAAATATTGGGAACCCTTGCTTTTGCTAAGTATATAATGAATTTGTCCTTTAGTACTGAATGTCCTTCACATCATTTTAATTGCACCTAATTATTGCTAATTTTATTTCTCTACTTCTGTTGAGTTCAAATGATAAATCCAATGTCCATTAAAAGAAAGGAAAGATGTCAAAGAAAAATCCCAGACTTTCTAGCTGTTTCAAACTATCGAACACTGAACACACACATAATGAACTCATTGTGTTTGGTCACCTCCTGACCCAAACTGCTCATCCTCTGTATTCTATATCTTGACAAATGACATCAAAGTGTAATTTTTACCCTGATCAGAATCCTGTAGTCATTGTTAGTTGGTTCTCTTATTTTCCAAATGAGTCTCAAGTTCTGTTTCCCTTCCTCTAAAATGTCATATTAGGATCTACCCACCCCCCCCTCCTCCATTCTATTGCCCTTTACTTTGTCATTTCCATATTATATTTTTCCTGGACTATTGCAGAGGACACTTAATCGTTAATGACTGCCAGTTTGGCCAATCTCTCCTCCACATAGCTACCAGACTTATCTTTCTATAATACAGACATGATTATGTCACTATTGATGTTTAGAGAATAATATCCACACTCCTTAGAATAAGACTCATTCAATATGACTCTAATCTACCTGCCCAAGCTTAATTTCTGCCTCTCCCTTTGTTTCAGTAATTTTCAAAGCCTTAGCTTTGCTTTCCTACACATCTCCCAGGCAAAGTTAAACATTCACTCTTCTGTTCCATATACTTTTATTTCTCTGGTTCAGCACTTACAAACATCTGATACTAATTACAATAATGGTGAACATATGCCCTGAATATGCCTGAATAGTCCTCATGTTAAATATTCTCTCCTGTTGTCAGCCCATGGGTGGGGTGATCCGTCCTGATTTTTGTTTAGAAAAGAATGGTCACCATATCTTGGGGCTTGTCCCACCAGATAGGCAGCTCCCTGAAGGCAGGGTGGGGTCTTAGTAATCATGAGCACTGAGTGCTTCTTTGTCTAATTAAACCAAATTGGAAAAGGAATTCTCTGTTTATACAAGTTGACTATAAAAGGAGCCATATGTGATAGATTACCAGAGATCTCAACACTGTCTGGAAATCTGTTCTCTTTCAACACAATTCATCGTTTTTCTACAAAACAATGGAAGCCAGTTTCCATTTGTTTGTTTCCACAAACATTAATGTGAAAAAATGATCTTGCATCGTGACCTGTACCCTACAAAAATCAAATATATATGATTATCTACCTACTTTACCCATATAACTGCCTCTGGGCCCATTATCTACCATGTGTCATGAATGGATGATCTATGTGTCTAGAGTAGAGCAACATCTCCACTTGTCCCTAGCCCCCATCTCCTTGTGCCCACTCAAGGACAACTGCTTCCGTGATTTTCCCCTTTCTCTTCTGTATCTCTTCTGTATTATTACCTTTTCCCTCTTTACCAGATGATTCCCATAAACACACAGACAAGATTTAACTTACCTCATTTTAAAAACAAATGAAAACAACTCCTCTATTGCCCCCACATTCCTCTTCTGATGCTCTCCAACTCTCTCTTCCCCATATTGCAGAGCTCTGGGAGTAACTTACTTGGGGTCTCCAATTATTCTTCTGTCATCCTCTCTTGAACCTTTTGTAGTAAAGACTTCTCCACGACTCCTCCAACAAAATTGCTCCTATAGTGGTTACCAGTGACCTCCACATTGCCATATCCAATGATCAGTTCTTGCTTCTCACCTTCCCTGACTGTTCAGTAGCATTTGACTCAGTTGAACATTCTCTCCAACTTTAAATACCTATTTCACTAACCTGAGACATCATATCCTCATTCAATTTTCTGTCTACTGGCTAATGTTTTTTTTTTTTTCTTTCTTTCTTTCTGCTTTGCTAGGTCCTCTACCTTCTTAACCTTTAAAATTACAGTGACCCAAAGTTCAGTCTTGAGATTTCTTCTGCCTCCACACACTCCCTGTAGAGTGTTATCAAACCTCATGACTTTAATTACTACATGTATGCTAGTATTCCAAATGTCCAAGCAAGATCTCTTCTTTGGACTCATACCTCCACGACCCACTTACTGTCTCCATTGTTAGATGTCACACAGACATCAAATTTGACTTATCCATAAAACCTTCACCTCTCACAGTCTTTCATTTCAGTAATGGTAATTTCTTTCTTCCAGTCTATCAGATGAAAGGTGAGTCATCTTTGACTCTTGTACTTTTCTCATAACCTCACATAAAGTGTTCTAATCCTTATGGGTTTAGATTCAAAATTTATCAGATCCTAATTATTTCTCACCACCTCCACTGCCCCCACCTAGTTAGCTCTCACCTGGATCACTGTATGTTATTTCCCTGTCTCAGTTCTTGCTCCCATGTGGGAAGTTCTCGACTCAATGCCAAGAGTTATCCTTTTAAGACATAAGATGTATTTCATCTTTCTCAAAACCTTTCAATGGTCTAGCTTGGTATCAAAGCCAAAGTCTCCAGAGGAAGTGCATGACCTGGCCTCTGCTCAATACTCTTTCCTCAACTCATCACTCTGTCTACCTTCTCCTGGACCAGTCTGCGCTGTTTGCACAAACCTTCCAGCACTTCCAATTTGGGACCTTTGCACTTGTTCTTTCCTCTACCTAGAACATTTTCCACCCACACCCCTCACCCCCATTGTTAATTTTTTGTTATTTTTCAATTTCCCTTAAGGCTTCACTCAAAATTTACCTTCTCAGGGAGGTCTTCCCAGACCACTTGATCTAAAATCACAACTCCCCAGCTGCTCACCACCCATCCCCTCCAAATACACATAAGGTTTTTCCCATTTTATGCTTTCTCTCTTATACAACTCAATCATATGAACAATATGTTTTCTTTATTTGCATTTACTGTCTGTATCCACTTCTAGGAAGAAAGCTCCATGGAGATATTTTGGTCTCTTTTGTTTCCTCTGGAATCCTCAGTGCCTAGAAAAGTGCTGAGCTTGATATCATGCTTGGTAATTTGAAAAAAAAAAAAAAAATAGAGTTTAGACAATTTGCTGCACTGACTCATCCCCAAAAGCTAACAGGTATTGGTTATAGTGGAAAAGGAACATGCTTTTCTAGCTCAGTGCCCCAGGCAGAGGCTAGCTCAGTATCAAATACTAGTATGGGGCTGGGCCAAGAGTGAGCAGAGAGCCCCCAGGAAATGGATTAGGAAAGCATTTCTGGGAAGAGTCCTGGCAGGATGGGGCTTTTAAGGCTTTTGCAAAGACTTTCAGATCTTTAACAGAGAACCCTGGGCTTGGCTGCTCAAAGATTGCCTAGAGCTTGGGTGTTCCAAGAACGAACACTTCTGGTATGAGATCGCACTCTATTTACTGGGATCCAGAAAGCAACAGACCCAGAGATTTAGTCAGGGAGCAACACTGCTCAAATCAAGGTTCTTCTACAAGGTCTGAGTCAGTAGATCTGGAGGAGGGATGGGGGAGTCTTTATTTTTTAGAAGCACTCCAGCATTAAGCAAATGTCACGTGTGCCTTTATAAAAACCTATGTCATAACCACAATTTAAGCTACTCTGGCTAAGAGCTCAGTAGTTCTGTCCCTTCTGGACCTGGAATTGGTCCCACTTAGTTTTCTAAAGTGCAGTTGCCTGGGAGCCTTCTGGGCATCAGGCTCCATTCAGAAGCTTGCTGTGATTGCTGTGGCACTTCCTTCTTCTGTCAGGGAGGTGCATGAAAGCACTACAGCTGTCTGGCTTGCTGGGCTCACTTTAATCAAATGATCCTGCCCTCTCTGCCTGGAAAGTCCTTTTGGGACTGCCCAAAGCTTAACCAGTGAGAATTCCATGTGAATTAACACTGTCCTCTTCTGACTCAGAAACATCTCTGGAAGGTATGAGGCTGTCAGTCTACAACACACTAATATGAATTTAGGCCATTTTTCTAATAGCCAGTCAAAATCAACATCACTAAAGTGGGGAGGAGGAAAAACATAATTTAAACATTCGAACTTGATAGATCAGGTTGGTGAAGAAACAATAAAGGATGAAATGTATTTTTGTATGTATTTTTTTAGCATACAAACATTATTGAAGTTTATTTATTTATTTTGACAGAGACAGAGACAGCGTGAGCAGGGTAGGGGCAGAAAGAGAGAGAGAGAGGGAGAGAGAGAGCAAGAGAGAGAGAATCCCAAGCAGGCTCCGCACTGTCAGCACAGAGCCTGATGTGGGGCTCGAACTCATGAACAGATCAATGACCTGAGCTGAAATCAAGATTTGGACACTTCATCGACTGAGCCACCCAGGTGCCCTTATAGTATAAAAACATTTTTAAAGCTCTTTGTAAAATGTCTTGCTCCAGGCTTTGTCTTACACCTTCATCCAGTTCTCATCTCCATTACCAAATAATATTATTAATGTTTTCTATGTCCTTCCAAATATGGTTCATGCATATATTGCTACTGTGCACAGATACTCATATATGTACCTATATGTTCATTTGTCTTACTTTTATAAAATAGTTTAAAATGGGAATGTACAATTAAGCACCATTATTTTTCCTGCCTAATAAAGTATCTTGGGAGCCTTGCTGTATCAATGCATAGTGGCCTTCCTGTAATCTCCTACTGACTTCATCCTATTTAGGTTGATGACTATCTTTTGCTATATAAAACAATGCTATAATGCATAAATTTATACATAAAATGCCATTTTGCATGCACACACATGCACACACCAATTTATCTGAGATATACATTTACTCAAGTGGAATTTCAGGGTTTAAGAGTACAGGCATTTTATAAATTTAATTCATATTGCTAAATTGCCCTCAATAAAGGTTTTATTAATTTGCACCCACACCAGCAATGTGGCCTCAGGGATGATCTTGGACAAGCCTGCAAAAAGCCTACAGGCACTTCTTTCCTAGGAGAAAGGATAAATGGGCAACAGGAGTCAGGAAAATTCTGAAAATGATACTAAAATATTTTATTTCCACTCTGTGCTTATGAGAAACTAAAAATCACTGAATACTTTATTGTATGTAACCCAGTCATTTTTGTGAGTCATTCCATACCAGAACTGATACAGGCCAAAAAAAAAAAAAAAAAAAAAAAGAAAGAAAGAGAGAGAGTTATAGCATTTTCTAACACACTTCTAAATGAAATTTTAAGACCAATAATAATAAATTTAGAATTGTAAACCTTACATTAAGGGTAGGTGATTTATATATTAATACATACACTAAAACCTTTGATATATAGAAACAGATTCCACACAGATCGATCGATCTATCTACATATTTTTTAAGTTTATTTATTTTGAGAGAGAGACGGTACGAGCAGAAGAGGGACAGAGAGACACAGGGAGAGAGAATCCCAAGTAGACTCTGTGGTGTCAACATGGAGCCCAGTGTAGGTCTCGATCCCACCAACTCTGAGATCATGACCTCAGCTGAAATCAAGAGCCAGAGGCATAACCAAACGAGCCACGCAGGTGCCCCCACAGACAGATATATTAATCCATTTATCTGTCATGGCTCAAAATTTGTGGAAGATTTCTGCATCAAATGTTAATACAAAACCAATTTTGGTACACTAGCTCGTACGTAGAGTCAAAATCATCGCATAGCTACTGTTTCTAATAGGGTATATATATCAGTTATTGCATTCAATTTACTGGTCACTTAGAAGATAACCCATTATCTTGTAAAGATTAGCAAATATACATGTAATTATGTAAGAAGTCGTTTCTGGTTCACATGTATTTTTACTGTGCTATTCTAAGTGTGACTATCTCTAGATTTCAATTTAAATCTTGATACTGAAAGATTATGTGACCAGAATTTGTGTATGTATTGAGGGTGTGTGTGTGTCTGTGTGTCTGTGTTTATTATCAGTATTCACTTTGGTCCTTTGCTTTGCCTGATAGTTGGAAATATTAGCTAGAGACACATTGCGATTGGGCTCCATATCTTCATCAGAATCAATTGAGCTGCCAGAACATTTTTAATGCTATTTGAAACCGTTAATGACAAAGAGTCACCTGCTTACCCATGGTCCAGTCGTTCTCCAGTGAAAATTACTGGTCATGAATCTGGTGAACATTTACAGGAATCTGCAAATGAAACAGCTAAATCCTTGCTGACAAGGAGCCTCATAAAGGCGGCTCATTTATTCTCTCAGGGCACTCATCCCTGCCACTGGGATCAATAGAAAATCTCATCTGATATATTCTTAAATGCCATAGTGCAAATGCTCTCTTTGCAATTTTGCAGGAGAAAAGGCCCCACATCTACTTTAAGGGACTGACACCAAATTCACTAAATAAACACAAATAACTTCATCCTGAGTTTCCTTTAGTCTTAAAGCCTGAGAATAAAAATCATGTTTTTGTTTTTCTCTCATTTTCCAAAAAAAAAGTAAGAATCAGATATTTGAAGGTTTTGATATTCACCACTAAATAAGAGTTTATGATTTGGCCACATAGCTAGCAACATAAATATTAACTGCTTCAGAGTCTCAAACAAGGTATGAATTAGCAACTTGTTGTCGTAGAACTGTTCTGTAATCTTTACTGGTTTACTCCACAGAAGGCATTTTAATCTCCATAAAGGACTTAAAATATATATGTATTTGAGATGCTAGCACCAACAATTCTAAAACACAGCTAAAAAGACAGAAAAGGACTCGGTGTAGCCTAAATAGAAGTTAAAACTCTGTTAGCAATTGAAAAAACAGCAATAACAAAATAAAATTTATTATAATAGGTTTTTTAGCCCAGAACCTGATAGGATATTACAAATATGGCAGAAAAGATTTTACTTCTTCTATAAATGCCCTCCTTTATAAATGTCATGGCTGCTTACTAGCAATTTGCTGTTTAATTAATATAGGGGGTCTGTCAATTCTAAAATCTTAACATCCTAATAAAATGCCTTTTGGCAAGAGTACAGATTCTATTATGGCTGGTAAATTAGAAGGCTAGGGTATCTGTAAAGGGGCACGTGCTTCCCTTTCAACTTAGAAAAGCTTAACAAGGATATTAAACCTTTTTATTCTTTCCTTCATTAAAAAGGCAAAAGTAAAACAGCACATACACACGCACACAAAACACATTCATGCAAAAATGTACTATGGAACTAACATACCTAAACACACAGAGGTGTATGTATTCTAAGGAGAAGTCAGTAACTACCTGGCATATTTATTCGCCACACTATAAAGGCTAGAATGTTCCTCAAGGATAAAATACCTGGATGTTTATTCAGGGAAAAATTTTGCTTTTATTTTTCATTTCTCCTCATCCCCACCCACCCACCCACCAATTGCTATTATAGTTGTAAATGCACAATTCACTGACAAATCTGTACAAAGAATATAATTTGGGGGTTGGGGGAAAAGGGCACAACTTTCTAGCATAATCAAAACTAAAGATTTATCCTAGTGCAGATTTTATTGAATCTAGTAGTAATAGACAAGGTGAAGAAATGTAACTCCATAATCCTGCCGGTGACCAGGTATGTATTACTTCAATAGTTTTTTTTTTTTTTTCTTTTTAAATCAAAACTCCAGCAGAGAATAATCATTTTTATACCTTTTCCATGCAAAGGCATTAAAAACCATAGTCTTAAAGATGAGACATCATGTCTTAAGAAAGCATGGGCATCACTTTTACGAAAATTTGCTTTTTTTTCTTAAACTGTGAACATAGTTTGGTTTAGGCAATGGCCTAGGAGGCAACAGGCCAGCAGGAGGCCAGGAGGATTATCCCTAATTACCTCATGTTTCACCTTAATTAACTCCTGATACAAAAAGTAAACGCTGCAGGAATGATGGGGAGACCTTAGGCCAGTCGGCAAGATATCTAAGCTCTCATTGTTTGCACATGATAATCTTTCTTTTGAATTTCCCTTAATTCCTCCAAAAGATCAACTGATGGGCACACAACTGCACTGTGATCAGTTGTGCAACAGAGATATTATGCTATTTTTCATATTTGTTCTTGGCATGGAAACCACATTCTCAACAAGGCAATATGTCAGTGAACTGTCATAGTACTTTTCATTATATTTGTTTATAAGGTCATATAAATCGCGAAAAGCTCTTCTAACAGACTCAGGACAAAGAATTCTGTGGTTGATATATAATATTTATTTCAGAAGATATTTGACCAAACCACTGATAACATTCTTTTGAATCCACCAAAAATCCATTTTCTTCCACATGTCCCTGTACCATGTATTCCTTGATAGCAGACGGTAATGTGGACCCTTCCTATTTGTTCGTCACTTATTATTGATAAATATCTACAAACATAAAGGGAGTTATAGCTATTAAAAGCAATAAAGTCTTTTCTCCTATCCTTCCTCATATAAGTGCCTCATCACTGAGTTCTCACCACATCGCAATCTAAACTTGAAATAAAGTTCAAACATTTGTTAAGTTTAAAATATCTAATGGATGGGGGCGCCTGGGTGGTTCAGTCAGTTAAGCGTCTGACTTCAGCTCAGGTCATGATCTTGCAGTCCGTGAGTTCGAGCCCCACATAGGACTCTGTGCTGACAGCTCAGAGCCTGGAGCCTGCTTCAGATTTTGTGTCTTCTCCTGTCTCTGCCCCTGAATGCTCATGCTCTGTCCCTCTCTCTGTCTCTCAATAATAAATAAACATTAAAAGAATAAATAAAAAGAAATATCTAATGGATGGGGCACCTGGGTGGCCCAGTCAGTTAAGCATACTACTTTGACTCAGGTCATGATCTCAAGGTTTCTGAGTTCCAGTCCCATGTTGGGATCTGCGCTGACAGCTCAGAGCCTGGAGCCTGCTTCAGATTCTGTGTCTCCCTCTCTCGCTGCCCCTCCCCTGCTTGTGTTCTGTCTCTCTCTCTTTCTCTCAAAAATAAGTAAACATTAAAAAAATACATCTAATGGAGTGGGGGCAGGGAGTAGCACTGAAGCCTAGAACTTAAAAATGTGTAAAAATCCAATGGACTGTGAGTAGTCACACTTTTCCTTTTAGCCTTATCCATAAATATATTCTAAAATCCTGGGAAAGAAAACAAATGAGACAATACCTATGCTTAGCATCAAATTAATTATGATTGCTACATATAACGATCTTGCAGTCAGCATCTCATTCATATTTAACATGTAGAGATAATATAAGGTCATGTTAATAAAAGTTTAAATCTGTTGCCTCAAACCTTGCTTATAGGAACTAAGAAAAATAAGTGACTCATTACTATCTGATTCTGTCATTTTAATTCTAATTTTTATTTGAAAAATAAAAATCAGTACATAGAATAATAAGTATAGAGGCCTCTAACTTTTGCCATTCAGCAAACTTTTCCTGTAAAGGGCCAGAAAGTAACCATTTTCAGTTTTGGGTGTGGCTAGATTTGACTCAAGGATTCTTTTTGCTGACCTGTGCAACATTAATAATATTTCTTGCATTCCAACAACATTGTGGGGCGTTACTCCTCTAATTTCCCTTAAACTTCTAAATTCCTAAAAATCTCTGATCGTTTAGTAGACTTGGAAAAATTATTTGGCAAAATGTTGTGCTTTCTAAAATTAATATTTGTACTTAATTAATGACAACTGACTTCTGCACATTTTTAATCATTGCCTCATTTTAGTTGCAATGTTTACTTTTATTTATGTGGAACACTGCCACACTTATTGCAAAGTCTTAACTGTTATCTGAGGCTTAATTGTAAGGATAATATGAAGATATTAAAGGTATGATGGTAATATTTTAAAAAACTGTTTTAATGTTTTTATTTATTTTTGAGACAGAGAGAGACAGAGCATGAGCAGGGGAGGGGCAGAAAGAGAGGGAGACACAGAATCTGAAGCAGGCTCCAGGCTCTGAGCTGTCAGCACAGAGCCCAACGCGGGGCTTGAACTCACGGACTATGAGATCATGACCTGAGCTGAAGTCGAATGCTTAACCGACTGAGCCACCCAGGTGCCCCTGGTATGATGGTAATCTTAATTTTTTGTTAATGAAACCCATCTGAAGTATTGAAATGATTACATATTTTTAACCAAAAAAAGCTTTAAAATATTCTTCTATTCCTATGAAAAAGTACAATTGCTACATCCCTAGTGATTGAAATGAGAAGTCTTAAGTCAAAGTAAGTAAATATCTGTGCAACATTCATTCACTAGCATATGAACTCATTCATTTATTTTGTTCACTGAGTTATAGATTTTTACTCTTCACCTATTGTGAACTCTCAGCCCTGACCCAGCAGTCTATGAAATAGGAAGCATCTGATATTTCAAAAATAACTGGGGATGCAAAGATATATCATAAGAGAGGTCACTGCTTTCCAGAACTTCGTAGTCTGGTGAGATAGATGGGTGAGTGAATAATTCTGTGAATTTTCCACTCAGAGAAGTATGTGCATGTATATGGATCAAAGACACACAAGACCTGGGGAAACATCATCACTTGGGGGGGGTCTGAGAAAATTTCAGGGCAGAGACAATGCCAAGGCTAAAGCTTTACTCAGCATCCATTGAAATCTGTCCTTCAAAATCAGTTCCAAAACCTGAGTCTTTTTTTTGTCATGCTATCATCTGAATACAATTCATTCCCATTGACTGAAATTACCCTCATTTTATTCTGTTGGATTTTTTAAAATTCTAACAACACATGTCAAGTAATTATAAGAAGAAGAGCGAATGAATATTTCACTTTCCATTTTGCCAAATTTCCCATAATTGATTCCAGGTAAGTTCCCCCTCCCCCATTAAATTCTAAGAACATCCATATGTCCTTGTAAAATGTTACATTAATCATTTGGAGAGAGTTTTTCACCTTTCATATTTCATTTGAACATATGCAAAGAATGACATGCTTTGAACTGCAGAACGCATTTTTTCATATTAGAAGCAAGCACTGGGATTCCATGTTTATGCCGTGCCATATTGCCGACCTTTATGATCCCTTGTTATTTACGTGTTTATTCCTAGACTGATTACTAAGTTTAATTATGACATCTGTAGGCTCTTAAAATGTCAAAGCTTGTTGTCCAACAACTGTGAGAAGAAATACTGTAAGTGACACACAGAATAAGAAATGTAATCATGAAATTATCTGTTTTATATAAACACAACTAAAAGTCAGTTTTGCCTCCTTACCTCTTATATACATGCTCACACACTTAGTGTTTATAAAGAGGGGTTGTGTACAAAAAATTACACATGAAATATTATATTTCATAAGGCTTTGCTGTCTTTTAATGATTTCCCCATGCCTAATGTTTGTTTTAAAACCAAGCACCCATGAGTAATGATATTCTATATAGAGACCGTCACATAAAATTTTTGCAGCCTCGATGTACTGAGGAATTATTATCCTGCAATTCCATCATAGTCGTAAAGGAACTGTGGTACTTGGGTATCTTTAATTGGATGCACCCATTTGCTTGTGTTGTTTTAATACAGCAAATGCCAAGTGAAAAGCAACCGTTTGTAAGCATAGTGCCAAATTGTAACACTGACCTGCTCCAAGCTATCCACGTCTGAGAACCAAGTGCCAATGGTGAAACCTTATTCTCTTAGTCTGATTCAAACTCCCCTGTCCTTGCTTGGGTGCATTACTCCATTGAAATGTTTGGTCTATCACTGTTTATTAATTCCACAGAATATGTCCTTTAGAGCTTTTTTTCCAGTATCTTGATGCTCTCTACAGCAGACCACCAAGTTTTTAAATACATATCTCTTTTATATGTCCAATAGGTTTAATTTTGCTTCCCTCTATTTAAAGAGTTAAGATAGTCTTCAAAATGAATTATACTGCAAAATCCAACTCAAGAAGCATTTGAAAAAAAAATCTGAGTTGTATCCAGCATATTTACAAGGCAATATAAATATATGCTGTCCTTGTCCAGAAGATGTTTAAAATCTAGCTATGAACAGAATATTTGGGTTTGTGAAAAGGTCCATAACACTGGGACGAATGGGTGCTTAATTCTAGAAATATAAACAAACTTCTTTTGCCTTTTAAGGTTTGGAATCCCCCTCCCTGAGTTCAAGCAAAACAAAATAAACCCTGAAGTAATACACGACCAGCAGGATGACATTAAATATATATTCATAATACATCCATTTAGAACTGGGTTTTCAAAAAACTGTAGGGCTTATGAAGAAGTAATCTAACAAAGACACAAAACTTCTGGACATATTTAACTCCTTCTACAACATCTTCGTATCCCCAGTGTCCCTGGCTTCCATGGAGGAAATAACCAAGAATCCAAAGAACAATCTGAAACCCCACAAAGTCCTATATTTT